>NC_058407.1:158520004-158644279 GCF_002201575.2 Neomonachus schauinslandi | reverse complement strand
TCATTATCCTCCATCCAGCGCCTGCCATGGCATTTTTCTGCCTTGGCTGTGGATCACATTTTACTCCTGTTGCAGTCCCTGGGGCCATCAGAGTGACAGGTGCGTCATGCGAACTGTCAGCCTTCTCCTGTCCTAACACACTGTTCTCTGACTTCAGACCTTACTGGTCCTCATTATAAAAGCAAGGCTGGGGCTGGGGATCCCTGCTCTTTTATAGGTTCCTGGGTAAAGGCGCAGCTCTCTTCTGATTTATTCATGACTTTCTCAGACATTGAAAGTCAATTATGTCCACATACAGGGGGTGGGGGTTACAAGGATGGTTAAGATACAGTTAGCCCTCCGGCCTGGGCTGGGGGTGCGGAGGCCTGGGGAACCAGGGAGGACTTCCTGGAGAAGGTGACACTTGAGCCGGGCCCGGGAGGATGGGTGAGTTGATCAAGTGGAGAGCATTTGAGGCAGAAAGAACGGAGACGGGCCTTTAGAGCTGGGGCCCCTGTCCGCTTCATGCCTACCCTTCCTTTTTTTTTTTTTTTTTTAAGATTTTATTTATTTATTTTGAGAAAGAGAGAACAAGTGAGGGGGGAGGGCAGAGGGAGAGAGAAGCAGGCTCCCCACGGAGCAGGGAGCCCGATGCGGGGCTCGATCCCAGGACCCTGGGATCAGGACCTGAGCCGAAGGCAGATGCTTCACCGACTGAGCCACCCAGGCACCCCCTGCCTTTCCCATGTGGACTGCTGTGGGGCCACAGCTCATTTCGCTCAGGCCTGCAAGGTTTGCTTTCAGGATCTGGGGCTTTCTCTTGGTTCTGGAGAGGAGTTCTGGTCGCGGCCGTGGTCAGTATAGCTGGAGCCCCCAGGTGGGAAATCGGTCTGCCATGATCATAAGACTCCTGTTTATCAAGCACCTACTATGTGCCTGGCACCTGTTAGGGTGGCTGCGGCACACGGGGGCTTTGGTAAATTTGAGAAAGCCTCCTGCTCTGAGCATGGAGGATGGGTTCCCCTGAAGTCCCACTGAGCCTCAGGTAAGTTTGTGTACAACCTGAACAACTGTGCTTGGCAACCCTGGGCCCTGTCTAGTCACTATCTCATTTAATCCTCGTAATGGTGCTAAGAGGTCAATATGTTCTGTATTCACTCTTATTTTATAGTCAAGCAGACTGAGTCTTTGAGACGCTCCAGGGATTGTTTAAGGTCACCTAGTCGGCAAGTGTGGGAGCCACTTCAAGCCAGGCATCTCTGACTGCAAGCCCTGTCCTCTCTCGGCCACGTGTCACCGTCTCCTGGCTCCAGCTGCCCAGGCCTCTCTTCTGATGGGCTCTCAGCTGATTTTCCAATAATTCGCCCCTGCTGTTCTGGGGCCTGTTATCATTCATTATTGCATTTTGTAGCTTCATAGATTGTTTTATTTTTCACTCCCAGTGGCTCATCACTTGGGAGCAGCCGAGAACCTGGTGTGCCCTTGCTCGAAATGCATCATGTCAGAGGCAAGTGTATCTAATTTACCATCAGAGTCGGCAGCAGCACCTTGTCAATTCCATTCCGGGCTCATTTCCTCTCTGATGATTTCCATGCAGGTGGTGGTCTTCCTGCCAGCCCCTGGGCCAGGCTCCACGCGCACCTCATCTGGTTGTGACCCTGGGGACATCGAGTTGCCTGTAGCCCCGCAATAGGCGGCATCGTGGTGTATCTCAGGAGCCCCTGTTCTTTAAGGAGCAAAACCCTATGTCTTGGGGCAGAGCTTGGATTTGGAGGCAAAAGATTTGAATTCAAGTCCTCTTGCTGCTACTTCCTTGCTGTGTGGTCCCAGGCAAAGCATTTCAGGTTCTGAACCTCTGTTTCTTCATCCATGAAATGGAGGCACCATTTTCCTTCCCCAAGGTGGCAAAAACATTGAACACTTCGATGATATCACAAATTGTTAAGGATGTAGGAACACAGGGGTCTTCACGTAATGCTGGTGGGATCCCCGCATCATGCTGGTGCGGCTACAATGGACAGCAATTTGGCAACATTTATTAAAACTATAAATGTCTGGGGGCACCTGAGTGGCTCAGTTGGTTGAGCATCTGCTTTCGGCTCAGGTCATGGTCCCGGGGTCCTGGGATCGAGCCCCACTTTGGGCTCCCTGCTCAGCGGGGAATCTGCTTCTCCCTATGCCTCTGCACTAACCCCCCCCCACTTGTTCTCTCTCTCTCAAATAACTAAATAAAATCTTTAAAAAAACCCCCAAAACCTAAATGTTCAGACCCTTTGCAGCAGCAATCCCAACTGCTGGGGCCGTGGCTAGAGAAATGCACCCATACACAAAGATGTTCATTGCAGTCTTGTTCAAATTGGGAACAAAATGTTCATCCCTGGGGGGTTGGCTAAGTAAATAGTGGAATATTCATTCTATAGAATATGCTGCATCTGTTGGAATGAATGAAGTAAATCTACAGGTGACAAATGGATACTTAATTTGTGAGTGAACAAAAGCAGCATTTAGAAGGAATGATAAATTTGACATGAAACAGAAAGAGAACACTTATATTTTCTTAAAGCCTTTAGAAATGGTGAATTATGCTTATAGAAAGGTGCACAAGGAGCACCTGGGTGGCTCAGTCGGTTAAGCGTCTGCCTTCGGCTTGGGTCATGATCCCAGGGTCCTGGGATCGAGTCCCGCATCGGGCTCCCTGCTCAGCAGGGAATCTGTTTCTCCCTCTACCCTCCCCCATCCCCCGCTCATGCTTGTGCTCGCTCTCTCTCTGAGATAAATAAATAAAATCTTAAAAAAAAATGTGCACAAAATGAAGATGCTCTGCTTAATACAAAGCCAACCTCACATGACTGCTTCTGAGGTCAAAATAGAAACTTGCCACCACCCAGAAACTCGCCTCATGCCTCTGCAATGACCCCCCCCAACTTTTACCCTGGGACGTACCCCCTTCCTGGCATTTACAGTGGTCACTGCTGTGGTTCACTTGCTAATTTTGCCCCCTAAGCCTACAACCCTAAAAACTATGGTATAATTTTGCCTGTGTTTAGGCAAAATTAAAGGAGTCACACAATGTATTCTGTTATGACCAGTGTCCTGCTCAGCATTATTTTGTGGGACTTCACCCCATAGTTGCTCTGCTGTGGAGTTTTTTGGGGACATAAACATGAAGGTGAATGGCTAGGAATGGAGGTCTGGAAAGGTACCCACCAGATTGAGGATGTCAGTTTGGAAGAGGGGCCTGGATGTAGGGATGGGGGTGCTCTCAGGAGATTTAGGGATCTTCTCTACGATCTGGATTTTTCTAAAGGAGGGATGTATTGATGCCTTACTTAGCTCATTACACTGTAACAGAAAGAATAAAATAACTCTGTTTGCCAGAGTTGTTGGGGACGGGGAAATGAGTTCATGTGGATAAAATCTGGAGCACGGAGTAGGCATTCAGAAAAAGGGAAATGGATATAGGTAAACAGAAACTGAATTTCTTCCAGAAGCATCCAGAGAGCTGCATAGTGGAGTGGTTAGAGGCACGGGTCGCAGAACAGGTGTCCTGGGTTCAAATCCTAGCTCTGCTACTTGCTGGGTGTGTGACATTAGGCAAATTACTTAACTTCTGTCCCCCTCCCTGAGTTTTCCCTCCCTGGATTAGTTGTTGGATGCTGCCTACCAAATCACCCCAAACTTAGCGACTTAAACAACAATAATCGTTGATTGTTGGTAATGGATTTCTATGGGTCAGGAATTTGGGAGCAGTGGGGTGGGTGGTTCTGGGTTGGGGTCTCTCTCTTGAGGCTGCAGTAGACACGGGTGGGAGCTGGAGAGTCAGCCCCCATGGTGGCTCAGTCATATGGCTGCCGAGTTCGGGCTGGCCAGTGGGTCCCTCTCCACATGCACCTGCCACAGGGGGCTGCTTGAGAGTCCTTAGGACATGGTGGCTGGCTTCCCCCAGAGCAAGGAGCCCAGCAGCCCAAACCGGAAGTTGCGGTGCCTTTTGTAACCTGGCTTGGGAAGCACCACGCTGTCACTGCTACAGGATTCAGTTGGTCACACAGGTCATCCCTGATTCAGTGCGAGGGGTGGGTGGGGGGAGACCGTACGAGCGTGTGAAGAGCAGGAGGCGAGGCTCCCTGGGAGTCATGTAGGGGCTAGCTACCACATCTCATCTGAAGTAGGGACAATAGCACCCCCTCCTAGGGCTTTAGTGAGGTTAAGTGAATCCGTCGGGATACAAGTACTTGGAGCAATGGCCGGCGCATGGTTAACTTCATATGAGTGCTAGTTATTAGTATTATTGCAGAAATGCTGCCAAATGCATCACCCTAATGCGTTTTTCTGGGTTTCCTTTGACTTCCCAGTTTTGTGATTGTAAGTCAGCTTTCAGGTTTCCTGGAATGACAGACTGCGTAACAGTCATGACTAGCTGCCCTTTGGAGTGGCCTCCAGAGCAGCTTCTGAGCCACTGCACAAAGATGGCACCCCGCAGGGTCGTTTGCATGTTGGCTTCATTGCATGGACTGAGTCACCAAGGCCCAGCAAGACAGGAGGGCTGATTTTAATCTCTTTGGGCACAGGCACTGAGTCTTGGACTTCAATCACTTCCCACATGAGTGCCCCAGAATGAGTAGAGCCATTGATGTTAGAGTGGACTTATTACTTCACCGAAGAACAGGAAACCTGACCATCTCCCGTGTTTGAGTTCCAGGATCCCTAACTCAAGTCCGTACAACGCCAGACAGGTAACCTCAAATTGGGGAAGTGGCCAAGGGTGAGAAGAGCCATGTGTTGCCAAACAACAAGCCGACCCTTGGCCTCAGTGTTGGAGAGACAATAGGGAGTGGTGGGGACTGTGGCAAATAAGCCAACAAATGCTCTGTCTCCAGGACCATTGTCTGCAAGACTGCAGGCCAGTGCCGCCTGGATTTCTGCCCCCTCCTCTCAGTCCTCTGCTGCACGGCCCGCGGCCACAGCAAAGCTTTGGGCCCTCAATGCTCGAGTATTCCAGGTAATGTGTAACCAGTGGATAGAGTGGCTAGTGGCCTCCTCTGACTTGCTTCTCCCTTTCATATGGGCTGTGAGCACCACAGTACAACTGGGTTCCGTCGTACACCAGAGTTCAGCCTGGCCAGATCATAGCAGTGGGGAGGATTTATTGACTTCCTTCATCTGATAGCATCCATTGATTGACAAAGCGAGGTTTATCATTCTGTGCCAGATTCTGATCAAAGCAATTCAGAGCATCCTTCAAGCATCTCATGAAGGAAAGAGGCACAGCTCAATAGTCCATTCTGGGGCTGTGTGGTATGGACTCCAGTTTCCATATGAGGTGGGACCTGGGTTATTTGACAAATCTGAGGGTTTCAGCAGTGGGGCAGATGTACTTAACTTGCCAGAGGTGAGGTGGGTTGGGATAGGCATTGTGGTTTCCTGTCCAATGGACATTCCCTCTCCTCCCTTGTCATCCTTCTTGTCCATCGGACAAGGAGGCTGAAAAGGGCAGATACTTTCCCAACCCTCATGGCTAGCCGTGGTTAAATGACCTAATTTCGGTCAGTAAGATGTAAGTGTGACTCTGCTGGAGGCTTTTTTGGAGAAATATTTTCCTTTTGATGAAAGGATTTGGGTGTATGAGTAAAGTCTTTCTCACCATCCCAGATGTTCCCTACTTCCTATATGTGGGAGTGGTTGGGTGAAGATGTGATGTCTGGAGTTGTAGCAGCCATTTTGTGCCTCTAGGAGAATTTTGGAGAATTGTATCCCTGAACCACCCTTAACCACCTATGTTCAGCCTTCTTGTTATTACTGAAGCCACTGCTAGTTGATTTTTTTTTTGTTTCAGCCAAAAACTGCATTTTTAATGTTATAAAGAATGTTTGAGCATTTCATCTGAGGATATGGAGAATTGAGTGACCCTTAAACTTTCACAGGGGCTTGAATTTTCTCTGTCCTACTCCTAGGCTGTTTTCTCTAAATTAAAAAAAATTCAGTTGTCAAATATATCACCTATGCAGAAGAATGTGTAAAACATACATATATAGGGGCGCCTGGCTGGCTCAGTCAGTCGGTTAAGTGTCTGCCTTCAACTCAGGTCATGCTCCCAGAATCTTGGGATCAAGCCCCACATCCGGGCTCCCTGCTCAGAAGGGAGTCTTCTTCTCTCTCTCCCTCTGCCCCTCCCCCTGCTCATGCTCTCTCTTTCTCTCACTCTCTCTCAAATAAATAAATAAAATCTTAAAAAAAATACATGTATAAAGAATAATAATAAAATGCCCATATACACACCACCTCAGTTAAAGATCAGAACATCATCAAACCTTACACTCTGTGTGTCCCTCTCCATCAGGCCCCCTTCTCCCCAAAGCTAACTACTAGCCTTAATTTTGTGCTAATCACTTTCTGCTGTTCTTCATGGTTTTACCCCTCATGTGTCCCTAAACAGCATCATATTTAGTTTTGCCTGTCCTCAAATTGTCTCTAAACGGAAGCAAACTATACACGTTCTTTTGTAACTTTCGTCTCTTGACCTATTTGTCGTATGTCATGTTTTTGAGTTGCATGCATTTTGGGGGTGCGGTGATGGTTCTGTCATTCTCATGGCTGTATAGTTTTCTGCTGTAAGATTAGCTTGCAGGTGATGTGTTTATTCTGTGGTTGGCATGTGCAAGAATCACTTGGGGGCATACACCTTTGATGGGGATGCTGGGTCATAGGAATGTACCTGCTACCTCCATTAGATAATGCCAAGCAGTCTTCCAGAGCGGCTGCGCCAAATTAAACTCCTGGCTGCTCGTGTTGCTTACATCCTCATCGACACTCTGTCCTGGGCGCGTTCTGTTCTGAATGGCTCTGTGGCCAAGCAGAGTTGACCTCTGACCTTTGGAGGTGCCCTCCCCCCATTTGCCATTATGTATCAGCATTCATACTTCTTTAAATGATCACCCCAAAATGATTTGGGGGGTCCCGAAATAAGGCCACCATCTCGCTCGTGGCCTTTCTCTCTGGGTTTTACTGATTTTGGAGTTTCCAATAAGGGGACAAACCAGTTTGACTTTCTCAGTCATGAGAACAGCACCTGATTCGATTTGCCCACATGTCAGCCAGAGCTTTTCCTGAAGGTCAGCATCCAATGTCTTTCCCTGGGTTCTCTCTCTCTCTTTTGAATAATCAGCTCTAAAGGTGGAGGCAAATTGCAGGATTCTCAGGCATGCACACTGCAGGGAGGAGTGGGCGTTGGAGACAAGGTGGGCAGGCAGGAAGTTTTGACTCTCTTGGGTCTAATTACTGGCGTGGACAAGTCCCCTAACCTCTCTGAGCCTCAGTGTCCCCTTCTATCAAAACGGGGGCGATGAAACAGGGTCATCGTGGGAGAGGGGGTCTACACGGCGTTGGTTAGCACAACACAGCATGCAGCAAGTGCTCAATAAATGTTAGCAGCCACTGCCGTGTCTAGCAGCTCTCATCCATAGGGCGGGATGTGGGGGTTTGAGAGACGTCCCAGGTGTCACTGCTATCTTGCCATAAATGCGCCCCAGAAGGCTCATGATTTGGACGATTATGTGCTAAGACATGGCCAGTGAGAGAAACAGAGCTGGGTACCCCTAGGGAAGCTTTCCCCCCGAGCACTGACGAAACCAGGAACAATCCCCGTAAACACTGGAGTGTGTCGACTCCTGGGGTTCATTTGCACCCAGCCTCGTGGTCAGCTCCACGTTTTTAAGATTTTATTTATTTATTTATTTGAGAGAGAGAGAGAGAGAACACGAGCAGGGGGAGGGGCAGAGGGAGAGGGACAAGCAGGTTCCCCACTGAGCAGGGAGCCCGATGTGGGACTTGATCCCAGGACCCTGAGATCATGACCTGAGCCGAAGTCAGAGGCTTAACCGACTGAGCCACCCAGGTTCCCCTATGGTGGCTTTTTTGATACAATGTCAGAGTTGGGGAATTGTGGCAGGGACCAAATGGCCCACAAAGCCTAGAATGTTTACTATCTGGCTTTTTACAGGCTTTTCTGACCCCTGTTCTAGAATTACGAAAATCATCAATTTCCTCTGTCCACGGTCTTTTCCTGCTTTGGGCTCCTAGAGCCCGGTATCGGGTCATGATAAAGCTCTGCTGCTGTAACCAAGAGGCCCTACGAAACAGTAGGGACAAGTTCACCATTTTTCAGCTGAGCTGCCTCAGTTTCTCTTTTGTGACCGAGGACGGATCAGCTCTGAGGAGTCACCCATTGAAGCAGCTGTGATTTATCTGGCCACCTTTTGTGTGGATGACCTTCCCTTTCCGTGTCACCATTCATCCCTGGTGCCCCAGGAAACAGGGGACCCCCCCCATCTGATAGGACATTGCCCCAGCCTTCACTGGCTTAGCCATTTCCCGGCCCTATGAGGTCACACTTCCTGGCTCCTGGCCCAGGCAGCGGGGCCAGACTCCCTGCCTCTATGACTTCTGTCTCTGCAAAACCACTGAGCTCAGACCTAATTGATTGGAAATTGACTCCTCCCCCCTGCTCCCCTCCCGCAGTGGCCCCTTGTCCCCTGGGCCCCTGAACCCACACTCTGAGGACTGGTAGTTGTACCGAGGAGTCTGCCCGAGGCTCTCATCCTGGCCGGGCTGGGTGGCGTCCAGGTAAGAACCGGGAGTGCCTCTTTTCCTGAGAGGGCAGGAAAAGCCCATTTCTAATTTGCTTTAGAGACACAGAAACATTTTATTATAATGTAATTAGGTATTCATTGTCAAAAGATAAACTAGCCCAGTACACCAGAAGAGTGAAAATTAAGAAAATTCCTCTCCTCCTGTGTTTGTTGGCTCCACTCTTCAGTTGAGTCTTATTTTTCTGTTGCTTTCCCTCCATCTACCAGCACACCCTCACATAGGGCGACAAACGCATGTGCGTACCATTCCCCACTTGCTTGCTTTCCCTGACATAGATCTCAGGCAAGACCCCAAGTCTGTAACACGGATTACATTCTTGTTCTCTTTCTGTCTCCTTGTCTGTAATAGCTGTTTAGTAATCCCCCAGTGGGTACCTACCCTTTTATTTCTTCAGAATATAGGCTTCTTTAGGGGGGTGGGAGGATGGGTTAGCCTGGTGGTGGGTATTGAGGAGGGCACATTCTGCATGGAGCACTGGGTGTTATGCACAAACAATGAATCATGGAACACTTCATCTAAAACTAATGATGTAATGTATGGGGATTAACATAAGAATAAAAAAAAAAAGAATATAGGCTTCTTTAAAGCCTAGTGCAAATGCTATCCTCCTCCAAGAAGTCTTCCTTGATTCCTGGAGCACAAAATGGCTGCTTCCTGCTCCAAACTCCTAGAGCCCCGTCCTGGCTCAGATGTTGTATCAGTCAGGGGAAAGCTATGTTGCTGTAACAGAGAGACCCAGACCCAATCACGCTTCAAGGATGGAGAGGTTATTTCTCTCTTAGGTAATAGTCCTGCTTGCTGGGACAGCCTTTTCCCTCCAGCCATTTCAGGATCCTGGTTCCTTCTAACTCCTTGCTCCGACATCCCCTAGGGCACTCCAGTGTCTGCATGGTTGAATCTGGGCCCCCCCCGGGAAGCTGGGACAGAGTGCGGAGGAAGCCTGCCTGACGTCCTCACCCCTGAGCTGGAGTGGCCACTCACAAGCCATTGGCAAGAGCTTTGCGCGGCTGTGCCTACTGCCCCGGAAGCCAGATGTTGGCTTCAACATCATAGGAGAACGGGAAACGGTTTGGTGGGCAGTGGCTGGTCTTCACCACAAGCCTTGATAAGCCTTTAACCTCATGTTTGGGATCTACATGTTTGCATTTCCTGGCTTTGGCATTGGAAAGGGTGAGGGAGGAGGATTCAGGGTTGGCCCATCTTTGCACCTTCCTTCAGGCCCACGCAGCATTGGCATATGGTCGATGTGTGGTGATGCAGTCTGTCATTGAATCCGAGGGTGGTGGACCCTGAACAGAATCATTCACTCACTCGGCAGAAAGCTGTTAATGTTTACTGTGTGCCAAGCGCTGTTCTGGGCCCTGGAGACCTCAAACACTGTTATCATTATCCTTTCCTGGATAATGGGTTCCTGGAAAAGAAGATTCTCTTCCTGCCCCAGGGCCTTTGCATATGCTATTCCTTCTCCCTGTGGCTCTCCTCCTCACTTGTCAACCCGGCCCCTACTTTGTGTTTCTTCAGAAATGTCACCTGCTCAAGGAAGCTTTCTCTGCCCCCACCCCTTCCAGACTGGGTTGGGTCCTCCCCGTCATCCACACATTGTACTTTTCCTTTGTCACTTTGTCACAACTATGTTGAAGTAACTTTTTTGGGTATAAGATGTTATTTCAAGTCAGTCCCTGCTGTGAGTGTGTAAGGTACACGATGACAGATGCCTTTTTGAGTGCTCAGCACCTAGCAGAACACCCGGCACTTGACTTGTTAAACGTCTTGCCCATTTTATTGCCAGTTCACAGACGAGGAAATTGAGGCCTAGAGAGGCTGTGCGACTGGCCTAAGATCACACAGTTGGTGAGTTTGGGCACTGAGGTTTCAGCCTATCTGCCTCTAGAGCCCTTGCCTTCACAGCTAAATGCAACGGGAATGCCTCATGACGTGTGCTATAATAGGGTATTAGTGGGTATTAGGTTAAGGGGTGGTGGGAGGGCAGAGGAGGACATGACTGACTCGGCCTGGGGGAGTGAATAGCTGCCTGGAGGAGGCCGTGACCTTGACGACTCAGAGCCGTGGGTAGTTTGGAGCAGCTCTAGCGACCGTGGGGGAGTGTGGAAGGTGGGACCAAACGGTGGGCTCGTTGTGAAGGCCCTGCTTTGGGCTGTCAGGGAGTTCGGGCTCAGTTGAGCTGATGGGAATTCTCAGAACTTCCTAAGTAGGTGTGGGGGGTGGTGTGTGACATGATCCAGTAGGTTCCATTTAGAGCATCACCTTAGGTCAGGGCTGCTTGCTGGTGCTTGTCGGCTGGGCTCCCTGCGCATCCTACAGTGGAATTCGTGGCCAAGTCTATTAGGATTCTGACCATGGAGCCAAACACCTAAAATGACAGTGGGTTAAACAAGATAGAAGCCTTTTTTCCCTCTCCCACATGGAAGTCCCAATTAGGTAGGTACCTCAGTCCATATTGGGGACCCGGATTGGGGATTCTTCTAGTTAGGTGCTCTGCCAGTCCCCAAGACACAGCCCTTGTCCACGCGATCTGAAATGGACCATGGTCATGGCCAGATTCCAGCCACCAGACGGGGTGGTTCTTCGGGTCAAACAGGATCCTCTCAGTTCAAACCGGAAAGATTAAGAGATTGCACGTAAGAGTCAGGATTCGGGTTCTTGGACGATAGGAAGGCTCTGGTGGTCATGCACGGCCCAGCAGATGGAGCTGGGCAGCACTCATCTGTATACCCCCATGCAGCCCCCCAGCACCCCCCAACCCCGGAGGGGCATGGAGGCCCTGCAGGTGCTGAGCCAGGGGGCCGGAGCCAGCCCCGGCTCTGCCTACATCCCTCCCAGGCTTTGTGCCTTCCTTCCTGGTGAATGTGGTCCCAGCTAGTCCCTCTGCCTTCCAAATCCTGAAACTCTCCAGGAGACCATGCCGGAAATCAGGACGAGCTTCCTCTCCAAATGGCCCTTTGAACCTGTGTGCTGGGCTGTCATTCCCCGACCTGGGAGCGCCTCTGACCGGGAGTCCCCACGTGGGGCAAGCGTGCCCGGCCCCGCAGAGCCCCTTCCTCAGCCCCGCCCGCAGAGGCTCCAGCACCTGCTCGGCCATCCTAGAAAGGGCTGAGGCTGGCCCAGCAGGGGCCAGCCATTCCACCTGTGATGCTGTTCAGACTTTCCGCCAAGGACAAGTTCGCAGTCACGGCCCCAGGGAAGCTCTAGATTGCGTTCCCCCACGCCTGCTGGGGACCGGTTGCCTAGGAGTGCTTTCCCGTGTCGGGATTGTAGGTGCCATCCTTATCCATTATTCCTGACACCGGGCCTCCGGAACTGAGACTCTGTCAGGTGGGAGGCGGATGGATGGCTCTCCTCTCGGGGGCAATGTGGACGCATGTGCTGGAGAACAGGGAGGCTTGCTGCCCAGCGGGTACGGGCTACTGGGTCCCTAAGGCCCCTGTGGCAGGAAATGGCATTGGGATGGTGACCCCTCAAAGTCATACAGCACTTCACAATGTGCAGAAGGCTCTCCCGTACAAGCCCGAGTTTGGTCTAATTTGTTCTTCCTGAGCGCCGTGTAGCAGCGGATGGGGCCCCTGCGCCTCCGAGGACCAGGCACGTTGGGCGCAATTCCCCACAGAGCGCATGGGCTCTGGGGTCCAGGTCCCCCCTCCTATCTGCACTTGGGGGTGGGGGTCTCTCATGGCGGACTCTCCTCCTGAAGGGGGTCAGCTCCCAGAGGAGATGCTGAGCAGCCCTCTCAAAGAGGCTCAGGGCATTTGCTGGTTTTCCTGAGGATCTGTGGGAGGCTGCATCACGCAGGGCGGGGCTTCCGGCACCTGGCTGGCCCGGCCTCCTTCCACCTGCTTTTCCAGGGAGTACCAGATGCCCCCACTTTGTCACGCAGAGGCCCCCCTCCTCCCCCGAGGCCTTCCCCATTGGTGGGGCCCTCACCTTCTACTCGAGCGTTTGTTAAACCATTTTCCTCAACAAAGTAATTTCTGTTCCCCAGAGAAATTCTGGTGCCAGTAGCTAGGATGAGACAGGTCCCCCACCTGGAGATGCTTCTCGCAGCTGTGGAGGGGGCTGAAGTAAGACATCACCCCCACTTTACAGATGCAAAACTGACACACATAGGGAGGCGCAGTGACTCCGCGGGGTCCAGATCCAGTGCTCTTTGCCGGCGCACGGTGCTGAGTTTGCTTCCATCTTGAGACTTCCTGGGATGACCGGAGACCAAGGGTAGTAGCAAAACATTTGTTTACTCATTCAGCACAAAGGAGCCCGCCGCCTGTGCATGAAGGAGACAGAGGGAGACCCCCTGCCTCCATGGAGCTGAGTCTGCAAAGACAGTGAGCACGCACACGAATGTGTCTTCCCACCATTGGGTACGAGTGCCGCTGAGCCAGATACGGCGGGGTCAAGGGGCAGAGGGTGAAGGGGTGCATGCGATCTTCTACTGAGGGTCAGGAAGGCCTCATTGAGGGTGTGAACTCCACCGAAGAAGGAAGAGGGCAAACAGGTGCAAAGGTGGGAGGCTGGACAGTGCCCGGGGGTGTGGGGAGCAGTGTGGACACCCCAGGACTGGATACAGCGAGGGGTGGGGCCGGGGCAGGGAGTAGGAAGGACACCTCGTACAGGGCTCCTGGGCTGGGTCCTGGCTGTGCATTGGAGCTGCGTGGGGAGTTAAAAGTCCTGACACCTGGACCCACCTCCTGAGCATCCAGGTGGCTCATATGCGCAGCTAGGGTTGAGGACCACTGGTCTACGGCCCCGCAGGCCACTGTGAGGACTTGAGTTTTATTCTAAGTGTGACCAAAAGTTCTGGGAGGGCAGGCAGGGAAGCGACGCAGTCTGATTTACTTTTCTAGAAGATCTCCCCGGTGGAACTTGGAACAGATGGAAGGCTGTGGGAGAGAAGGCAGTGAGGCCAGAGGGAGGCTGCCGCCGTGGTCCGGGGGGTGGTGGTGGGGGGCAGAGCTGGCTGCTGAGGAAACCCATCTTGGCCGGGGGCCCTCAAATGACCATAAACTTAAGTGGCTTAAACCAACATAATTCTCTTACAGTTCTGGAGGTCAGAAGGTCTAAAATCAAGGTATCTGTTAGGGCTGCGCTCCTTCTGGAGGCTTCGGGGGAGAATCTGTCTGCTTGATTTTTCAGCTTCTAGAGGCAGCCTGCATTCCTTGGCTCATGGCCCTTCCTCCATCTTCAAAACACATCGTATGCCAACCTCTAGTTCTGTTGTCGAATCTTTTCTGTTTTGCAACTCTGAGTCTTTGGTCTCCTTTTCATACGGACCTTTGTGATGACCTTGGACCTACCCAGGTAATCTAGGCTAATCTTCTCAACTCAAGATCCTTAATCATGTCTGCAAAGTCCCTTTTGCCATGTCGGGTAACATATTTATAGAATTTGAAGATTAGGACATGGACATCTTTGGGTCCATTATTCAGCCCTCGGTGGAGGGTTTGTGGTCTGGGGCCCAGGGACTCTCTTTGCTCCTCCTGGGGACCTCAGGTGTCTCTCTGCCTGGGCACAGCTATGCCTTGGCTTTTGCTCTCTACCTTCAAATGCTGTGCCAGCAACAAAGGTCAGTGTTTTGGGGGTCCTCCCGGTGGGCAGAGGACTTCTGTGGTTGCCAGAGTTGCTCACTGGCCTTAGGGGATGCTGATGCCATTCTGGTCTCCAGCCAGAGGGCTTGGTCGACCAGATCACTCACTCCCGTTTGTCTGGTGTTTCCAGAATGTATTAGTTTCCTACTGTTGCTGTAAATTTACTACAAATTTAGTGGCTTCATAATACAGATTTATTATCTTAGTTCTGGAAGTCAACGGTGCCATGTAATCTCACCCACTTACAACCAAGGTGGTTGGCAGGCTGTGTTCCTTTCTGGATGCTCTAGAGGAAAATCTGTTTCTGCTTATGCTTATCATTGGCAGAATTCAGGTCCTTGAGGTTGTAGGAGTGAGGTCCCTGTTTTCTTGCTGGCTGTAAACTGATCGCTGTCCTTGGCTTCCAGAGGTTGCCATGGTCTGGGGCTCATGAGCCCTTCCTCCATCTTCAGAGCCAGCAATAGGCAGTCAGGTTCTTTCCATGTTGCGTCTGTCTCTGTCCAGAGCTGGGAAAGGTTCTCTGCTTTTGAGGACTCATGTGATTGCATTGGGTCCTCCTGGATATTCCCAGATGATCTCGCCATCTCAAGATTTGCAACCTTAATTACATCTGCAAAATCCCTTCTGTCAAGGAAAGGAACATACTTACAGGTTCTGAGGATTAAGGCATGGACATCTTTGGAGACCGTTAGTCTGCCTGCCACACCAAATAATGATAATAAAGATTGTAATGTAATTAACACTTGTTAAGTATTTACTACATGACACGCTTTATGTTCAGCAACTCACCGAATCCTCAGAATGATCCTTTATTGTTATGCCCATTTTACAGAAGGGGAAACTGAGGTACAGAGAGATGAAGTAATAGTATGGGTTGAATTATGTCACACACACCCCCCTCCCCGGAGAATTCATAGGTTGAAGTCCTAACTCCTGGTATCTCAGACTGTGACCTTGTTTGGAGATAGGGTGTTTACAGAGGTAATTGCGTTAAATGAGGTCATTAGGGTGGTGTCCTTATGCAAAGGGGAAATTTGGCGATACACATGCATACAAGGAGGATGCCATGTGAACGTGAAGACGGCCAGCTAGGAGCCAAGGAGAAAGGCCTTGGACAGATGCTCCCTCCCAGCCCTTGGTAGGAACGTACCTTGCTGATGCTTTGATCTTGGACTTGATCTTGGCCTCCAGAACTGTGAGATAGTCGATTTCTGTCGTTTAAGGCCCCCACTTAGTGGTGCTAGCAAACTGACACAGCTAATTTATGTTAGTTGTGGCGCGTGGCTTCGAACCTGGCCTCCCTCTCAGGCAGACTGTTTGCCCCTTGCTCTCCTCTCTACCTCTCTCTCTTTTTACTTCCTTTGCCTCTGCCTTGCTCTGTCGCGACCTTTCTCCTGTCTTCTTTTTCTCATTCACTGTGCCCTGTCTCCTCATTGCTTAATCCTGCTGAATCTGTTTCTGTCTCCCTCCTTCCCTCCTTGCCCTGTGGACCAAGAGGGGATCCTGGCTCCTGCCTCCCAGCTCCGCTCCCCCCTCCCCCGCCCGCCGCCCCATCTCCCTCCAGCCACTGTGTCCCCCAGAGCACTCCTCTGTAATTGCACCGCGGACGGATGGAGGTGCAGGTGTGCCTGAGTCCCAGGGTGCTAGCCCTGGCTCTGCTGGGGGCCTCGGTGGCGGCAGCTCTGGGTTGGCCATCTGGGGGCCGGGTGCAGAGGCTTCCCAGTCTGAGAGTGGAGGCCCATGAGCCGCAAGAGGAGCCAAGCCGAGCCTCCTCTCCCCCGCTCCTTCCTCTCGACCCTGCTGTGCACACAGGAGCTTCCGACTGAGTGGCTGTCAGCCCAGCTGCCCCACCAGGCCTGGCTGGCGCGGGACACCGGCCCTGGGCATGTTTTGGCGATCACCGTGACCTTGACACAGTGACTCTTGTTTGTCTGCTCCTGGCTTCTGGTTTCAGCGTCTGCAGAGCAGGCCTGCCCACCACACCGCAGGCTCAACGTTTAGGACCTGGCCTGTCCCCTCTATTGCCCCTGCGTCTGGGTCCCCTGTTGCTCTGAGTGGGAAGCTCCTCACGTCCCTAAGCTCCAGGAACTCTGGTGGCCTCCTGTGGAGTTGCAGGGGGTACTGAGATGGAGACAGGGCTGGAGGAAGTCAAGGCAGGCTGCCGAGAGGGAATTCTGGGGACTGCCCAACACAGGGCACTTTGGAGCTGTCTTCCCAGCCCAGGCCTCCTTCTCTGAGAGTTTTCTCACCCACAGTGGTGGCCGTGATTTCCTGGGTGGCCTTGCCCTTCCCTGGCTGTGCTGATTGGCCTCTTGGGCTGGACACCTGACCTGAGCTGGGCCAATCTGCTGCTCTGCCCTGGGAACCTGGAGGACCCAAAGACCGGTTGCGCTCTGTAGGGCTGCATGCTGGGCTGGGGCTGAGGTGACTGCCTGTGCTCAGAAGAGCAGAGAGGGGCCCAGAAGAAAGACCTCAGAGCTGAGATAACCAGCCTCTCGAGGGGCTGCTCTGGCTGCGGGCGGCTCCTCTCTCCCGGCAGGGCCTGCATCTGGGTTCAGTGAGACAGCCTTATAACCTTCCATGTTAACGAGATTCCACGCCTTACCCTGTGAGTGGGTTCTGTCTTTTGCAACCACACAGCCTCCAGATAGAGCTTTTAAAAATGCAAATCAGATCACAGCGCTCTGTGCTTGGCTCCCTCCAGTGACTTCCCAGAGCCCCAGCTTAGCTCCCCACGTGTGCCCCAGCCCAAGGCCTGCATGATCCAGCCCTGCTCACTCCTCCCGTGTCCCTCTTTCTGTTTGCCCAGCAGCCACTTAGCCCCAGGCCCTCTACCCTCTTTGCTGCTCCTCCAGTGCTCCAGTGTTTTCCTGCCCCAGGGCCTTTGCACTTGATACGCTTCTCCCTGAGATGCTCTCCCCCAGGATCCTTACATGGCTGGCTTGTCTTCCTCAGGCTAAAGCTAGAATGTGCTCTCACCAGAGAGAAGGCCCTGGTCACCTTGCCGAAGGTGCCTCACCCACGCCCGTCTCTCCATCCCAGCTCCCTGTTTTGTTTCATTCAGCGTGCAAGTTGTCATCTGTTGTTTACTTCTTTGTTTACTTGTTTATAGTCTGTCTCCTGTGCTGGAACTTCCTGTCTTGTTCACTCCTGAATTTTCAGTGCTTCCAACGGTGCAAGACACATAGTAGGTGCTTAAGGAAGATCTGTCGATTGAATGCAAAAGAAATGGTAAAAGGGCTGAGAGATGCCCTGGAGCTTGGCTGGGTCTGCTGGGAGTGAGTTAAAGGACGCATCTCACTCTCCCACACAGACAGGACCTCTCCTCCTCTTGCCTGTCGGCTGCTCTGACCCAGTAGGTGATAGTTCTAAAGGTCTCCAAGCAGTGGGTGGAGACCAGGCGGCCGGGCTGCAAGGAGGTGGTGAGTGCAGTGGAGTGGCAGATCCTCCTGGACCCCTCCGGTCCCCTTCTGGGCCGACATGTGCTCCGCCCACTGGACCAGTATCTGCTCTTTCTCTTGGGGACCCTGGGAATGATTTCCCCAGGAGAGTCCCCTGTCTTTCCTAGAGTCCTTTTGTAAGTGACCACAGTTCAGATTCCCCAAGACTGGGGACTTTGGCCCGGGGAAGGGTCTTGTGTCTGAAAGCGAGCCCCTTCTTGGATAAGCTGGTGAGAGAGACCATTTCATGTGAGGGTGAGTTGCCTTCCGCCTGTCTCTCTCTGCTTTGTTTTAAAAATTCATTGTATTAATTACATATGCCATTATACACTGATCCCGCACTATATTTCATGCTGTAAAGAGACCACCCTGCCATCAGACTGCACAGACATCACAGGCTTGCGGGGAGACCCCCGAGGGTAGGAGATCGGGCTAGTGTTGGCCATAGCTCCCTTTCTCTCTGGAAAAATGATGGCAAACTCCGAATTACCTATGTGAGTGGGGAAGAGGCGGGATGAGCAGACATGGTCCAGGGTCCCCCTCACCTCCCTGCCAGATAGAATCGGCTGACCAGCAGCTGGTCTCAGCGGATGGGAGTTTGGCAAACTTTCTTTTCCTTCCTTGCCTGTGGATGGAGGTGCCGATGAGCAGTGTTATGGCGGCGGGGAGGTGGCGGCGAGGAGGATGCAAGAAGCCCGAGTAATCCACTCCTTGAATAATCAGCCCTGAATAAAGGAGAGTTGGCGGGACATTGTAGTTGCCTTGGCCTAGAGGTGCTGAGTCTGGGAGACAGGGAGCAGGCAGACGAGAATGAGAGGGTCTGTCTGGAGAGAGGACGCAGCATCCGGGGTCGACGCGAAGCAACTTGGGGGTGAGGGAACATTTTCTTATTACAGTTTTAAACTACAAGGGCAAAGGGCTAACACCGTGGGGGGAAGGTTGCAGGGAGGAGGAGAGGAGAAACAGACACAGGAAGGAGCAATATTTCTTTCTAGACAGTAAACAACTGCCAAATAACCCCCAGAAACAACGCTCCAAGAGCGTCTGTGGGAAGCTCAGAGAGCTGCTCGTCCTGAAAGAGTTATTGGTTTTGTTCAAGCTTCATCTGATGCTCGCTTAAAAAAATAGATTTTGTTTCCCCTCTTGCAATGGTCTGGAAGGGAAAATCAAGCCCATAACAGCTGCCTCGTGTCATCGTTTAGACGCTGATGAATAAACTGACACCAGTGGGGGTAAGCAAATAGATGGGGAAATGCGACCCAGCTGCCTCCCTGTGATCTCTGTGTGGATGATCCGTTGTGGGGCTTGTCCAGAGGGGATGTCCCATCCCCACATCGGGTCCTTCCTGCCACTCAGCAGTGTCCCAGGCCTCGCCTTCCGTGGTGGCCTAACTTTGGAGAACACGGGATGTGTGCATGTGAGCAAGCAATGGTTAGGAGCATGGTCTGTGTAGACGGGCTTGAACTGGTGTCCGACACACCCTAGCTGCAAACCCTGGGCAGCGTCTCCATTCCTGTGAACCTCTGTTGCTTCAGCAATAGAATGAAGAAGATCATAAACGTGGCAGCGATCGCTATGCTTATCAATATTCAAGAGCTCCCTGTGTTTCCCAGCCTCCTCTGCTGTTGGATTGGCCATGTGACTGGTGTGGCCAGTGAGGTATGAGTGGAAGTGATGTGTGTCCTTTCTGGGCTGAGGTGGGTAAGTATACAGTGTTCGCTCCCCATGCTCTCTCTCCCCTGTCTGTGGTGCAGCTATGTCATGGAAGGAGCCTGGGTCCCTGAGTCACTGCGTGGATGGGAGTCATGAGGGAGAGGGGCTGAAAGATAAGCCTTGGGGATTTGGGGGTGTTTGCAACAGCAACTAGTGTTAACTACCCAAAGGAATGCAGTAGGACTCCTTTGAGAGTCATTGTGAAAAATTAAACAGGGAGGCAGAGCTTATAAAGAGCTTAGCAAAGTGCCTAGCATGTAGAAAAATGTTCAATAAATATTAAGCATGCATATTAATTTATTTCCAAAGCAAATATTTATTGAGCTTATGTCATATGCCAGGCACGTGGAGTCATCATAACAACCACAGGCACGTAAAACTGTGTTTTGGATTAGCATGGTAATGTAGAAAGGACTTGGTCACTTATTCCTTCAGTGTCTGTGAAACCAGCCCCCCGCACACCCCATGTGCTGGGCATCACACTGAATGGCGGGACACGTGGATGAATAAGTCAGTTTCACTCTTAAGTTGCTTGCAGGCTGCTGAGAGATGCACAGGTAGGCAAATAATTCAAATGCCAAGTGACAAGTGTCACACTTTTCAAAGTGCTAGCGGTGTCCCTCCTTCTGCTTGGGGTAATCAGGGAGGGCTTCACAGAGGAGAGGACTTTGAAGTTCAGCCTTGAAGGTCTGCATAAGAATCAGACAGCTGAGAAAGGGCATTTCAGGCAGAGGGACAGGTACATCATCACGAGGTCTTGTGTCTGTTGAGAGTGATGAATATTCTGGGGGCTGGAGTCCAGGCTATCCATGGCAGCCTGAACATTGCCCTTCCCCAAAATGTCCACAGTGATCTCTGTGACCTGTGAATGTGCCACCTTAAATGGTGAAAGGGACGTTTTCAGATGTGATTCAATTAAGGATTTTGAGTTGGGGAGATTATCCTGGATTTTCCAGATGAGCCCAAGCTGATCACACGAATCCTTAAAAGTGAAGAATCTTCATTGTAGTGGGAGAAGGGGGCGTGTCTATCAGAGAGGAGAGAATCAACAGGGCTGATGTTGCAGATGGTGGAAGGGAAGGTGGGGAGACGAGGGTGTGTAGCCGAGACGCTCAAAAAGGCGAGGGAACAGAATCTTCCCTAGAGCCTCTCCAAAGGACCACAGCACTGCCAACACCTTGATTGTCGCCCAGTGGGACCCACGTTGGAATTCTGACATATGGAATTACAAGAAAGATTTTTGTATTGTTTAAAGCCATTAAGTTTGTGGTAATTTGTTACTGCAGCAGTGGGCAACGAATACGGCGTCTGATGGGGAAGGTCAAGTGGACCACACTGGACGGAAGGAGGGGCAGGGGGAGTCGTTCAGATTTATTCTATATGAGCACCAGGTCTCAGATTTCTGTGAGGTTCCCACTTTTTCATGTAATAGTGATACTCTGTATTCTGTATTAATATTAGTTAATATTAATATTCTGTGTTAATACTCTGAGAAAGATCTGCCTCGTTTGTTTTAATGAGTGTGAATTTTCCATAAATTGAATGTATATCTCTTGTTTAATTAACAGACATTTAGGTTATTTCCAGTCCTTTGTTCTTAAAATAATGCTGCAGTTATCTTGACCTTGTGCTATTTTGCACACGTGTGAGTGTGTCCGTAAGATGAGCTCCAAGAAGTGAAATTGTTGGGTCACGGAGAATATGCATCTTTGGGAGTCTGCATTTTTAATAAATGTCTGAGGGCATGATGATTCTGGTGAGAACTGAAATTAACATGGAGGTTGCTGAACAGAATTCAGATCTGGGCTCTGTAAACATCCCTGTGGCAGGGAGGCCGGGGGAGAGGCTGAAGCAGGGGGCCTTAAGAGAGATGAACTTGTGTGTGTGTGTGTGTGAGAGAGAGAGAGAGAGAGAAAGAGAGGGAGAACGTGTTCTGGCCTGGCCTAGTGTAAGTTGATTTTCTTCTTCTTCTTCTTATTTTTTGAAATCAGTTTGGGAAATCCCTAGGATATGAGAGGCTTGTTCTCAATGGCCATGGGTCAGGAGCCATGTGGGGTGTGGGGCCAGAATCCCTGAAGACAAGTGAGGCCTGGATTCTAATCTCTCTTCTACCTGCTCACTTTGACCCTGGGCAGATAATTACCTTTGTGATGTGGGGGGGGGGGGGGGGGGGCGGGGAGGAATAGAGAAATGTGTCATTGTAGCCTTTGAACCAGGTGTTTCCAGATTAGACCCCTTCTGAGGAAGATGAGAGAGAGCACTAGCGTAATTTCCGACGCTCCTATGACTTTTACAGTTACGTCCGGGTGTTGTAACACAATATCTCCAATTGTTTTATTTTGGTTGTGTGTTTACATAAAGTTTTGTTGTTGTTGTTGTTTTGTTTTGTTTTTTACTTTGATATTTTTACTATGAATTCTTCATTCTTGAGCTAATTTTGACTCTTCCCAGGGTGAGCCAGGTTTCAGTGTCATCTAGCTTTTTTGAGAACAGCTCAGGGATCCTCTGCTCTTCAAGTACTTTCATGGCTGAGAATGTCAGCCCGCTGCCTTTAGACTTGAACGTGCTGCTCCCTTGCTATTTATCTTCCTGAACTCCCCCAAGAACACTGTCCCTGTGTTCTTCCATTTCTCCTGAGGATGGGTTGAATGCCAGCTCTTCTTGGGCGGCATGGTGGCCCCCTGAGCATGGGGACACTGTCGGGGGATCAGACAAATGCCATCATTTGCAAGGAGGAACTTCTGGCTGCCAGTTTCAGGGCAGCTGAGCAGAAGATTACCCCTTTTCCTTCCCCTCTTTGGGATATTTGTTACTCTAAAAATATTCGTGGCAGCTGTATACAGCCACGCAGGCTGTGCACTGCACAACTCCAGGGAATGTCGTTCGTATAAAGCACGGTGTGGATGGTGCTCCCAGGGTTGTGCGGGGTGGCAGCCCTGCAAGCTCGTGGCCTGGACTGGGCCTGGAAGTGCAGAATTCTTTTATCCCACCGTTTCCCACATTTTAGTTTTTCTCATATCACCTTTGTGGATTTGTTCTTAGCCACATGCCCCTGTTCTACTATGATTTTTTTTTTTTTCTCTATATTGGCTCACATTTTCCTTACATAAATGAATTTAAAAGGGAAACTTTATATTACAACTGGGAATAGAAAACCCAGCACAACTTGCCAAAAATAGAAGAAATAGTATATGCATGCATGCATGTGTGTGTGTGTGCGTGTGTGTGTGCGTGCTTGACACAGAGCAGTGCTATCAAATTCTTGCTGGATACTTCTGCCTTTTTTCTTTGTTTGAAATGGAAGATTAGCAAGTATTAGAGCGATGTTAAGGACAAGCTAGCACAAAACTGAAATTTTCTCCTGGAAGCAATCTGAAGGGTTGGAAGGGAATTGGGAAGGGAAATCATTCCCCCATGATGTAATTTAGCGCCCGATACCCCCATCACGAGCCACTCATGGGATGTGTGAGGAAACACTGGCCCAGTCTGATATACCACCCACTCCAGGCTGCTTGAAGCTCTTGGCAACATCTCCACAGGGTGGGTTAAGCCTTGCTTATATTCTTTCACCACTGGGAAATTTTTTTTTAAATTTTATTTTATTATGTTATGTTAATCACCATACATTACATCATTAGTTTTTGATGTAGTGTTCCATGATTCATTGTTTGCGTATAACACCAAGTGCTCCATTCAATATGTGCCCTCTTTAATACACATCACCAGGCTAACCCATCCCCCACCCCCTCCCCTCTAGAACCCTCAGTTTGTTTCTCAGAGTCCATCGTCTCTCATGGTTTGTCTCCCCTTCCAATTCCCCCGCCTTCATTTTTCCCTTCCTACTATCTTCTTCTTCTCCTTTTTTTTTTTTTTTTTAACATATAATGTATTATTTGTTTCAGAGGTACAGGTCTGTGATTCAACAGTCTTGCACAATTCACAGCACTCACCATAGCACATACCCTCCCCAGTGTCTATCACCCAGCCGCCCCATCCCTCCCACCCCCCACCACTCCAGCAACCTTCAGTTTGTTTCCTGAGATTAAGAATTCCTCATATCAGTGAGGTCATATGATACATGTCTTTCTCTGATTGACTTACTTCGCTCAGCATAATACTCTCTAGTTCCATCCATGTTGTTGCAAATGGCAAGATTTCATGGGTTTTTTTTTTGATGGCTGCATAATATTCCTTTGTATATATATACACCACATCTTCTTTATCCATTCATCTATTGATGGGCATCTTGGCTCTTTCCATAGTTTGGCTATTGTCACCACTGGGAAATTTGATGCTACCTTGGAGGGGCCTTTTCCATGGCTGGACTCTTCTTGAATTGTATCGGACAGATGCCTGCTCCTTGGGCCCAAGTGGGTTTAGTTCCGCTCCTTGGAATCAAGCAAAAAAGTCAAATCCTTCTTCTAAGTTATCTCTCTCCAAACATGCTTAAAAGTGGGGCCTCTATGAGTTACAGCCCCCTGGGTGGAATCCTGGATCCACCACATACTATCTCTGTGTCTTTGGGCAAGGTACTTAACCTCACTGGGCCTCAGTTTCATCATCCGATAAATGGGAACAATAACAGTACCTCCTTTATGTGGTTTGAGAACTAGACCAGTAAGTGCCTATGGAGACTTCAAACAGTGCCTGGTACATAGTAATTACTCAGGAAATGTCTGCTTTTGTTGTTTTCTGTAGCCAGGGACTGTGGCTTCTCATCCTCCCTTACCTTCTCCTGGATCGGAAGGCAGAGGATTCAGGTTCCAGCTTCAGCTCAATATCTGACCGATGATGAGAACTCAGGCAACCCATGGGCGCTCCCTGGGCCTTTGTTTCTACATCCAGAAACTGTGGGCTCCATGGTTCTTATGTCCCTCCTCCATCTCTAGCTGATTTGGATAATTCTGTGCCCAGGGCAGAGAGGAAATACCAGGACGAGAGGTTGGAGGACCATTATCTCCATGTTAGCCCCTGTGTGCCACAGAAAAACGATCTATGCTCCCTTTCTCCTTTTAAATTTCTTTTTTTTTTTAAGATTTATTTACTTATTTGAGAGAGAGAGAGAGAAAATGAACGGGGGGGAGGGACAGAGAGAGAGAGGGAGAGAGAATCCTTGAGCAGACTGAGCACAGGGTTCAATCCCAGGACCCCGAGATCATAACCTGAGCTGAAATCAAGAGTCAGACGCTCAACCTACTGAGCCACTCAGGCGCCTCTTAAATTTCTCTTTCAAAACATGATTTTGGGGAGTGAGGCAGGACAGCTCATGGATTCCTGATGGTATTTAAAAAAAAAAGGGCAGAAATAAGACTAATAAGGTATTAGGAAAAGCAGATTTGTGTAGCTTTAACCAAATCCAACAGATAGGATGGCATAAAAAAATCACAATCTCCTTAATTTATCAAGCTCCCTTGAAAGATGATGATAGTAATAATTGTGAACACTTACTGAGTCCTTGCCATGCACCAGCTATCTCATGTGTGTGGTCCCATTTGGTCCCTGACTATGTATAAGGCAACAGTAGCAGCTGTAACAAAGAAACCCAGAGACATCGGTGGATTAGCAAAGTCTGTGGATTAACATAGTAGCAATTCATTGTTTGCTCATGTAACATTTCAGCGGAGGTGATTCCAGTGGACGGCAGCACTCCTCCACATGGTGATTCGGGGACCAGGCAATTTCCATAATGTGACTTCACCGCTTCCCACAGTCTTGGAGCCCTGTGTATCTAGGTGGCAGAGGAAAGCGAAGGCATGCCCGCTTCGTAAAAGCCCTCTCCAGGAAGGGCCAAGCACCATTCATACTTTACAGGTAGAACCAGTCACGTGACCCCACCAGGATGCAGGGCTGCTGGAAAATATCATGCCTGGCTGGGTGACCACTTCCTAGCAGTGACCCCACACTACAGAAGGAGTAGCACAATTTTTGGATAGTCAGCTCCTTCTGTCAAACTTACGTGGTAGAGAGGACAATCATACCCGTTTTACAGATGAGGAAACAAAGACCCAGAGTGTCTGGGCTGAGTCATGGAGCTTCAGCTCAGGGCTCTGTGAGTTCAGAGTTCTTATATTTAATCAGTATGGTATTAATTTAAAAATAAGCATTTAGGTTCTTCCAGCTATAAAAAGGTCTTTAGAACAATTCTTTCCCTACGGTTTCCCCACAGTGCCTGAAATGCCTGAGCAAGGTATGTCTGGAGACCATGGTGATGAGGTCATGATGCCAGGCAGGATTTCAGTCTCCACTATTTTATCCACTTGGAGAAATGATTATCCCCAGAAAGTTGACCCACATTTTGGACTCCTGCCAGAAAACAAGGCATGGTACCATCTGTAAGAGATAAATAAATCAAAATATCATCAGCAGATAAGTGTGTACCATCTGCTGCCCTGTCAGTTGAACTGGCAGAGGCCTCTGGAGAATTCTAAGGGAGTGCTTGCCAAGGCTCCTCTGTCAGCCTGGATCGTGAGAGGAGAAGCTTCGCACAAGATTTGCTGGCATTTTTCTTTATTCTCTGATCTTGGAGCTGAATTCCTTGAATCCAGCCAGTGAAGGTGTGTGAACTTTTGCCCTTGCCAAACAGTTAAAATTATTTCTCATTGGCCCTGGCTGTTGGGGGCCAGGACCAGCTCGTCTCTGCCCTCCTAGCAAGTTGAAAGCACCTGCTATAGAGAAAGACTAGCCATGCATCTGCCTGGAGCTGGGGTTCCACGGAATCTGGGTCTCAGAACCCAACTCAGAATCAGCCACGTTTGGGTCCTGTTGGCTGGGCATCTGCAAATGTGGTCACATCCTGGTGGCTGCTGATTTCTCCTGCCACGTGTGGAGTCCTCTTTGGAGGGCATCTGGGACTTCCCTTGGGAATAATGGCATTTTCTAGAACCTGCTTATTCTGCGAGGAGGTGGTCGTGGCCAAATGCAAAGGCTCTGCTGAGCCGACTCAGTTTGGATCCTGGCTCCCACCACTGGCTGAGTGAACTTAAACAAGTTACTCGGTCTTCCTGTGCCTCAGTTTCTTCATCCGTTAAAAGTGGGGATGGTAGTTTATAAAGCACTTTGGGCCTAGCATGAAGTTCGTGCCCCATATATATTAGCAAGTATTTGTTGGCTTGCTTTGTGAGGCTAGTGTGACTGCCTCTCTCTCACCAGTCCCCTCCGCATGGGTCCCCTGATGCCGCTCCCCACCCTGCCCGCCACAGAAACCTCAACTACACCATCTGGTGGGGTATGGAATTAAGTCACAATCCTCAGACCTGGGATCTGGAGACCCAGCCAAGGACTCTGGTCTCCCCAGCGCCCCTCCCACTTGCTGCCCATCTTTCTGCTGCCAGCCAGACCTGGACTCCCGCGTGTTCATGCCAAGGGCAACTTGGCCGACCCTCAGTGCTCCCCAGACCTTCTGCCATCCCTGGGCATCTGCTTCTGGCCACCTCCCTGCATTCTACCTGTGTCCCTGCCAGGTTTCCTCCACTTGCTCAGGGTGAGGTTGCACCATTATGGCCTCCTGCTTCTGGCTTGGAAAGACTTCCCGGCTCTCCTCAGGAAGAGTGCAATGTGTCTCTAACCTAGGATCCAGAGAAGGAGTCAAAAATCAGAAATGGCTCTTATTTACAGGGCCAAGCACACGACAGGCGTTTTCATGCACTCTTCTGTTTTCATCCTTTTTGCAAGCCTAGAAGGCAGGTGCCCGATGACTTCCATTTTGCAGGTGAGGAAAAGGGTCTGAAAGGTAAAGTCACTCTCTGAGGTCACATGGCTAAGAAAGGGCAGAGGAGGGATTTGAACTCATGTCTTCTGGCTTCTGAGCCCAGACACCTCCATTTGCTTCTGAAGAACACCCCTTTTCAAGGATGGAGCCTTGAGAACTCTGATGAGTGACAGTAGGGGTGTGGGGGTCAGCACATTGAGCTGGTCCTTCTGCAGATGTTGTCTGGTTTAAATCCCAAGTAGAGATGTCTTGTTTTACCTCGTTTGGCCCTCAAGCAACCCCATGAGGTGGAAATGATCACCCTTTACCGGCAAAAACCTCCCAACTGAATAAATCCATCGTCCCCCCATAGTCCCACAGCTAGTGGGTGGCAGAGCTGGGGTTTGAACTCAGGTCAGAGCCCAGGCTTTTCACCAGGGAGCACACCCTGCTGGCCCCCGCGCACCCTGGTGCGCCTGGCTGCATTCCGCTTGCCCGTTGCCACAGCCCAGCCTTTTCCTCAAGTAGACTGGACCCGGGGGAGGGACCGTGGGCGGAGCTTCCTGGCATTAGGCAGGAGTGGTGAGCCTGAGCACAGGCAGCTGTGATCTGGCCGGTTGTGTCCCCGGTGTATTCCTGAAAGCCTCGTTGCTGCCGGGGACACGTGCCGGGTCCTCCCATTGGCGCGGGATTGATGTGCTGACAAGCTCCAGCCCCTGTCCTGAGGGCAGTATCTGAGGCTCTCCCCTCCCCATCCTGAGCTTGGCCGGGTCCCTGCAGACAGTGGGTCAGAAGCAGTCAGCAGTGAGGGCGGGTCAGGGCCCCTCGAGGTAGTTGTTTTATTCCCATGCTGCCAAAAGCCACCAGCCCCATAGGGTGATGTCACAGAGTCTAGGAAGAAACGACCTTCCATTTGTCTTTTCTGAGCAAGCAAATCTTTCAAAAAGACATTTAGACACAACTTCTGGGATTTTTCAAGATAACCCTATGTGGTGGGGGCTACGGGCGTAAAGAGACAAGACTGGCCGTGGAGTGACAGTTTCCAAGCCGGGGGTGGGCACATGGGGCTCCTTGCACTAGTCTCTCTGCTTTTGTGCAAGATGGGAATTTCCCATAATAAAATGTTTAAGAAGGACATTTCAGAGACACTGTTGAGGTCAAAAATCTCAGCTGGCCATGGAATGTCCTGGATCTCTATCCTGCTTCTGGACAAGTCAGTCCCTTGTGTGAAGGAGAGAGCTTTGGAAAGACACGGAGCTGAGCCCACATCTTGATTCTGCCACTTCCTGGCTGTGTAACCTTGGGTAGGTTGCTTTGCCTGGTGTGAGCCTCACTTCCTCATCTGTAAAATGGGGATAGATACCTCATTCATTTGTGATGCGTGCCAAGTTCTTAGCATGGTGCTTGCCCTGGACTCTCCTTGGGTCATTGGATCCTGGATCTTGGGCAACATAATACATTCTAGCTTCTACCTGCTGGTGGGGAGATCTGCCATTTACAGCCCCAAAGGGGACCAAGCCAGAGGGGCCAAGCTGTGCCTGAGACAGAGTGAGACAATATAAATGAGAGATATTGTGATAAAATGCTGGAAATTCAGAGCAGGGAGACTTCTCTTTTGGGGAAGGGTAGGTGGTTGGTGAACAAAGTGGTCTTTTTGGTGGGGGTGTAGGGTGGGCATTGAGCTGGATCCTGAAGGCTGGGGATGGCTCAGACATGGAAAAATGGAAGGAGAGAAGATGTTGAGATTGGGAGGGGAGAAAATGTAAGGCTATACATCAGAACCCCCAGGCACAAAGCAGCAGGAAAGGAGGAGGTGTGTGGCATTCAAAGAGTCATGTCCAGGTGATCCTCAGGTGTCCATGCATCATGGCGGGCGTGAGACTGGATATGGCTGCCCAACGGGGCACCTTCTCTTCACTCGATAGTGAAGACCCCCCCCCTTTCTCTTTGTCTCTCTTGTCTTAGATTGGCCCTGAGACACTCCAGCTCAGCTCAGCTTCCTGTCTCACCTTTGCCTACAGGTGTGGTGGCCTGTAGGATTCTGCAGACATTTGGTGTAATTCTTGATAAAGGCAATTTATGAAATGCTCTCCATTTATTCATTAATCCACAGTCATGTCTGGAGCCCCTGTTACTGTCCCAGCCATTGAAGACACAGCAGTGAAAGGGGCCCATGGTCACAGAGCTTCTGCTTGTTGCAGAGACACTAGGCGTTATTCAGAGGAGCTGGGGAATGCCCTTCTTTGGTGCATGGATTTTGAGTGGCTGATAATGTACACTTTAATATAAGAACAGAAGAGCCACAAGGGCAGGGAATTCTCTCTTGGTTCACTGTTATATCCCCAGCACCTAGAACAATGCCTGGCCCATGGGAGGCAGCCAATAAACATTGGGTGAATACAATTGTATGAATACAAAGCACTGATAGTGGGAATCTAGGAGAAGAATGTTTTTCAGGATCAAAATTAATTCAAACACATCCCCAAATCACTGCTTGATGTGATTTGGATTCCTAGGATTCAGAGAGAGAGAGAGAGAGAGAAAGGGGGTGGGTAAGGAAGAGTGAGGAGTGGGGGAGAATTCTGCATTATTGCCTTCTTTCTGGGCATGCAGCCTCCAGCCTGCTACAGAATATGGTCAGGCCCAGGGTCGGCACTTATCTGCTTGTGAATAACGCCCACAGCCGAGGAGAAGTCCCTCATACATCCCATAGAGGACACAGACAATGAACACATAATCAAATATATACACAATATCATTTCAGATAGTGATTGTGGTAAGTGACTGTGGAAGTCTGTCCTCTGACCTTTCTGTGCCAGGCGTGGGGGTAGGGAGAAGTGGGGGATTTCGGGGGGGGGGGGGAGACTGTAGATGGAATGGCCCCTGTGCCCTCTGGTTTCTCATTGGTCCTGGCTAGTGGGAGGAGCCAGTAGGAAATCAGAGGGCGGAAGGAGAGAAAGGTGGGGGTATTTCTCCCTCTCCTGCCTCACTTTCCCCCTGTTGAGGTTTTGACAGTGACGTGTTCCTCTAAGGAGTGGTTCTCAAAAATGAGGTTCCCAGACCAGCAGCATCAGCAGCCCCTGGGAACTTGTTAGAAATGTAGGTTCTTGGGCCCCACACCAGAGTTTCTGGTTCTGATGCTTGTTTCAGTGTGGCTGAGCTCCCAGTGCCAAATCCTCCTCTGTGTCTTCACCTCTCACAGGCTCCTTTCCCTTGCCTGCCCCCCTCGGCTAGGGGAGGTGAGCCGCTCCCCACTGTTGCTAGCCCCTCGCCTCTGTCCACCCTTCTGTGAAGAGTCCCTTCACTCAGCTGTCTTCAGAAGCTCTTTCCGGGGTGTCATCTGTTTCCTGCCAGGACCCTGGCTGGTCCAGATGGCCAGGAGGTCACTTCACATTCCTTTAGACAGGGCACACCCTCTCTAGGTTACCCACTCCCCTCTGGCTTGCCTCAGTCACTGCCACCCATTGAGATCTCATGAGTTGGCCACCCTTGTGTTGGGGTTGGATACCAAGCCCCACTTACTGGCCACCTGCCTCAGGGCAAGGTGCAGTGATCAGGACCCCATACAGGATGTTCCCCTTTGAGGCTTTGTGGGTATGAATATGAACTCTCACTTCTTACAGGCAAGGAATCTCCCATTACTTTATTTCTCTAATCTAATGGGACTGAGCTTCCAGTCTCCAAGGTAGGGAGAAATTCAGACCCCACATAATTGAGGCTCCCTGCCAGCGCATGGGTCATGGGAAACCTTCAGAACTTTTGGGAGAGACTTCTACTTTTTTCCTGCCCCTCTTCTCCCCACTGCTGATGGTTTTCTGGCCCACAGGGGCCATGGGATCCTCACTGGGGTGCAGGATCTTTGCTAAGCCTGACCCCTGACTCCAATGTCCAGCTTTCTCAGGTTGGTTTCCTGGAAGGTCCTGACATCTCCTTAGGGGTCTGTGGAGGTTCTGCAGCTCATGGATCCCCCAAATACTTCTTCCCTGGGGTCTGCTGGCTCCACCCTCTTCCTGTACAAATTCCTTCTTTCTGTGTCCTCTCTGAAGTGGGGCAGCATTACCCTCCAGTGGATCTCTGGGAACACAGTGGGTCTTCAGGGAACTCTCCTTCCTGGGGAGGAGATGCTCTCTTTTGCCTTCTCAATTCTTGGTAGCCCACCACGAGTCCAAGGAATCAGAGTGGGAGGTAGCAGTGGGAGCAAGGGCATCTTCAAGGGGCAAAAATGGGACAATTACTGGACAATGTCCATGTGTTTGGGGGAGACAATGGAGAGTGCAGGGCCACATCCCGGGCGTGGACTCATGGGGGAACTATACATCCCTGCAGCTGCCACTTGGCAGTGTGGACTCCTGCCCACTGAGCTGCCCTAGCTATACCACCTGGTGGTTGGCACCACCTACCTACCAGTCTACCCTGTTAAAAGTACTATAGAAACACTAGCATTGGTGGTTTTCACTTTTTATAGATAGGGAAACTGAGGCACCAGAAGGTTAATGTTGAGTCATGCATCTAGTAAGTGATGGAGCCAAGCTGAACCCAGGCGGGTCTGGCAGTAGGGCCCCTGCTCTCAGCCCCACTCCCCGCCTCCACCCACCATGCTGGTGGTCTGTGCACCAGTCCGATCTCCTTTCCATTGGACTGCAGAGGCCATGCCCCATGTTTCCTCTGAGTCCTATTTGATGACAGTGATGATGACAGTCACCATTTCCTAAGCACTCACTCTGGTCTAGGCATCATGTCTAAGCTCTGTGCCCATGTCAAGCCTTTACAACACCCTTATAGGTGCTATACCCATTAAACAGTCAAGGAAATCAAGGCACAGAAAGACTGGAGACTCACGTGGCCAGAAATGACAGGGCCAGGATTTGAACCCAGATCCGCTGATCCCAGAACTTAGGCTCTTGGCCACTCTGCTATCCTGCCCCACAGACACTGTTGTCATCACTAAGATGACTTACTATTGTTTTTCTAATGTTGAAAATAGATTTTTTTTACAAGTCAGATTGGAGTGCAGATCTCAGCTTAGCTGCATGCTGGAATCACGGGGTAGTTTTTAAAACCCCACTGAAGTGTAGGCCCCACACTGATCAATTAAATCGGGTCTCTGTAGGTGAGGCGTGGGCTTCCCAGGGCTGAGAACCACTTAAATTGGATGAAGTCTAGGATCCTTCCCAGCTTTCATGTTCCAGGATTCACAGAAGGTACGCTGCCATCAGGTGGCAGTAACATGCCACAGCTTCATGATCTAATTGACAAGCCTCAGTCTGAAGAGATAAAGTGCTCTTGTTTTTAGTTTTATACCCCAATTAAATTTGTTAGTTAAACATATCAACTTAATGATAATTGACAAAGATGTTTTAAAGGCTACTTCTGAAAGCAATAAGACAATATGGTACAGTTTGATATCTTTCACACAAATGGTTAGCTAATTTTTATCATGAAGCACAAGGGTCTGGAGAAAAAACTCCCTTCTGTGTTTGCATTTCAGTTATTAGACTTGTTGACCATCGAAATATCCAGTCTTCCTTATGTCATTACTATGATTTTTTCTTAAACTTCAGCATTGACCATCTCTGCTCAAACATCTTCCATTCAGTCTTGTCAATGTAGCAGAAATAGAAGTGTGAGAGCCATTTTATTTGGCCCCTGGTGGATTTTCACTGTCTGCACGGGGATTCTCTGTTCTCTGTTCTCAGGGGATTCCTTTCAGCTCTACCCACTGGGAATGGCTGGCTGCAGTAGGAAGTTCTGACATAGCAAATTGGAATAGATAGCTAGAAAAATTTTAAGGCATGGAGTTTGGAGTCTACAGATCTGGACTGAGTCCTGCTCCATTATTACTGGCTGTGTGATCTTGGGCAAGTCACTGGAAGCTCAGAGCCTCGGTTTGCTTGTCTCTAAATAGGGATTCTCAGAGCTACATCATTGCAGGTTATTATGGGATTAAATAGAAGGCAAACACACTTTTACAATAAAACCACTCAACAAACTAGGAATAGGAGGAATGTCCTCAACCTGATAAAGATTATCTATGAAAAGCCTACAGCAAACATCATACTTAATGATATAAGAATAAGTGCTTTCTCCCTAAGATCAGGAACAAGACAAGGACATTTGCTCTTGCCACTTTTATTCAACATTATGCTGGAGATTTTAACCAGAGCAACTAGGCAAGAAAAAGAAATAAAAGATATCAAGATTGGGAAGGAAGAAGTAAAACTATCTCTATGATGGCATGATCTTGAATATAGCAAATCCTAAGAATCCACTGAAAACTATTAGAACTTATAAGCGAATTCAGCAACATTGCAGGGTACAAGGTCAATATATAAAAATTAATCATATTTTTATACTCTAGCAGTGAACAGTCTGAAAATGGAATTAATAAAACAATTCCATATACAATAGCATCAGAAAGAATAAAATTCTTAGGAATAAATCTAACAAAAGAAGTGCAAAACTTATATTCCATAAATTACAGAACATTACTGGAAGAAGTTAAAGAGGATCTAAATAAATGGAAAGACATCCCATGTTCATGGATTGGAAAACATAATATTATTAAGGTGGCAGTATTCCCCGAATTGATCTACAGATTCAGTGCAGTCCCTATTAAAATTCTAACTGGTGGGGTGCCTGGCTGGCTCAGTCAGTAGAGAATGCAATTCTTGATCTCTGGGTTGTAAGTTCAAGCCCCATGATGGGTATAGACATTACTTAAAAATAAAAATCTTAAAAGAAAAATCCAACTGGCTTTTTTCCTCCAGAAAATGACAAGTTGATTTTAAAATCCATATAGAGGGGTGCCTGGATGGCTCAGTCGGTTAAGTGTCTGACTTTTGATTTCTGCTCAGGTCATGATCTCAGGGTCATGGGACCGAGCCCCACATCAGGCTCTGTGTTCAGCAGGGAGTCTGCTGGAGATTCTCTCTCTCTCTCTCTCTCTCCTTCTGTCCCTCCCCCCCAAAATAAATAAGTAAATCTTAAAAAATAAAATTCATATATGGAAATGCAAGGGACCCAGAAGAGCCAAAATCATCTTATAAATGAAAAGGAAAGTTGGAGGACTTACGCAATTTCAAAACTTACTATAAGGCTACAGTAATCAAAAACAGTGTGGTATTGGTATAAGGATAGATATATAGATCAATGGAATAGAATTGAGAGAACAAGATAGACCCTCCCATTTATAGCCAATTAACTTTTGACAAGGGTGCCAAGACAATTCAATGGGGGAAAGAACAGTCTTTCAACAAATGGGGCTGGGACTACTGGATATCCACATGCAAAAGAATGGAGTTGGACACCTTTTGTACACCATATACATAAGTCAACATCAAATAGATAACAGACCAAAGGTATGAGTTAAAATGATAAAACTCTTAGAAGAAAGGAGAAATCTTCATGATGTTGTGTCAGGCAAAGTCTTCTGAGATCTGACACAGAAACATGAGCAACAAAAGAGAAATAGATAAATTTGGCTTCTTCATCAAAATTTAAAACTCTCGCACTTCAAAGGACACCATCGAGAAAGTGGAAAGACTATTCAGAGAGTGGGACAAAATTCTTGCAAGTTGGATATCTGATAAGGTGTATGTATGCAGAATATAAAAAAAACTCTTAGAACTCAATAATAAAATGGTAAAATAATCCAATTAAAAATGGGCAAAGGATCTGAATAGACATTTCTCCAAAGATGACATGCAAATGGTGAAGAAGCACGTGGAAAGATGCTTCACATCACTAGTAATTAGAGCCATGCAAATCAAAGCCACAATGAGATACCACTTCCCACCCGGAAGGATGCCTATAATATAAAAAAAGATAGAGTAACAAGTGTTGACAAAGATGTGGAGAAATTGGAACCCTTACACATTGCTAGTGGGAATGTAAAATGCTGCACCTACTTTGGAAAATAGTCTAGTAGTTCCCCAAAAGGCTAAATATAGAGTTTCCACATGACCTAGTATTTCCACTCCTAGGTATATACTTAAGAGAAATGAAAATTTGTCCCCACAGAATCTTGTACATGAATCTTGTTCATCAATGGTCAAAAAGTGGAAACAAACCCCAAGTCCATTAACCAATGAAGATAAACACAATGGGATGTATCCATATGATGGAATATTATTCAGTCTTAAAAAAAGGAACAAATCACTGATTCATGTGAAAACATCATGCTCAGTTAAAGAAGCCAGACACAAAAGGCCACCTATTGTATAATTCTACTTATGTGAAATGTCCAGAATAGGCAAATCTGTAGAGAAGGAAAATAGATCAGTGGTCGCCCAGTGCCAGAAGGATTGGGAGAAATGGGACTGACTCATAATAGGTATGGCGTTTCTTTTTGGGGGTAATGAACGTGTTCTAAAATTGATTGTGGTGATGGTCACACAATCTTGTGGCTATACTAAGAATACACTAAACACCTTTAAATTGTATACTTTACATTGGTGAATTATATGGCATGTGAATCATAGCTCAGTAAAACCGTTAAAGAAGAGAAGGCAAAATGCTTAGCACATCAGTCTTACATATTATCAGGAGCCCAGTGGTGGTGGGAAGACATTGATGTGGAGCTGGGAGACCCAGAGCTGTGGGGCCCCCTTCTCCCTCCCATCCGGGGTCATGGAGCCAAGGGCCCACAATGCTCTCATGGACCCAAACAAAAGTTTTAGTTTCTTTTAAAATCAGAAGAAAAAGATAAACCTTTAGGTAAAGAAAAATTCTATTTTTTAAAATTTTTTAAAAAGATTTTGTTTATTTATTTGACAGAGTGAGACACAGCGAGAGGGGGAACACAAGCAGGGGGAGGGGGAGAGGGAGAAGCAGGCTTCCCGCTGAGCAGGGAGCCCGATGTAGGGCTCGATCCCAGGACCCTGGGATCATGACCTGAGCCGAAGACAGATGCTTAATGACTGAGCCACCCAGGGGCCACCCAAAGAAAAATTTTAACATATAATGTTAATATATTTGTCTTTAGCCAATGCAAGTGTAAAATATAACTTTTAATTTAATTTTTTTTTAATTTGGGAAGGATCCCAGCAGGCCAAAGTGCCTAGGACCCACAAAGTCTGAACGTGGCCCTGGGTGTTGGTCTGAATTTGACCATTAATGTTTTCTCTCTCCAAATTTTGAGAAAACAAAGTAACATTAAAGAAAGTTCGAAACAAGTCATTCAAATCCCTCCATTCTAGCACGCTACCAATTCTTACGTTTTTATCCTTCTTTCCAGTTCTTGGCTGTCAGCAAACATCTCTTTCAGTGGGTTCTAATCTTGGTAGCTCTGACTTGCTGCGTGGTCCCGGTTAGTCACTCAGTGGCCCTGAGCCTTATTTTCTTCATCTGTGAAAGGAGTTGAGGGTCTTGCATCTCAGCATAGAGCCTGGGGAGGAAGCCACAGGAGCCCCAGCCAGCCACCTGTGGCCTCGTGATTCTTTGGGAGGGGTGATGTGAATAAGTCACGAGTCCACTCCTTAGCTTGGCACTCAAGACCCTTTGTGATCTGGCCCCCGCCTTCCTTCTCAGCCTCATCGGCCAGCACACACCTTGTCTGACTTTGCGTTTATATGGGGCTGGAAGGACGTTCAGGATCCCAAAGGGGCTTCCAGGGACCTTCTTAGAGAACTTAGGAAGCTTCAAGCAGACACATGAATTGAGAATGTTAGAAGCTTCCAGGTCTTTTTCACCCCCCAACTCACATTGGTTCCATTTTGACACAAAGTCTATATCCTTGCTGGGATTAGCAGTAAAATCCTTAAACCCAGCGTTGCAAGCTGACCCTAAAGGTCATCTGATCTAGTGTCCCAGGGGCCATCTGGGTGGCTTCCGTGAGGCTGGAGGGAGAGCAGCAGTGAGGGGCAGGGACTGTGGCAGACTCCAGGGCTCGTCCCCCATCTGAAGGCGGCAGTATCTGCCTGGCCCATTTGATTGTTGCTGTGTGGGCTGTGGGCCCAGCATAGTCAGCTCTTCCGGTTCTTCAGCTGGATTTGTAGGCAACATTTTTCCTCTCTCAGGATCTTTGTGTGCTACCTTGGTGACACAGGGGCTTGGAGGCTGGGCCATCTTGCTCATCACTGTGTCCTTGGTGGTCAGCCCAGTGCCCAGTGTCAAGGAGGCCCTGGAAGAGACTGAAAAGTTGCAGTTTTGTAAACTTTACACCTAAAGTTTGGGTGTAAGACATTCATTCATTCATTTGCTCATTTGTTTGTCTAGTCATCCTTTTGTTTATTCATTGATATACTTCTTCAACAAATATGTATTATGCATTCACTATGTACCAGACACTGTTTCAGGCAGTAGGGGTCCAGCAGGAAGAGAGATGGGCAGCCAGGGGAGGGACCTGTGGAATATTAAATAGATTAGCCAGGAAAGGCGTCCCTGAGAAGGTAACATTTGAGGAAGGTGATAAAAAAGAGGAAGGGTAAACCATTCAGCTATCTGAAAGAAAAATGCTCCAGGTAGAAGTGGCAGGATGTGCAAAGGCCCTGAGGTAGGCGTATACCTGGCAAATTTAAGGATCAGCAAGGAGGCCAATATGGCTGGGGCCGAGTGAGTGAGGGGGAAGCTAATAGGAGATAAAGTCAGGGAGGTAATGGCCTTGTCGGCCATTGGGAGGACTTGGGTTCTCACTCTGAGGGTTCTGAACAGAGAAGGACATAATAATCCTTCATAGGTTATAACAGGATCCTCTGGCCACTGTGTGGAGAAGGGCAGAAGCAGGGAGACCCAGGCAGAGGCTACCGCCATAATGTAGGTGGGAGATGGTGGCTGGAGCCGTGGAGGGGGTGAGAAGTGGTCAGATTCTAGGATTCTAGATATACCACCAAGCAAGAGCCACAGATCAGATGTGGACGTGTGAGACAAAGGGAGAAATCAAGGTTGGCGCCAAATGTTTGGCCTGAGCACGCGGGGGGATGGAGTTGCCATTTCCCGAGCTGGGAACACACTGAGAATACGGGGCATGCCCTCATGGCATTTACAACTTGTGGGCCATCCATCCAAGAATCATATGCAAAAAGTGGAATTGTAAGGCGACTGGTGTCGGAGAGGGTCAGGGTGCCGTGAGAGCTCGTAATAGGGGAAGCGTATCCCTGACAGGGGTACAGCATGTGTGAGGCCTCCTGGTGGAGTGTCGGGGCTGAGTGCAGGGGTCCCCGTGAAGGAACTTGGGCTTCATTCTTTGGAAGGTCATCAGAGGGTTTGAGCAGGAGTGTATATGCCTGGGTGAGTGTGTGATGCGATCAGAGCGTGTGTCCTGAGAGCATCCCTCTGGCGGGGGCAGTGTGGAGGCCTGGGGAGCCCAGCGAGGGGTTGCCCTCATCCTGCTGGGTCTGGATGGGGTGGGGGCTAGGGAAGGGGCCCGGGGCTTGGACAGGTGCGAGCCACCTGGCTGGATGGGTTGGAAAGGGGGTGAGCGCAGAGGCGACATCCCTCCTGCTGTTTAGCTGAGTTTGCAGATTCTCTGCCCACAATTTCCTCAGGGACATTGAGTTTCTGCGAATAAGGGTTAGAGATGCTCGGGGCCCCACTCCCTGCTCGGTGACGAGGCTCAGGGAAGGGGAGAGGCGAAAGCCTGAAGCTCTCACTTCCTCTCACATTCTGAAAACCCTTCTGTTCTTTTCGAAGGTGAAAAATGTCGCAGCTTCATTGACCTGGCCCCGGCATCGGAGAAGGGTAAGTGTGGCCCCCGCTCAGGTGTGCAAGCCCAGTGCCCTTCAGAGACACTTCCTGCCCAGGTGGCTTCCCTCAGCCCCGTGAGGGTTCCTCCAGCAGCGTCCCTGGGCGATGGCTCCCCAGAGAGCCATAATCCTGCCGAGCTCCAAGTTTCTTGAGCAGTCGGGAAGGGGAGAGAGGCAGATGGAGGATCATCCTGTCCTGCCCCCGAGTGGGGCAGTCCTGAGAGTCATTACACTTTCATACTTCCAGTGTGCACCAGGATTTGGGGAGAGGTAGGACGGGTGTGCGGAAGTTGGGGTCAGGTTAGACCAGTGTTGGGGGCACTGCATCCCAGCTGCAGGATTTGACCTTGGGGGGGGGGGGAATCAAAATGTCCTGTGTCTGTCACTCCCTGGTGCACGGGGCCCAAGAGCAGAGATTCTGACCCCCAGTGATGCTCAGATAGGATGGTCAGGGGCTGGCCCAGCTCGCGTGTGGGGTGAGCACAGCGATTAGGTTTAGTTGTAAGGAATGGTGGTCTAAAATAGCTGGCTTCAGAGGAGAATTATGCACTGCTTTTATAAAAGTTTGAAAGCAGCCAGTCCAGGGTGGCTCTGCTCCAGAACCTTGCTGCCCCTTTCCATCATCTCTGTGCTTTTGTCTTCATGGTCTAAGACGGCAGCTGGTGCTCCAGCTGTCACACCTGCCTTCCAGGCAGCAGCTTAGAGGGGGCAAAGGAGAAAGGGCAAAGCTTGCGTGTCAACTCCAAGGTTTCTAGAAGTTGCCCACAGCACCTGCTCTTGTCTCCTTGGCCAGAACTTGATCCTGGCTGCAAGGGAGGCTGGGAAATGAGGTTGTTGTCCCAGCAGCTGTGTGTGCTCAGCTAAGTCGGGGGCTTTAGTATTATGGGAGAGCAAGAGAGCAGTTGCTGGAAGACGTGCTGCCAAAGGAACACAGGGCCCTGGCCGCCTCCTGACCCGTCTACCCCCTACCACCAAGGAGGAGGGCAGCCAGGAGAGAGCAGGTGTGCTGGTGTCTTCAGCCTGGAGACTAGGAGAGGGCTCTGATTCTGGGTGCCGGGGCGGGGAAACTGAGGCAGAAGTCCAGTCCTAGAAACTGTCCCAACAAGGGGGATCTCGGCGTGCCTGGCTCAGGAGAAATGCTGAAGTCCAGGGCTTGTGGCCACTCACGCCCCCTGCTGGTGGGGCCGGGCTCGTGGCTTCCCTGCAGTGAGTGCCTGGAGGGTCAGGGACCGAGGTCCGGTCTCTGACCCATCTCGGGCGTTGGCGGAGGGGGCGTGGGCGAGGGGGCCATGTGTCACGGAGGCTGGTGATGTTCCTGCCTTGCAGACACTGTCCCCTTGGTGAGCTCCGGCCAAGTGGCAGCCCGTGAGACAGGGACCCCCAGGCACAGGAAAAGGCCCAGCCACCTCCCGCTGAGCAAGCAGGCTTTCAGCAGGGGGGGCTGCCTCTTCAGTTTCCTCCCTGGCTTCCCAGCGACCGCGCCCCGTTTGGCTGCTACAGGTGGCCACCCCTGAAGTTTTGAGCTGAGCATCGGGGCCTCAGCTTCTAAGCCGGGGTCAGGAAGCGCTAGGAATCCTAGTGCTAATATGTGCCTGCACTGTGTTCCCAGGCATTAACTGAGAAGCGCCCCCACAACTCAGCCCACTGCCAGATGAGGAGTCTGAGCCTTACAGACAGGGAGCCACCTAAGTGTCCCTTCTCATGCGGGGCAGAGCCCAGGCTTCAGACCCCTCCGCTGTCCCACGTCTTACAAGCCCGAACCTGGAGGCAGCCCCTTGCCAGTGCTCAGCGCATAACCCCCAAGACCTTGGAGGCCCGGGGCCGCCTGTGTTCCCCCTCTGGCTTCCGGGAGCGTATGCATGCACGAGCAGGTGCCCCCGCGACTGGGTGCAGGCACACACACCCGTGGCTGAGCATGTACACGCGTGTGCCCGTGTGAGCGTGCATGTGCTTGTGTGCCCGGCTGAGCCTGTGAGTGTGTGTGTGTACGTGTGAGCGTGTGCGGCGTGGGGACGTGTGTGTCTGTGGACGGCGGCACGTGGGATGCTCGTCCTCCTCCTGGAGACATTTGACCTTTAGTCCTGCTTCTTTTATGAGGACCGAGGGCCCCAGAGAGATTGTGTCTTTGTGTTTTACTGGCCTCGTGATTTTTCTTCCGGGGCTTGGCGGCCACGCCACGGATCTTCTGGCTGTGTATGTGAAAATGTTTATAAGGAGGCCGAGCGCGCTGGCTTTGCCGCCAGGTGGCAGGACGGTGTTCACGTACTCGCTGCCTGTCAAGCGCTTCAGCTGTCCCTTGGATCGGCGGGGTTTGTCGCGCAGCCCCCCCGACCTGGCCCTCCGGAGAGGCCTGCAGGAATGTGGTGCTCAAGGGTCCATCCCTGTGCTCGCCTCTCACCGTGACGGTCCGTCTCCCAGACGAGGACCCCGGGCCGCGGAGATGGAGTGTGTGGTTTGAGGCCACACTGGGGGTCTGGGGCTGGTGTTTGAGCCCAGGTGTGTTCTCTCCCAAAGCACACTCCTCTCCCGCATTCTTGTCCCTGCGCCCGCTCCCTCTGTGACTTACCCTCTGGTCTGCCTGACATGGTAATAACCATGGCACTCACGCCAACCAGCTTTATGCGGTGCTTACTGGGTGCTGGGCACTGTTCTGAGAGCTTTACACACATGGGCTCATTTTATTTGTTTTTTGTAAATTTATTTAAAAGATATTATTTATTTATTTGAGAGAGAGCGAAAGTGAGAGAGATCACAGAGGGAGAAGCAGACTAGCCGCCGAGCAGGGAGCCCATCGCGGGCTCGATCCCAGCACCCTGGGATCATGAGCTGAACTGAAGGCAGACCCCTAACTGACTGAGCCACCCAGGCGCCCCCACATTGGCTCCTTTTAATCCTCATTTTACAGGTGAGGAAACTGAGGCATAGAGAGTTAATTGGCTTGCCTGAGTCATACAGTTAAGACGCTGGGTTTTGAACCTGAGCGGTTTGGCTCTTAAATGCCTGGTTCTTCTGCTGAAAAGCTAGGCCTTCCAAGACTCTGTGAGTGTGTGTGTGTGTGTGTGTGTGGTCGAGGGTCAGTGTGTGTATGTATGAGCGGGTATTGCTGTGAGTGTGTGTGTACAAGTCAGAGTATGTGCGTGTGCATCGATGCACGGGGGTGTGTTCGTGCATGGGGGTGTGTGCGCATAGGCAGAGATGCACAGTGTGTGTCCATGTGCAAGTGTGCATGGATGTGTGTGCACGCGCACCAACACATGGATGCACGCACACACGTGTGTGTGCACGGATGCGTGGATGCGTGTGGGCATGTGTGTGCGTGTGCGAGCGTGTGTGATGTGTGATTCTTCCCCTTCCTCCTTCACCAAGACCTCTGAGCCGAGTTCAGGGCGTTCTCAAACTAGTGCTCCCCTTCTTTCCTTGACCTCCTTCCACCTGGCAAGCCACAGTCATGCTTTCAAGACGCTTCAAAAACAGTACCCCTCTTTGCCATTTCCTCCAACACCCTCTCGCCCCTTGCTTCCCAACCCTGTCCCCTGGAAAAATACTTGTCTGGCATCGGTATTTTTACCATGGCACACATTTTTCTTCCTTTGTGCCTGACCCTTTAGTTTTGTGCTTCACACGGGAAATATCTTTTTGTTTTATACTAGCCTAAACCACATCCATTTTTCATCTGGATTCCTGCCACAATCTCTTAACTGCTTACCTCCTTCCATTCTTGCCCCCTGATTCACTTGTGCCAGAATGATCTTTTTAAAGCATAAGTCATCTCATGTGAAACGCTGTTTAAAGCCCCCCCCTTGGCTTTTATCTTACTTAGGGAAAAAGCAAACATTCTCACCGTGGCCTGTGAAGTCTGTGGGATCCGGCCTCGAACTTCTGGGTTTCATCTCCTGTAATCTCCCCTCCCTCACCACACTCCAGCTCCCCCAGATCCTGACTGTTCCTTGAGTCAGCCAAACGAGTGTGTGCCTCAGGACCTTTGCACTTGTCGTTCTCTGCTTCTAGAACACTGTTATTCTCAGCTCTCTGCACAGCTGGTCCCTCCTCATCATTCAGGTTTCGGTTCGAATGTCACCGCCCCCAGGGAAGCCTTCCTTGAGCATCCTCTTATTGCAGCCCTGCCTCCTGCCAAGTCTGTCTCCACCCCTGCACGCCACTCATTCCTGCCTGCAGTGTATTCAGCGCTCACCTGATGAACAGAGAGGGTCAGCTCGCCGAGGGCAGGGATTTTGTCCCTGGGAGACTCACTGTGTCCCCAGTGCCCAGGAGCAAAGCCTGGTACTGTAGGTGCCCCACAACACCTGTTGAATGGTTGAAAAATGAACATGGATTTTAACAGTATACACTCTTGTTAGAAAAATTGTAACGATCCTTAAATGCATAAATGAGAAATGGAAGTCTCTTATGAGCCCACTAGATATTCTCTAATAATGGTTTGGTTTATTAGTCATTGATAGATAGATAGATAGATAGATAGATAGATAGATAGATAGATGATAGATAGATACACACATATACATACATATATATTTATATATAAAATCATGAATTGCTTTTCATATCAATACATAAAACCACCCTCATCTTTTGGAACAACTATAAAATATTCCATCACGTAGAGACAATTTATGTAAGCAGTCCTATAGCTGGACACTCAGATTGTCCCCCACTGCACTTCAGGCCTCCAGTATCAGAGTTGAGTAATAGTTACTTGTACACACATCTTTCTCCTTCACAGGGCTGGGCCCCTCTGAGGATAGCAGTGGTTTCTTATTTACCTCTGGGCCTCAGGCATCCAGCCAGCCCCGGAGCAACACCGGCAGAATAGTGGAATATGACTTGAACAAAGGCTGTGGGAGGCAGAGGAGGGGGCGAATTAAAGATGCCTGAGCAATTTATGAAGATGAAATGTGCAAATGCAGATAAACAGCAGTGTCTCTATGTTGTGAACTTGATGTTGAAAATGCAGAGGAAACGCTTCACACGCTTTCTTGTCTTCCTCTTCCCTTGTCTCTCAAAATCTCAGTCTCTTATTCACTGAGGTAAGATTCTCCCACCAAAGAATTGTGATCAACTGGGTAGTCTTCGAACCTGGTGTACTGGTCAGCAACATCCACCATAATGCTGGGTAATAAGCCATCCCGGAGCTCAGGGGCATTCAGCATTTATTTTTCGCTCACATGTTTGTGGGCTGACTTGGTTGTAGGTCGTCTTGGTTCCAGGATGTAGTCTGGGCTCAGTCACGTCTCTTCCACGTGTGTTCATTCTGAGGGCCAGGTAGAAGGGACAGAAACGCAAGGTGGCAGGGCACCTGGGTGGCTCAGTTGGTTAAGTATCTGACTTCGGCTGGGGTCATGATCTTGGGATCCTGGGTTCAAGCCCCGCATTGGGCTCCCCACTCAGCAGGGAGTCTGCTTCTCCCTCTCCCTCTGTCCCTTCTCCCGCTCATGCTCTCTCTCCCTCTCTCAAATAAATAAATAAAATCTTAAAGAAAAAAGAAATGCAAGGCGGCTAAGTGCACAAGCACATTTTGGACCTTTGCTCGCAATGTGTCTGCTAACATCCCATTGGCTAAAGCAAGTCACGTGGCTGCGTCCAACATCAACGAGGCCAGAAATACACTGACCACAGGCTTCAAGGATGGTTGGCAGCTGGTTGTGCTGGAATTGGCTCAGCTGGATTCCCAGGTGCATGTGTGTGTGTGAGCCTCACTGCTTTGCTGCCCAAGCTCTCCCCTGGTCATTGTCTTCCCAAAGTAACCTATTTATTTCTCCATGAGGGACCTAAATGTTTGGGTGGGTTCCCTTACCGAACACCAACCGAGCTGCCTCTGCGTGCCAGTCATTCTCACACATGCCTTTCACTTTGACAAACGTTTCCTGAGCACCTACTACGGGGCAGGCTCTGGGCTAGGCATTTGGGGTGCAAACATGAATGAGGAAGAAGTCTCTGCCCTACAGGTGTGGGAGAGAGCTAAGGAAATGCTTAGCAGGCGTGGTGGCAGGGCTCCGCAGAGGCAGAAAGAATCCACCCCTGCACTGGGAGAGGGAGGAGGGACAGGATTCTGCCACCTGAGATCCCTGCAGAGAGTCCATGAAGATGTTTGGGTTTTCCTCCCTTTACATTATTAACAGGATGCCCCGGGAAGGATTGGTCCCAAGGCACCTGTCAAGGTGTGATGTGGGGAATGTCCCCAGTTCCTAACCCCCCAGTTTGGAGCTTTCCCTCACGGGGTCCATGGGGCTCTCACTGTGAATGAATGAAAAAAGAATGAGCGAATAAATGAATGAGCTAATTGAGCCTCCCGTGATTTACAGCTGTCATCAGCCGCACCGATAACCTGTCTCCTCTTCCTCAGTGCCCATCAGCACACACAGTGGAATATGATTCAGCAAGGGGGGTGAACGGTCTACAGCTGCTCACAGCAGCACGGATTTGGGCAAAAGAGGCCAGATTCAAGAGAATACAGACTATATGATTCCATTTACATAAAATTGGAAAACAGGCAAAATGAGGCTGCACTTTGGGAAGTCAGGACAGTGGTCGCCCGCGAAGACCAAAGGGGGACGGACGTGCAGTTCCGATTCTTGGTTTGGGTGCTAGTTACTCAGATGTGTTCAGTTTATGAAAATTCATCAAGCCGTATACTTGTGATAGATGCACTTTTTCTGTCTGTATGTGATTCTTCGAGAAAAAGTAAAACAGAAATTTCCCACACCGAATTCTGAATGACCCTTCTAAAGTGAAACTCCAACTGTCTCAGGATTCTGCTTGAACCCCTTCCCTGGCTCCCAAACTTAAATATGCCAGGATATTTTAACATGGTGATCATGGCCCTTTGTGATCTGTCTGGAGCTAGTCTGCCTTTTTTACTCCACTTCCTACCATCCCTGACGTGGACCCTGGGCTCCAGCCCTGCCTTCCCACTCGAATATACTTCCCTCAAGCCTCCCATCATCTTTCATGCCTCTGTGCCTTTGCATATGTTGTTTCCTCTGTCTACCTGCTTTTGCCACCTCTTGTGTGCCTTGGAAAACTATTTATCTTTTAAAACCCAGCTTAGACATGACCTCTTTTTTATAATTTTAATTTTAAATCTTTTTTTTTTTTTTTTTTTGAGATAGAGTGCCCAAGAGAGAGCAAGGAGGGAGGAGCAGAGGGAGAGGGAGAGAGAGAATCCTAAGTAGGCTGCATGCCCAATGCGGGGCTCGATCTCACGACCTGAGCTGAAATCAAGATACTCAACCAACCGAGCCACCCGACCTCTTCTGAAAAGCCACCCCGAGCCCAGAGATACCCATGGTGACTGGTCGTATTAGGACCCATCACTCTGCACTGAGATCATCTTCTCCATCAGACTGGACACTCCCCGAGGACAGACACTGGGTCTTGTCCTTTCAGTGGCTCCCGTGCCCCAGACAGATGAGGTTGGCACACAGCAAGAATTTAGTAAAGGTTAGTTGATGGATGGAAGGAAGGAAGGAAGGGAGGAAGGCAGGAAGGAAGGAAGGAAAGAAAGGAGGGAGGAAGGAAGGAAGGAAGGCGCAGGGGCCACGTTATAGACCCTCGGTGGCCCATTTGGGTTTGGAAACCTGGAGTCTGACTCTGGGAGGGTGTGGTCTCCTCCGACGCCCCTGGGCTGAGCTGTGTTAGTCACCCCTGCTCCCCGCTCCTGTTTCCCAGCTGGGATTTCTGGCAGCCACCAGCTGGCAGCTTTTTGTGAAACAATCTCCAAAGCTTGTAGGTTTCATTTGTTTAATATTTCGGGGATGTGTAACAATGTGGTGGCTCCGCGGCCACAGTCCTGAGTCCTGCCTGAGTCATTTCTCACTTCGGTTTCTATAATAGGCTCTTGTTGGTTCCCTCAACCTCTCTGTTCTGCGCCTGAAATCGATTTACAATTCTGCTGCTCACTTAATTTATTTAGTGCATTTTATTGATTTATGTCCTAGACCTGAACATGCATAGATCAGAACAGGCCGGCAGGGGAAGGGAAAGGACAACCAGCTTTCCCAGCTGCCAGGGGGATCCTGCTGGTCGCAGCCCCAGCACACAGGGTGGCCGGCGCATCCTGTGCCCGTGTGTGAGTCCTGGGCCATCTTTTCACTCTGTCTGCCTGGGGAACTCTCGGTCAACCCTCGTGAGCCGGCCCAAAGGTCCTGCCTCTGCAGAGTCCTCCCTTGGCCCCAGCCTGCTTCAGTGACTTCTGCCCCATGTTTCCAAGTTACCGGGAACATACCTGTGGCCCCGGGGCCAGACAGAGCGAGAGGTCTGATTCTTTCATCCCGTGAGCTGGAGACTTCAGGACACAAAGAGGCAGGAGACCAGCAGCCCCAGTGGTTGACCCCTCCATTGTTCCCTCACACCTGCCACTCCCAGACAACATCGAGATAATTCTTGCGGCCCTTTGGCCGAGGGTGAGACTCATCAATCATCTGAATGGCCCTGGTCCATTTGTGGAGGCAGCAGGGCTCTGGAATCCTATAGAAAGAGAACATTTCCTGGCCACTCCCAATAAGCTCTCAACACAGGCTGCCTCACTCGGTGTCATTTAATTCCTGGAGGCAGGGCGGACTGCAGCCTTGCTTTCAGGGATGGGCCGCGGTGACTTTGTCCACCTTGCCTCAGGCCAGTGGGTGGCCTTCCTCCGTGTCAGGCCATGTGCCAGGAGCCAGGACACTGAGGGGAGTCACCCCCAGCTCCTGCTCTTGAAGAGTCTTCTAGTAGGGGACAGATGAGGAGGACAGTCACATCTGTGGACCTGGGGCCCAGATGGGTGGCCAGAGGGCTGCCGAAGGGGCTGATGAGAGTCTGGGCAGGCTGTGCGGAGGGGTGCCCTGCGGGGAGGGTCCTGAAGGATGAATGGCATTCCTTCTAGTGCATAAGGGGCCCAGGGCCTGTCATTCCGGGTAGGATGAATGGCATGTGCAAAAGAGTCCACGTGGCAGATGCACAATAGTCATTTACCGAATGACTGAACAGTAGAAGGAAGGTAGGGCCCAGAGAGGTTAAGTGCCTTGCTCAAGGTCACACAGCAAGTTTAGGTAAAAGTCAGGCTCACTCTCCAGGCTTCTGAGGTCTTTCAGCAGCACCCCGTCCTTTCTCCTCCCACCCATCCCTCCCACAACCCTGCAGCATCATTTTCTCCAGCAATGCACAGGTCCCTGTCACCTCCCTCATTCTGAACTGCTAGTTCTGTCACTTTCTGTTCTGAAATTCTGGATTTCTCTAATTACGTGCTCTTATTAAAGGTGTTTAGATCCCGAAGCCTGGTGGGGGACTGCTCCTGGAGATCACAACATCTAGTAATTGCTTTAGTTGCTCTAATTCCAATTATTCAAGATGATCTTTCCAGGTAATTAGATGTCTGGGTAGTCTCGCCTGCTCACTCTCTGAGAGAGTGTCATATTAACCCCAAACGGTGACCAGCTTTCATGTTTCATAATTGGAAACAGTTTCTCCATGGTGAGAAGACTCACTTAAGTGTAAACAGTGGTAATTTAAATTTCTAAATGACTCTGTGGTCTTATCATACTTTGGTGTGAGAAATTAGCTCGGACACTTCAATCCAGCCCTTTGCCTGTCTGAGCAGGGGTCTCAGCAGTGGGAGGGGGCGGGGGTAGAGCTTGCTGAGCTGCACAGGGCCTGCGGAATTTGAAGGATGCTGGCTCCTTTCCATAACCCAGAAAAGTCTTCCCATGGGCTGGTTCTTCCTGGACCTTTCCCCAGAATGGAATTTACAACGAGGCCCTTCTGTTTGGCCCAGGTCTTGCTTTCACAAAGAGTTTAAACGTTAGCCACACGATGATTCCTTCAAATGAAGTTGGACATAGAGCTACAAATCGGGTTCACCCACTTTCAGTTGGGCAGGTTACTCACTGTGCAACTCCAGGGGTCATGATTCATACTGCGATCTATGTGAGTGGCATAAGGTTGGGCAGTGCACATCCTGTACAACTGTATGTGTGGGCCGGGGATACATAGACAGGGTTAAAAGAAGACAACATTCAACATACCATCTATACCTGCATCTCATTGTTGCACCACACTGCCTGGTATAAGCTGGGAATTTGTGACCCTGTTTTGTTGTGTTTCCTTGTCTTAATCAATATAATTTCATTGCTATAATTTAGGAACAGTGAATTATACAAGTTTTAAGTGTACAATTCACTGAGTTTCAGGAAAAACATGCATGCATGTAACCCAGACCCCTGTCAAGATATAGAACCATGGCCAGCATCATGGGCATGTGACCTATACAATCACGTAAGGTCCCATGCACAGAAGGGACTCACATTTGCTCTAGTGTCACTATCTTGAAATTCTTAATAATTTTTTTTAAGGAGGCTCCACACCCAGCATGGAGCCCAGCATGGGGTCTGAACCCACAACTCTGAGATCAACACCCAAGCTGCGATCAAGAGTTGGACGCCTAATCAACTGAGCCACCCAGGAGCCCCAACACTTTTTTTTAACAAGGGGTCCTGCATTTTCATTTTGCCCTACTTTCCCAGTTTGGGCTGTGTACTGCCCCCCCACCCCATATAATCACTTACTGTTTCTCTTTACATCGATTCATTTAGAAAGTCTAATTTTTTAAGCCTCATCCTGAGTAATGATATCTACCAACTCATGGTTTTAGTGTGCCGCTTTATTCTTTCCAAGATGCTTTAGAATAAATAATACCTCCCATTTTTTTTCCGTTTTGCCAACATGCCGGACCCAGCAGATCCCCCAACAACTTGCTGAGGTTTGTGCTGCCGGCACACCAAGTCATGAGTGGGGAAACTGAGGCCCAGAGAGATTAAGTCATCTTACGCAAGACCACATGGGTCGTGATGGCAGAGCGGGGTGGGAACCCCGGCCGGCGGGCCACGGGGTCCTTGTGCTTCACCGTTCCACTTACTGCCTCAAAATGAGCTACTAAAATAGAAAAGAATCCTAAAGCGAGTCATGACTGGGAAGGACTGAGGTCTAGTGAGAGGGAAGGACAAGTTACATGTTGACCAGACAGGGCTGGGGAGGAAGAAGGGGGCGCCACACCACGTGGGATGTCACTTGTGATTCTCCAGGGGCTCATGCTGCATGCACCTTCCTCTGCTTCCCTCTTGTTACATCTCCAGTTCCAGAAAAGGAGTCCAGCCCTCACGCACACACCGTCCGGGTTGGAAGGGCGCAGAGAGCTGATCTCACCTGCTCCATTTTGCAGATGAGGAAACTGAGACCCCAAGAAAAAACTCTCCGTGGCTGCCGTGGACTGAATATAGTGAGCATGCCTACTGCGTACTCTAAGAAATGGGGTCCCCACTCTGGGGCAGCTTCCCCCAGGCCAGCCCTGGCAATGCAGTGAGCACGCATGGAGCACCTGCTGCATACCAGTCCCTTCCAGGCATGTCGTACCATTTAATCCTTTCAACAGCCCGCAGAGTAGGTATTATTACGATCACCCCCACTTTTGGGACAGGGAGCTGAGGCTCCGACAGCTTAAGAAACCTGCTTTTGGTCCAGCCAGTGGCAGAGCTGGGATTTAAATGCAGAGTTTCTGAGCGCAGTGTTAATGTAGTGCGCAGGCTCTGGATTCAGATCCTGACTCGGCTTTTACTGGCTGTGGACGGCGGGCATGCTGCTCATCCTATTTGTGGCTCGCTTTCTTCATCTCTAAAATGGGGATAGTAGCATCTGCTTTGTGGGATTCTTCTGAGAATGGAGAATGGAATAATCCATGTGAGGGGTTGATGCAGGGTCTGGCTCAGTCAAAGCCAGCTTGAACATTCCATTGTATTCTCCCCATCTCCTGGGATTGGCCCAGCCAGCAAGAAAGCTCACTTGGACAGTAACTCAGTTTGCATTGATTTCTACTTGACTAACTTAATGAATAATGCACAGAATTCCAGTCATTGCTAGATACTTCCACACCCCTTGTTTCTTTTATTTTTTTATTATATTTTATTAATTTTTTAATTAATTATTGTATTTTATTAATTCTTTCGACAGCCCTTTGGAGTAGGTGCTATGATTTCTGGTTTACACCCAAGGAAACAGAGAAGATGAGCCACGTGCCTGAGGTCACACAGCAAAGTGATGCATCCATCAGTCCCACACCTCACAGATCTTTCCACTCTGCCTGGTGCCTCCTGACTCCTCTTCTGCTCCCCAGGCCTAGAAAGTTCCTTGGTTGGCTTTGCCGTGGCTTCTGAGCCAGCCAGGCGGCCCCGTTGGCTCACAGCTGTCAGGGACGGCGAGGAACAGAGGGAGGTAGCAGCTGAGGGGACCCACGGCTGCTCCTGTTCCCGGCACCCTCTGCTCCTCACGCATCCCATCTGCTGGCTTCTGTGGCCTCTCATTTGCAACCATCTGCCGGCCTCCCTGGAGGCTCTGTGAAGGCCTGGGATGTAACACAGAACCCCCCAAATATGCCGCCTTTTGCCTGGCCCTTGCTTGCTCTTAGGCTTCTGATGTTCAGCACGCATTTTGCCAGAGGCAGAGAAATGTGGGGGGCAGTGATGGGGTGCTCCTGCAGGCAAGAGGGAACACAGGTGGCTTTCCAAAGCTGGTGTCTGGTTGGTCTCATCGCTCATGCCCCGCGTCTGGCCCATCTCTGGTGGCGAGGCCAGAGGCTGTTGATTTTATTCATTAGTTCAGACATTTTGGGTTGTTGTTTTTTTTGTGTGTTTGTGTTTTGTTTTTTTGTTTTTTGGTAACAGCTTTATTGAAATATAATTACTTACCATGCAATTTGCCTCCTTAATATGTACAGGTCAGTGGTCTTTAGTATATTCAGGCTTGTGCAACCATGGCCACTATCAATTTTAGAACATTTCCTTCACTCTGAAGAGAAACCCTGTTTCCTTAACCTTCACCCCTCAATCCTCCAGACCCCACAGACCTCGACAACCAGCGATCTGCTTTCTGTCCCTGTAGATTTGCCAATTCTGGACACATATGAGTGGAATCATATAATAGGCAGACTTTTGGGGTCTGGCTTCTCTCACTGAGCATCGTGTATTCAAGGTGCATCCACATCGTGGCATGTGTCGTACTCTGTTTCTCTTTACTGCCAAATAATATTTCATTGTATGGAGATACTACATTTTGTTTCTCTTTTATTTATTTATTGAAGCTTTTTAATATTGAGAAATGTAGTAACAATTAAAAAATACATAAAATACAAATATATAGCTTAACAGTCTGTTGTAAAGCAAAAACTTCATTACCACTGGGGTTGAGAAAGAGATCACCGCTCCCCGCCCCGTGTCCCTTCCTGAGCACTGACAACTCCCAATCCCAGAGGAGAGTAATCACTGCCAGGCAGGGGTTGGCAAAGCATGGCCCACCACCTGTTGTTGTAAATAAAGTTTTATTGAAAACGCAGCCACGCCTATTCTTTATGTAGGTGTAGCTTTCGTGCTGCAATGGCAGAATTAAACGGTTGTGAGAGAGACCATATGGTCTCTGGTTCATAGACAGCTGTGTTCTCACGTGATGGAAGGGGCCAGGGAGCTCGGCGGGGGATTATAAGGCCATTAATCCCATTCACGAGGGCTCCGCCCTCATGACCTATTCAGTTCCCAAATGCCCAACCTCCAAATACCAACACACCTGGAGTTAGGATGCCAACAGATGCATTTGGGGAGACACAAACATTCAGTCTATAGCAATCATAGCTATCGCCGGTGCATCTTCATTGCTATGTAATATTCCATTCTAGGACTCTCCCTTCTTCTGTGTGTTCATTCTACTCTTAATGGATATGTGGGTCACTTTCTGTTTTTATTATGAACACTATTGTTAGTTCTTCAAGTGTGGGCCCCAGACGGGCAGCGTCAGTGCCTAGGAGGTTGTTAGAAATGTAAATCCTCAGCCCCCACCACAGAACTCCCGAACAAGAAACTCTGGGTCCGGGGCCAGCAAGCTCTGTGTGACAAGGCCTCCGACCAGCCACCCCCGTGTGAGAATCACCGCTCTGGTGTTGACCTCCATTTGGGATTGTTCCAGCGATGCTGCAGTTTTACTAAGCAAAGCCATTCCAATTTCTGAAGTCAGGGTACCAGTTTACACGCCCACTAATGGGGAATGAGAATCCCCATCACTCTATCCTTGACAATACTTAGCTTTATTAGATATTAACATATTTCCCACCTGATGGATGAGAAGTGGTATCTCACTGTGCATTTCACTTTGCACTTCTCTGATTACTGATGAGGTTGAGTGTCTTCTCATGTTTGTGGCTATGTGGTTTTCTCTCGAAGTGCCTGTTTGCATCTCCTGCTTGTGTTTCTATTAGATTGTCTTTTTCTTATTGATTTATAGACATTTTAACATTTTTTAAAAAGATATTTTAATCTTTGGTTGCTTACAGGTATTTCAAATTCCTTTTCTCTGTGGCTTACCTTTTCACAGATGTCTTTTGGTGAACAGAAGTTCTTATTTTTTTTATTGTGGTAAAATATACATAACCTAAAAATTTACCATTTTAACCATTTTTGTAAGCGTATAGTTCAGTGGCGTAAGTACGTTCACATTGTTGTGCCTCCTTCACCACCTTCCACCTCCGGAGAGCTTTCTCATCTTCCCAAACTGAAACTCTGCACCCATTAAATACTAACTCCCCACTCCCTCATCCCCCTAGCCCCTGGAAACCACCATTCTGATTTCTGTCTTTAAGAATTTGGGTACTCCAGGTACCTCCCATAAGTGGGATCATGCCATATTTGTTCATTTGTGTCTATCTTATTTCACTTGGCACAGTGTCTTTGAGGTTCATTCATGTTGCAGCAGGGTGTTGGAAACAAAATGTCTTAGTGTGGTCTGGTATATATACACCACATTTTGTTTACCCACTTGTGGATGGACATTTGGGTTGCTTCTACCCTTTGGCTATGGTGAATAATGCTGCTGTGAACATGGGTGTACAAATATCGATTCAAGCCCCTGCTCTCTGCTCTGCTGGTTGGATACCCAGAAGTGGAATTGCTGGGTCACAGGATGACTGGATGTTTAATTGTTTGTAGACCCACCACTCTGTCCATAGCAACTGCACCATTTTACATTTACGATGCATAAGGGCTCCAATTTCTCTACATCTTCACCAAGATTTGTTATTTTCTGTTTTGATAATCGCCATCCTCATGCATGGGACAGGGTGTCTCACTGCGGTTTTGATTGGCATGTCCCTAAGGACTGGAGCATCTTTTCATGTGCTTTTTGGCCATTCGTGTATCTTCCTTGGAGCAATGTCTATTCAAGTCCTTTGCCCATTTTGGAATTGAGTTGTTTGTTTTTCTCTTGTTGAGTTGTTGGAGTTCCTTACATATTCTGGATATCATTCTTTATCAGATCTATAATATACAAGTGTTTTCTCCCATTTCATGGGTTGCCTTTGCATTCTGTTGATGGTGTCCAAAAGATTTTAATTTTGAGGAAATCCAATTTTTTTTCTTTTGTTGTCTGTGCTTTTGGTGTCATAGCTAAGGGATCATTGCCAAATCCAATGTCATGAAGTTTTCTCCTGTGTTTCCTTTTAAGAGCATGAGCGCAACCAGAACTTCTTCATCCATCCATCCACCTACCTATATACTTCTCCATTCATCCATCACCCACCCAACCATCTAACTGTCCACTCATCCATCCACCTATCCATCCATACATATATCCCTCCATTCATCCACCAGTTCATCTACGTACCTATCCATCCACCTATCCATTCATCATCCATCCATCCATCCATTTATCCATCATCCATCCATCCATGTATGCATCGTCTATCAGTTCATCTATGTATCCATCCATCCATCCATCCATCCATCCATCCGTTCATCCGTCCAGTAAGCACTTGTTGATCTCCTACCATGTGTCAGATACTGGGGATATATATGTTGTTCTGTGTGGGTCCTACTGGGTCCTTCTTGACCTCAAAGCTTCAGTAGCCCTGCTGAATCTCCAGCTGCACTCACACCACATTTGGCCTCATGAAAAACACTCCAAGGCTGTTCCAGGCTCACTTGTCTTGAAACCTTTTGTATTCATTTGCTCCTGCACTGTGCTGGGTGCAGGATAACTCAAGTCTTGTTATTGTCCTTGTCTCTTCTTGGGAGATTGGATGGTTCTTTCTGCTTTAAGATTTCCTAAAGTCTGTTATTCTCTCCTTTATAGGATGATGATGATGATGATGATGATGATGTGTGTGTGTGTTGGGGGGTCTACTTTAGTGATCACTCCAGCACCTTTACATTCTTTGCTTTCCCTTGTATAGTAAGCCTAGCTGCCATAACCCAGAAACCCCCAAAATTCAACGACTTTCCATGATAGAAGTTGATTTTCTGCTCACATAGAGTCCAGTGTGTGTGTTCTGGCGGAAGGCACCCTTCCACACGCTCATCCAGAGATCTGGGCTCCTTCCTTTGCATTGGAGTGGTCTCCATTCAGTGGTCTCCATTCAGCCAGTGGTTGGGGAAGAGAGTAGAGCAAGATGTGGGAGGTCCCTAAGGGCCAGGCTTCGAAGTGGCTCACTTCATCCCCACCCACATGCCTTTGGCCAGAACTCAGTCTCACAGCTGCATTCAACTACAGTGGATATAGGGAAATGTAGTCTAGCTGTGTGCTCGTGAGGAAGAAGAAATGGGCCTTGGTGACACATAAAAGTCTCTGTCATGCCCTCTGACTTCCTTTCCTCTGTTGCCCAGGCCAGGGGAGCTTTATTAAGCGTAGGATGTGGAGGAGAGGGGAGGTAGCTGACTTTCCTCTCTTCTTCTAAATATATCATTTACAGTACAAACTGTGGCTTTTGAACTTAAAAGTCCAGACTTTTGCAGCTCAATAGCCTTGTTCTTGTGGCCTGAGAGCTGGCCTTGCATTCCACAGTACCACCTTTCCCCTGCAGCAATGAATACAGGTGGCAAAGGACATGGGTTCAGGAAGGCTGTGGGAAACCTCAGCTAATGTCTCAAAATATTATCCTGCTCCAGTTAACTTGAGAATCTGGGTGGGTGTCTGCCACCTTTTAGTTTGCAGATTTCTTGCTCTTTTTGAAATTGGAATGCCATTCCTGCTTTCAGATACTTGATTCCTCACTGGTTCCTCAAGCTTCACTACCGCACATCAACAAAGGGCTTGCCGGTCCCCCATAGAGGGTCCTAGCGGGGTTCCACCTTGCTAGTGCTCACTGTGCCCTTTTCACTTGAAATGAGCCTCTTCCTTGCCTGAGAAGTCAGGAACAAAGCAGAATCTGGAGAGTTCTTCTCACTTGCTGTCATGATTTGACATGGTACCTTGGGCTCGGAGCAGCCCATTCATCCTTGCCTTGTTATTCTTGTTCTGAACAGGACCGCAGAGCCCTTTGTGGTTCTTGCCAGCAGTTTTTGCAGCGGCCTCTTGCCCAGCCCGACAGGACCTCCTTCTCCACTGGGGCGTCTGCCCCCCTCCCTGCCAAGGCTCCAGCAGTGTGTGGAGGCATGCTTGCCTCCGGAAGCCTTTGCGCAGTGTAGCATTTTGGAGTCTTGGGGAGTCAGTGGTCATCCTGTGTGCCCCTCCGCTCTCTCGGGAGACCATCTCCCTTGTCAATCATTTGGGCAATCAGTTACTTCTAGATCATTCTCCTAGTGAGACATACCGGGGCAGTGACTCAGAGAACACTTCCTAAATCCTTGACACCACGTTGGATTGGGGACTGGTGGGGTTCTTACGAGAAGAAAGATTGGCTGCAAGGGCCAAAAGCCTGCTCAGACTAACGAAACTAGCGAGGGGTTTGGAGACGACCACCCCACAGGGCCCAGATGAGAAGTATTAGAAGACCGGAACTCTAGAGCAGAAGAAGAGCGCTGGCCAGAGCATGGCCCCTATTCCTCAGCACAGCTGCTTCTTTCTTTTCTTGTGGCGACCCCTATGTGAAGACCACAGCCTCCCAGAAGTCTACCAACCTTCCCGCACTTAGAACTAAGTCTTTGGGTCCGACTTCTGGAAACTCAAGGAGAGAGAATCTGATTGGTCCAATTTGGAGCAGGGTACAACTCAGGTCCAATGGGCTCAAGTAGGGGGCGGGAACACACAGCGGAGGGGGGGCACGTTGGTCAGTTTCATCAGGAGGGGGTGTGGTCAGGGGGCGATGATTGGCAGAGCTCCTGTGGCTGGGGATGAGGAGTAAACCATGATTTGGCTTAGTAGAAAGAGGATGACTTTGAGCCAGAGGAACCCAAGTTCTGAGTTCAAACCCCAGCTCTGATTTGCGAGCCAGGTATCCTTACTCGTTCTGAGCCTCAGTTCCCTTATTTGTAAAGTGATCAGGATCAACTCCCAGTAAGGGTTCTGTGGATATCAGCACCTCCTCTTCCCTTACCTGGGTTGCTATTGGAATGGGCATATAAATTTTTTATTTATTTTTAAAGATTTTATTTTTTTATTTGAGAGAGAGGAGAGAGAGAGAGAGCATACACGTGCATGAGCAGGGAGGAAGGGCAGAGGGAGAGGGAGAAGCAGACTCCCTGCTGAGCAGGGAGCCCGACGTGGGGCTCAATCCCAGGACCCCGGGATCATGACCTGAGCCAAAGGCAGACACTTAACCGACTGAGCCACCCAGGTGCCCCTGGAATGGGCATGTAAAATTTTTAGTGTCCTGGGCAGGCTGGGTGAAGGTCAGGTGGGGTTCCTGAGGGGGTGGGGTCGATTCCCTGTGTCCTCAGTTTGAGGGGTCTGAGGTGATAGTGTAGTTGCCCTGTGGGTCCCAGAGCTGGACGTGACCCTGCTTGGGGTAAGGATCAGGTTATCCGGCAGGGGTCACTGAATGGTAATATCTCGGTGCATCTTCCGGGCTGAGTGGTCAAGGTAGGGAAAGGCATTCCAAGTGCGAGGAACAACACATGCAAATTCCAGAATGGGTGTCTGGGGCCTGTTCTATCCACAGCAGCTAATGGCTCTCACTGGACACTGAGGGGCAGAGAGGAGTGAGGAGCCAGGCTGGAGGGGTCAGAAGGGCTAGGTTGCAAAAGCCTCAAATGTCATGTCAAGAAACTTGGTCTATATTGGGGAGATGATCTGATCAGATCAGATGATCTGATCTGATGACTGTGATTCACAGCTGTGTCCAGGCAGAGGGGAAGCATCGGTGAGCAGCAGTGGTCACCAGAACTCAGGGAGCTCATGGAGGGCCTGCGAGGCATGTCCCCTTCATATCTGTGTCTGGGGTGTGGCTGAGAGCCTGGTGCTGAGTAAGTGCTCGGTCGAGATGTTGACAACATACATGTTTCACAGACTCCGGGTGGAAGGAGCCTGAAGTCAGAACCCGTTTTATAGACTTAATTTGGCATCGGAAATAAAAACATGAGTGGAGCCCTAGTGCTGACTCCAAAGCCTGCCTCCCCCCATCAGGGTGTGGGGAGCTGGGGATGTGGGGCCCAGGCTGCCTTCAGAGGGCTGGAAAGGCAGGGCCATTCCCAGCAGCCATCTCAGCTGTCCCTCCCAGGTCGGGCAGGGGATTTGATAACTGGAATATGTGGGGTCTCTTCCTGAGCCCTATTTCCACCAACACTTTATCTAATGGGCTCCTTCTCCACCCTAGGTCCCACCTCCACGTCATTCTTGGAGAAGCCTTCCCCTGCTGCCCTGGCTAAAATAGACCCCTCCCCGCACCCCCCCCCCGCCGCCCCGGCCACCTAGCTCTACACAGATCCACAGATCCCTGGAATGACCTTGTTATCTGTGTCTACTTGTTGTTCGTCTTGTTTGTACAAGACATCGAGTTCCATGAGGGCACTGCCTGGCCTGCCTCTTTCGGTGCTCGCCCAGTGGGTGCTCAGCAAATATCTGAGCTACTGTGTGGAGCCTCTGCTCTGATCCAGGCCCTGTGCCTAGACCATCTCATTTAATTCTCCCAATGGCCCAGTGGAATAGGGGCTATTTTTGCCCCCATTATACACAGGGGAAAACCGAGGCTCAGAGAAGCTGAGTACCTTACTCACACGCACACAGCCTCGAAGTGATGGAGTTGGGATTCGACCCAGGGCTGGCCGGTGCCCGCGCTATTTGCTTTGGGTTTCCTCTGCTTCTGGTTTTCGTCTGCATCCTGGTTTCTTTGGAAGCGAAATTCATAGCTAATATTTTTAAGCGCTCCTTCCCTTCCCTTCATGCACCTCAGTGGCTTTTGTCCCGGGAGGTTTATGTAGAATCAAAAGAGTGGGAGTGGGAGGGTAGCAGGAGAGGGGAGGCCCTGACACATGGCCCCGCAGCCGATTGCCTCCTTCTGGGCTGCAGTGTGCCTTCCCCTCTGCTGTCTCATTATTTCCCATGGAGTTTTCATCAACGTCTCTTTAGGACTCAAGTTGACAAACTGGCTGAGCTGGTGAGAAGGATTTAATTTAGCTCGCTCTGGGCCCTTCATTCTCTTGCACCCACGCCAGCAGAGGGAGCAGGGTGGGCTGGGGTCAGCATCGGAGCTTGGCCTCCAGCAGATCTGGGCTTGAGTGCAGGGACCTCAGACCTGTTTCTGAGCCTGGGGGGTAAAGGTGACAGAGACCCAGGCATTTGAAGTTTGCATTCTGACAAGATAATGTGAAGCTTCCTTCCAGGAGAGGGTTCTGGTCTCTGAGAGTTCATGGAAGGCTTTGGATTTTTGACCTTACGTCATTGGTTCAGCGAGGATTTTTGAGCACCAGCTGCGGACCTCCCCAGGACTATTGTAGGTCTCTGTCCCCACGGACTTGGCTTTTGGTGAGGCAGGAACTCAGGGGAAGAGAGTGAGCTGGCATTACTCTCAGTTCAAGGTGGTGATCAGCCGTTGTCCTTGCACATGGGCAGGTGATTGATCAATTTCTCTTTATCCCCCCTCTTCCTTACTGGCACCCAGCAATTCTGCTGAATGCATTCATGTTTGTATGTGTTCTCACTCATGTGTTGCTTTTGCATATTTTAAACTTATATCAACACCACGTTTATTAGTCAGCTATTTCTGCAATAAGGCTATATAAGAAATCATGCCAGAACTCAGGGCTTTCAAAAACAAGGACTGTTCTTCTTGCTTGTGAGTCTGTGGGTTGGGTGGGCTTACTGCTGCGGGCTGGGCTTGGCTCTAGATGGAGGGTTGGGTTCGGGTCCACCCCATGCATCTCCTGTCTTTCTGGAGCCAGCATTTCCTTGGAGAAGATTCTCATGTCCATGGTGGAAATACAGGAGACGAGAGAGAAATCTGTGATGGTGCCTAAGCCTCGGCTGGGGAATCTCCACAGTCACGTCTGCCCATATTCCAGTGGACAAAGCAAGTCACACGGCCAGGCCCCAAGTTAGGGAGGTGGGGAAGTGTCTTCCGCCCCAGGAGTCTGGGGTATGACTGTTTGCTGGGCAGGAATTCGGTCGATCGCTGGATGTGTTGTAGATCTGTTTCTTGGGTTCCCATGAAGCACCATGAGCTTAAGATGCATCCATGTGGCTGTGTGTGCACCGGATCAAACCCCTGCCCGATGCTCCGAGCTGAGCGTCCCCTCCCTGTGCTGCCTACTGTCCCAGCAATGGACACTGAGCTTGTTTTCTGCTCCCTGTCCTCCTGAGGACCTGTGTGAGAGTATGCTTGGGGCATGAGCCCAGGAGCAGGACTATGGAGCCGTAGGGTGGGATATACTTATGTGCAAAATTAATACCAGCACGTGCTTGAGGATCCCATACACCCGCAGCTGGATCAACACTAGGCCTTTTCTAGCTTTCTGAAGTTTGCCTCTCTGGTGAGTGGAAAGCATATAGTGAGGTCTTATGGCCTTCATTTGCATTTCTCTGCTTAGTAGTGCATCTTAGTGTTCTTCCTGTGTTCCTCAGGCTTGGATTTCCGCTTCTGGAAACTTCTTCTCCTTGTCCTTTGCACTGTGTGCTTTCCACCAGGAGAAAGGTCAGTGGGCTGGGAAGGGGACTGGGCTGGGGGCAGCAGGGTGGAGACCACCCCTCTGGACACGCTGGGCTGAGGTCAGAGCCGGGCATCCATGTGGCTGAGTCCTCAGGGGGCACAGGCAAGACATGGCGCTGGAAAGAGGTCCAGGCTCATCTGCTTTGTCCCAGCATTAATTAGTTAGCCTTCAGTACTGAAGCTCTGAATGGGACACTTGCTGTCCTCTGATTGGCTCCGTGAAGAACCCAAATGAAGAAGTGCATATCAGATTATTTGCTGTATTATGAGTGACCTGGGAGATGCCTAAAAGGTTCCCCAAGCCCTACTTTCTCCGATTGTTATGGAAATTGAGAAAAAGCAGTTCTGAACCACACCAGTCGAGGACCTACTATGTGCTAAGGGCCTCCTCCCTGTTGAATTCTCAGGGATAATGATATCGGGGATGAGAATAGGACCTACCTCATTGGGGGGCTTGTGAGAATTGAATCTATTCACTCTGTCAAAAAACATTGACTGAATACTGTTATGTGCTGGGTGTGGGTTAGGCCCTGGGATAGAGCCCTGAATAAAAGGAAAACAATTCTACCTTCTTGGAGCTCATATTCCAAGGGGAGGGGGCAGTGAGAAAAGAAATGAATATGTAGCACGTAGAGTATGTTAGGTGGTGTTAAGAGCTAATGAGGAGGTGGGGCAGGGTGGTTGAAGTGGTAACCAGTGGAGGAAGGCTTCCCCTGGCTGGCAGGTGGCATTTGAATGAAGATTCAAAGGAAGTAAGGGTCTTTTCTGGGGTATAATCTGGGCTGTAGGAGACCCATTAGAACAGGAAAGAAGGAGAGGGCGGTGGAGGAGAGAAGAAAGCTGGGACCCTCTGCCTACTCACTCCTCATTCTCTCATTCTGTGCTGGGTCAACTCACCAAGCTCATCATGGAGCAGACGTACCTATCACAACTGCAACAGTCAAGACTTTTAAAAACCACACACCACAGAAACACAACTCAGACAGGCTGAAAGGAAAAAGAGAGTGTATGGGTCTAAGTAACTGAAAAGGTGGCTTCAGGCATGGATGGATCCAGGATTCAAACTACATTGCTGGAATCAATTTCTTTTCAACTATTGGCTTTCATCTGTTATGGCTTCATTCTTGGGCTGATTCTTACCAGAAGGTGGCAACATGACTGCTGGAGGGTCCATAGACAGCAATCCCAGAGGGAAGAGAGCTTTTTCCACTCAGCAGCACCCACAAAAGCCTCAGGCTGATTCTCGTGGGGATGATTTAGGCTACTTGTCCTTTCTGAATCAATCACAGTCATTAGGGAGATGCAAAACTCTGATTGACCAGGCCTGGCTCATGTGACCATCCCTGGGGCCAGGAGCAAGATCTTCCAAATTACAGGACTGAGTGGGGGGGAAGGGTGATTCTCTAAGGAAAACCGGGCAGCTGTTACCAGAAGGGAGGATGGGCTGTGTCCTTCTACCCCACACACCAAGGTTTCCATCAGCCAACACCTGCAAGGAACCATTTCTCCTCTAATGCAGTGGCTCTTGAGTCTGGCCGCACATCAGAAACACCCTGGGGCAATTTAGTGGAATACAGTTGCCTTGGATCCCACCTCGACAGGTTCAGATGCACTAGGTCTGAGAGAGGACCCTGCAGCATTGTATTGTATTGTATTGTATTGTATTGTATTGTATTGTATTTTACTTTACTTTTATCTTATTTTATTTTATAGTAGGCTCCATGCCCAACATGGGGCTTGAACTCACAACCCTGAGATCAAGTGTCTCATTCTGCACGACTGAGCCAGCCAGGTGCCCCCCCTGCACCATTATTTTTAAAATGCTCCTCCAGCAGTCAGAGCTGAGAACCACTGCTTCTGGGTCCCTATCCCTTAATTCATTCCATGTATTACCATTCTATTATAAGGGAAGACTTTCAGTGTCCTAGCTTACAAGGAAGAAGACGGAGAGGGGCAGGAATCCACAACCAGACTCGAAAGCCCTGAGCCAGTCTCTGGCTTATTTTAAACTGAGGTTTGAACTGGCCTCCAGGTTTCCTGATGGGCATCAAAAGCCACTGAATTCATTCAACTCCTGCCATTGGAGCCAAGAGCTGCTCTGAGGACCCCTGACCCCACCCGCCGCCACCGGCCCTGGCCACCACCCCTGTGTCAGCAGAAAGTTCACAGTCAGCTGAATGGCATCCAATTAGATGCCTCTCTCTGGGGTGGGGTGGACCCGAGACACACGGAGCCCTGGTCTTTGTTTCTACTCACAAGGATTTTGTTTTCCTTGGAACTGGACCCGGGGGTGAAGAGACTGGGAAGGACCAGGTGATACATAAGGAGAGCATCCCCAGGGGAGGCATCTTCACGGATGTTACTGTCTGCCATGTCTTGAGGACTTGGGCAGCGTTGGGTGGGGAGAAAGTTCTGGAGTCACGTGGACTGGGACCGTAATCCACACTCTGGGACTCGCTTCTTTTTGTGATGTTGATCTTGACCTCTTGAGCCTCAGTTTCCCCATCTGTCAAATGTGGCTGATAGGAGTTCCTACCTGATAGGGCTTTTGTAAGAATGGAACAAGGCAGTGCCGTGTTGTCCATGGGCCTGTGATGGTTATCCTCACCTGCCGAATAGGTGCTTGTTGAGCACCTGCTTTCTCAAGATCTGTGGAAGGCTCTCGGGGAGACAGTCTGCCCTCATGAGCTTGTGGTCTCGTGGAAGAGACAAACTTGAATAAAATGAAGCTAAGAATGATTTATTCAAGGAGGAAGTTGTGATAAAGCACGGATTCTCCACTGTGGCCACACACTGGAATCACCTGGGAGAGATCTAAGAAATATGGGTGCCCCACCCTTCCACTTAGAGATTCTGGACCTAGGCTGGGGTTTGGGCATCCGTGTTCTTAAGCTCTCCCTAGGTGATTCCAGTATGTGGCCAGGGTTGAGAATCACTGGCCAAGTGAAAGGATGATTGACAACTGTGTACAACAAAGGAGACTTGCCTAGACTGGTAAGCCAGGGAGAGTGTCCTGGAGGAGGTGAGAACTGAGGGACAGGTGTGAGCCTACTAAGATAGGGCTCGGTAGGGGCGAAGGTGAAAATGAGTGTCCCAGTTAGGGAACAGCATATGCAAAGGCCCTGTGGTTTGAAGGAGGATGGCATTGAGGAGGGGGTCTGAGAAAAAGCCAATGTGGCTGGAGCGCAGAGAGGATGAGTGCAGAGAAATGGGAGGGGCCAGACTGCACAAGACTTTGCAATCTTTCCTCCATCTGAGCAGTAGGGAGAACCATTGAAGGTTCTGGTGGGAGGTGACAAGATCAGGTTTGCATTTTCAAAAGCTCCCTCTGGTTCTTGTGCGGAGGTTAGATTGGAAGGGGATCCATTTGAGTACAGGAGACCCAGCAGGAGGCAATGCAGTCCCGTGGGTGAGCAAAGACGGAGGTTGGGCGAGGGGGTAGCTCAGCATAGAAGTCAAGTGCTTGGGTTTGGCCTCAGTCTCTGACCATGTTCTCTTAACCCTTCTGAGCCTTAGTCTCCTCATCTAAAAAGCAAGGGTACTAGTCCTAGCCACTTTTAGGGGTGCTGTGATCGTTAGATGGGAGATCATGAACTGCCTACGTCCTAGTAGGCCCTTGATTGATGTCAACCTTTCAGCCCACTTCTCCTTAGGCAGCTCCCTCTTCCTCTTCAGTCCTTGCCCCAGATATCACGTCTTCTAGCTCCTTGTTTCTCTGCTGGGATTCCTTGTCAAAGCATTTTATCAACCGGATGGCACTTGTCTGCATCCCCTGCTGGGCTGACTGGGAGCACTGCAAAGGCAGAGAGCGTAACCATTTGGATCAGAGCTCCATTTCTAGCCCAGTGCCTGGCACATAGCCGTCCTTAATAGATGTGATAAGTAAATGCATACGTGAAGGGACAAATACGTGGATAACCCCCTCCCTACCCCCCGCCCTGCATTTTACAGAGCCGAGCCAGGACTGAGTACAGACTGGCTTGCCGTCAGGTGGGTGTGGAGCACTTCAGCGATGGCTTCCCACGCTTACAGTCTAACGTCTGGTGCCTCTCCTAGGAGAAGATAGGACAAGAGCAGTGGGAAGGCTCTGTCATTCCTTTTCTCTGTTTCGTATTCGTGAAGACTGTTTTGTTGAAATCCAATTAGAAGCCCCAGTTCAACTAATGTACAAAAACTTTCATGGAGCATGCCTCTCAAACAGCACACACATTTTATGCAGCTCATTTTTTTCCTTCCCCTCTGATGCTGGCATAAACACATTATGGCTTGGACCTCCTGGGCTGCCCTCTGCTGTCACCATGCAAGGACTCTATGCATGCTGCTGGTGGGACCCCGTTCTTGGTGGATCCTTTGTCTTTGCTTCTTTGCTGGCTTGGTTAATGATGCCATCAGTCATCTTGTCAACCCCTGCCCCTTGGCCCAGACAGGAAAGCACCGCTGGTCCTGTGGATTCTGCCTCCCCAGATGGGGGGATTCTCTCACTTCCTTCCCAGGAATATAGCCATCTCCTTTTGTCCACCTCTCCCTTGTTATGCATCCTGTATGCACACCCAGACTTCCCCAAATCTTAGCTTATCTGTGTCTCTTTTCTCTGAAATCTTGAGTGGCTTCCCATGGCTCTAGGTTTCTGAGTCCAGCCTCCTTCAGTCAGTGTTTAAACATTCCCCCCAGTTGGCCTCATTCTAGCCTTACATTCCACCCTCCCCCCACATCCACCACCCAACGCCCCAACTTCGCAGGGACACTCATTATTCCTGGAAAATGGCCCTCAGCTGACTGCCCCTCTGACTACTCAAGCTGGAACTGCAGCCTGAAATGCTGTCCCCTCCCACTGTTGGTATTTACACATCCTTCAAAACCCAGATCAAGTGCCACCTCCTATACGAATTTTAATCTCTTTACTCAGACTTAATTGCTCCTCCAAGTTGGATGTAAGCGAAATGTCCAGACAAGGAACAAGGCAGATACCATTAGCTGTCTCCCCAATATCTGTCCACCCTGCCCAACTCCTTCCAAAAGGAATTTGTTTTTGTTCAGCTGTCCACATGTATCCATTCCTGGGGAATGTAGCCTGTATCCCCAGCCCAGGAGTGAATCTAGATTGGTCTAAATCAACAAGGTTATCCTGTCCCCTTGACAGTGATTGGCTTAGAAGTAGGTGTGTGACCCAATTTTGCTGGGAGACTGTGGAAAACGTTTCTCACTCTTAAAAGAGATAGAAGAGTGTCTTCCATTTCAGTCTGGATTCCTGACAACATATTATGACCGTAAGGGTCAGAATTAGGATAACCCATCATCCGTCATTGTCACGATGGTGGAGCACAAATATGGGAAGGACTTTGTGATGATACTGTTGAGCAGCTAAATTAATCAGTCCCAGAGATGCTTTCCTTCCAAGGTTGCTTTTATGTGAGATAAGAAAATCCCTTATTGTTTAAGGTAGTTGAATCAGGATATCTTGTTACTTGCAGCCTAAAGCAATCCAGGCAGATACAAGGACAACAGCTAAGTCAATTCAGATCTGTCTGCTCACTAGGATATTACACAGCCATTAAGAAAGAAACTCTAAGGTTGTGTAGCCACATGAAACAACATTATGGCATTATTTACGCAAAAAACTCAAGACATAAAACTGTTGGTCCAGCATGGTACAGAAATGTATGCAAATGAAAACGATCAGAAGAAAATAATTTTTAAAAATGATGATGGCTGTGTTAGGGTAGTAAACTTGTTCATTTCTCCCTCCACTTCTTGCGACCTTCAATAATGTGTGTACATACACACACACATATACATATATATACATGTACATTATGCTGAATATACTGCATATAATGATATATGATATATGATATTTACTGCATAGTTCAATAAGTATATATAGTGTATACTAAATACATAATATTATATACAATGATATATATTCATATAGTTATATATACATTATGTATATTTGCATATATGTAATTTTGCTCTTACAGAGTTAAGCACTTTGTAAGCATAAATATTACATTTATAAGTATTAAATATTAAGCACTTCATACATATTAAATTGAGTTAATCCTCACAAGCCCTCTGAGGAAGATTCTATTGTTATTCCCATTTTACTTTGAGGAGATTGAGGCCCAGAGAGACTGGGCCTCTGTGAACTTGTGCAAGGTCACAGATCTAGTATGTGGGGAGACAAGATTGGAACACGGGCAGCCAGGCTCCAGAGTTTGTGCTCTTAATCACCATGGTACACTGCCTCTGTAGTGTCCGTATAAAATGGTTCCCACAATACTATCTGGTTTTGCTCTTTTGGGCACACTGTGTACTGTGGATTTCTGGCGAAGTCTTCCCCTTTGTCATAGGGCATGGGATTGACAGAGTGTGTCAGGGATGTGGGAGTGGGAGGTAGTCCTCATCTTGGGAGGGGGTATGGAGCCCTTTGGGAGCCCAGGGACAGAGGCAGTAGCTCAGCAAGTGTGGCCCACATGGCTGTGGTGTGCTGCGTGCCACACAGAGGCTGGATCCTGGCCAGGGACAGCAGAGTAAAACTTTATGATCATGTCCAGTCCATATCCCAGCAGCAGGCTTTACCAGCCAATAAATACTGGTTCAGTTTGTCAAATCTGTACATGCAAATAGTATGCTTAAATGATGACATGTTAAAGCAGTTGTGGAGGATGAGGGGGCATGAGGTTAATGAACATCAGCATGGGATATATGATGATACCTGTCTATGATTTGGGGGAAACGCAGCTATGTAGGATTGAGTACTAACCATTGTTGGACGCGAATCCTGGGGCAAATGGTACTGGGGAACTGTCCAACAGGCAGTGCTGAAGGCTTGGATCATGAGAGAAAGCAAAATGCGGAATGAACAAAAGGAAAAGAGATGGGGAAGGAGTCACTGGGACTGGAAATCCAGGTCAGCATCTGCATCAAAGAATAACACCTTCCCCTAGAGGTGATTGATAATACTGATCAGGGGCCAATCTATTGTAATAAAGTAGGGAAACTTTAGGTTAAGTAATAAGTACATAAGATGCATTTGGTTACAGGTATGTGAAGGAAAAAGCATAATTATATAGCCATGCATATTGGGAAATATTTTGTAGGGTTTTTTTTTTGAGAAATAGAATATATTGGATCAATGGAATCAGACAAATATCTTGTGTAGTAAGATACTCAGAGACACAGGCATGATAAAGAGGGGGAAACTGCAGTTTTGACATTCTTGTGGCCACTAGAGAGATGGAAGAACTAGACTAGCACAGAGGAGAGAGAAATAAGTCATTTTCAGGGCAGGAGGGATGGGTGATGGATAAAGGAGATGCATGTGGGCATGGTCACGGCAAGGGTAAATAAATGAAATGTTGATGAATTTGTTTATTATGTTCTGCTCATCAGCACAGCTGCTTAGAGGACACAGTGGACTGGGGGAAGGCAACAGGTACTCTCCTAGTGGTCTTTGGGGGGTTGGCTTGGCTTCTCAGAAATTGTGACATCTCGATGTCTCCATCTCCCCCTCCCCCCCGTCTCTCACTGCTGCCAAAAAAGGTGGGTGACATGTACAATCAAAGCAGAGTCGTCATCGTAGGAGGGCACTACAGTCTAAGACACATCACCAAAAACAGGAACTTGGAAAAGAAACCAAGACAGAGATCTGGATATACAGAGGGTGGTATCCAAGCTATCAAGCCAGTACCCTGGCTGGACTTCCTAGCCCACTTTTATGAACTGGGGCACAATTGAGAAAGCCTTTCAAGGCTGAGTAGGAGTTTTGGAGGAAAGATGTGGGAAAAGGAGACCCAGGCAGGGAGAATGTGCCAAACAATGTGTCTTGTTTGGGGGAATGGTGGGCAGTTCATGTAGTTGGGGTATATGGTGGTTGTGTTGGAGATGAGGCTGGATAACTTAGTAGGGGTGAGAGTTAAAAGGAATATGCCAGATGAAAGGCTATGGGATTTAAAATAGTGCTAAGAGTGATAATTCAAAATCTTTTACCAACCAACAGACACCAACTGTAAGAACAGGTGCTGACCATGGTGCTGGAGCAAGTCTTGGAAGGGGAATCTAAGGTCTTGGAGAGAGGGGCAGGAGCAGTATGTGTGTGGTGGTGGGGCACCCGGGTGGGGAGAGATGGTCCTCAAGATAGCAACTGTTTATCGGTATGAACTGATATGAATGTATTTCAATATTTGAACCATCGGAATGGCTGTACGGATGCATATTTGCAGAACATCAGGCCTGAGTTGAGAGCAGGGGAGGGATAAAATTGGATTTATGCTTTGAAAAGTGGCTGGAGTCACAGCAAATATTTGTTTACCAGGTGGATTGATGGGTCATAGATATTTGAATGGATAGGGATCTGGGCTGATTTCTTTCCACCTGACAGAATGTAAAAGTCCTTCTTGTCCTTCTCAGCCTGGGCCTGGCCAGAAATCACGTGTTTCCATCTGGCCCTTCATTCCCTGTGACTGAACATATCCCCAGCTCCCCACATTGTCTGCTTTTGGCCACTGCAGCCCAAGCTGCCTCTGTCCCTGGCTGGTTGTCTCTCCTCAGCCCTGTCTGGACACGCCTGCTGTGTCTTGCTCTTTTCTCCCCTCACCAGCAGGAGAATTGGCAATCTTCTGGGATTTAATTACAGGTTCCCTGAGGGCCTTTCAGCCCATCACAGGGCTCCTGCAGGCTGCTGGGAGGGTGACAGCAGCGTGCGGTGATGAACAGCAACTTCCCTGCATGGTGGCTGTACCCAGTGGCCGGCCCACGCTCCTTGGGCTACTCTGCATTTTCCTGAGCAAAACATGTCTCATTCCCATTTTGCACGATCAGATAGCAAATGGGGAAAACACTTACAGCAGGAGAGATGATAAAAGACAGAGGGCTGTGCAGCCAGGGTGGAGGACAGAAAGCACAGCAGCTCTCCTGGAGGTGGTGCCTGCTTCCAGCAACTCCTGGAGCCTCTTTACATTCATTAAATAATGACTTAGTAATTCTGCTCACTTTAATTAAGTCGGCCTGGTGTGCTGACAGCTCAGGTCCAGGTGGGGGTCTTTTTGGCCTTAGGCAGCCGTGCTAGAGTCCAAGAAAGTCCATAGACTAGGGTCAGCAAATACACAGCATGCACACCACCCATTCCCCACTCCTCCGCCCACTGCAGACATTGCTAATTGATCATGACACCACTGAGCCTGAATGTTATAGGAGCCTGGATGTGAGTGTTGGCCTCTTCAGGGCTCAAGGGCAGCTTAAAATAAGACAATGAGAGTTTTTTTTTTTTTTTTTTTTTGTCCTCTTGAAGTACTGTGAACACTGTAGGGTCTCAAGTATGCCTCAAAGGAAGATATTATGACCATGTCATAGGAGGTTTCTTCCCCTCAGGCAAGATTCCTCAGTATTTCCCCAATTCAGCTCCCTCTGAAATGCCATTTGGTGTGGGGTCAGAAGGACCTTCACTGGGAGAGATGGGATAAATCCACTCACCTCTGTACTCTTTGTTCTTGGTCCTAGGGAATAAATAATCATCTAAACATTTTGTCTGTTGTTTTCCTCCTTCGGGGTGAAAACCAAATGATATGGACTCCACATTATCAGCTAGAATGGAATGTGGAGGCTGTTCCCCCTCGCCCCCCACCTTTGCCATTGTGCTATAAATTCTCCATCACTCTCAGTCTGTATGGTCAGGAAGAGGCTGACCCTACTCTCCAGGGGTGGGCATGGGGTCCGGGCCTGGCCGATCAGAGCTTTCCATCTTTTTGGCTACTATGGTGGACACTGGGTTCTAGCAGGCTCATGAGACTCAGCTCTGGGGTTTTGCTCTACTTACTGAGAAAGTGGGGCTCTCCTATTGGGCTTGCAGGCTCAGCTGGAGGGGTCTTAGCCTGGAGCTGCTGGTGAATGTCTTTGTGGCCCCTGGGGGAGATCCTGCAAAGGCCCCGAGGTGGGACTGAACTTGGCATCTTTTGAGGAACAGAAAGACAGAATGGCATGGAGGGTGAGGGGAGAGTGGTAGGAAATGAAGTCAGATAAGAAGGCGGTGGACAGACCGCCTGGAAAGCTCCACAGGTCGTAGTAGGAATTTGCAATTTATTCAAACAGCAGTGGGAAGCCATCGCCACTTTGGGCATCCCCACACCCTCGAACTTTCTTTGCTTCCAACTCCTCCCTCCATATGAGGCATCTTGGTTATTACCAGGTTTAAAGTTGGAAGGCGGCAAGCTCTGCTGATAACTTGCTCAGTGAAATGGACTAGTTGCACCCCTCTCTGGGCCTGATTCTGTTCTGGTTCGTGATGAAATTGGACTAGTTCAAGGATAACAGAGAGATTTCATCTTTCATCCCTTTCTGTTCACTGGGCAGTGCCTACCTGGACAACTGTGAGGAGAAGGATTGTGGGCATTGCCCAAGATCTGTGGGAGAGTGCCGTCATCGATTAGCAATGTCTACTATGGGCAAAGAAAAGGAAGCAGTGAATCATCCATCTCAAAACTGCATGCTCCTGGGAGACATAGCATTTTGTGGGTCTTTATGTCAGATGTATCAGCTTGGACCACCAGCCAGGGATAAAAGCGTCCGGCAAGTTAGGAAACTTATGCAGGGCTTCCCACTTTACAAAGAGTTTTTATGGCCATTTTCTCACTGATCCTAACAATCTGTCATGTTTGCCTCCCACCCAGCCTCCCTTCTTCTGGTGACCATATCCAGGTTTTTTTCTTGGGCACCAATCGCTTCCTATCCTCAAGCCATGTGCTTTGGGGCTGAGGACAGAGCATGAGACCCAGGCCTGCACCATGATAGTCCTCTAGCCATGGCAGCAGGTAGAGCAATGGATCCAAGACTGTACAGAGGTTATGGGAGATAGTGAAATGTTTGCTGCAACCCCTAGAAGGAGATTGCGCCCTGTGGATTTGAAGGTGGTGGGAGATAGGCCCAGGTGTGCCAAGGCTATTTCCTATAGCCTCAAGAGCAAATCTTGCACATGTCTCCTCAACTTGACATTCAGTGATGTCACATCGGGAGCTCCAAATCAGCCATCGTGGAAGAATTTGCTACAAATCAGGGGCTTTTTTCTCCTCCACCCACCCCTCCCCCTGGGAACCAGCTTGCCAGCACACCACTGGCCTGGGGCTGTCAGCAGCTTTCTTGCCGCTGCATGGAGCCTGAGACCTAAGCCACAGAGTGGAAGGTGGAGCCAAGAGATAGAGGACCAAGTCCTGAGTCCAGCTGCACCTGAAGCTGGACCTGCCTTACACCTTTCAGCTGATAAAATTATTCTGTTTAAGCCTATTTGGGTTGTATTTTCTGCCCCTTACAACTAAAAGATGACTGGTATAAATTTTATTTTCAGTATGCAACAAACAGATGGTTTACTACTCATTTCTTCAAACGGGAATAGTTCTCCACTGCCCTGGGAGGAATGTTCGGATTTTCACCCAGCACCCCAGATTTCCCGCAGTCTGGCCCCGCATTTTTACCCTGGCCTCAGATGAAGGCATCCTGTGCTCTAGGTTAATTGGACTTTTAAATTGCTTTCAACAAAGTCTCCTCCCAGCCCTCCTCTGTGCCTTTGTCCATTCTGTTCCCTTACTCAGCCACTCTGCTCTGCCCGTCGCTATCTGTAAAGATCTCATTTACTTCTTAGCTCGTTAATTTTCAGTCTCCCCAAGGGAGCAGACTCAGGTTTCACGCACAGCGATGTTCCGGCACCTCAAACAGTGCCCGGCATGGTGCTCAATCAACGTTTGTAGAATAAATGAGGACTGCTTGGGCCCGTGAGCCCGGGAAGCCAGGGTGACTCTCCATTGTCATTTGCTCACTACCCTGTCCTGGATGCCCAATCTTTATTTATGGCCTCACAAGGCCTTCTGCTGTTCGTGGATTTCTTTGCTTTCCAATATTTCTTTCATAACTGAAATAGAAGGCTGGCAAATGCCCCCTAAATCACCAGGCTTCCTTGGCAGCGTGCCACGTGCTCAGACCCCGCCCTGCCCCTCTGTCCCTACTTCCTATTTTTTGAAACCAATTGTGTGCGTGTGTGTGCATGTGTGCACGAGCGTGCATGCATGTGTGTGCATGCACACACACCTCCTCTGGGAAAGAAATGCTTCTCTGTCCCCATCACTCAAGCTTGAGCTGGCCCTAGCTCCAATCAGCGCCTGTGTCGGAGTGCCTTAGTTACGTGTGCAATCAGGAGCCATTTGCAGATTGATTTGCTTGCAGGTAGGTTCTCCTCAAAGCGCGTTTGAGATCGCAGCCCTTTGATTGCCATGCCAGTGACATGGGAGCAGTAATCACAGGGCTGCTCAGTTGAGCCGGAGGAGGGCCACCTGCCACTTGGCTGGACTCCTTCCAGACACTTGTTATTTTTCCTTAAGCACGAGTGTAGCCAGGGGCGATCTTCAAAATATTGAGCAGCTGATAGGATGCAGGACTGACCAATCAGCCCGGTCGTATCCTTCCCCCTCCCAGGTATATATTATTATTTTAAATAATAATAGCTCTGACACAGAGGTACAACCTACCGCCAGGCTCCTTTGTGTCAGATGCTTTAAAAAAACATCAGATAAGGAAACCGAGACTCAGAAAGACAGCCATTTTCCCATTTGTCTTGACCATCACACTTCCGAGCTATAGAATATTGCATCCAAGGATGTACCAAGTTCACCTAATCATTCTCCTAGTGCCAGGCAATTTATATTGTTTCTAGTCTTTTTTGCTGGTATAAATAATGCAGCTGTGACAGTCTCTATGTCATTAAAATTCCTTGAAGAATTCATTTTGGATGACTATATAATATTTCATATTGTCAACAAAACTGTGTGTACAAGGATACTAATCACATCATTACTTATAATAGCAAAAATTGAATGTAATTAAGCCACACAGAAAAATGCTCCTGGGATGATATTAAGTGAACACAGCAGGGTACAGAATCACATAATCAGTGTGCTCCTGATTATGGAGGGGGGGAAAGGTACAGATGCATGGGGAAAAAAAAACTGGAGGGAAATATCCGTAAATTTTACCAGTCGTTATTGCTGGGTGATGACTTTATATGGAAAATTGTTATTTTCTCATGTTTCTATATTTTTTGAATTCTTCACAATGAGCATGCATTACTTTGACATTTTAAAAATCAGTAAAAAAAAAAAAAAGTTTTTTTTTTTTTTTAATAAATAAGTTCAGTCCATGCATTTGGTTCATTGTTCTAGCCTAGGGTTTGGCAAACTTTTTATGAAAAGGGCTAGATAGCAAATATATGATAGTAAATATTGACTTTGTAGTCCATATGGCTTCTGTTGCAATTCCTCAACTCTGCACTGGCCTGCTTGAAAGCAGCCATAGACAATTCATAAACAAATGAATGTGGCTGTGTTCCAATAAGACTTTATTTACAAGAAATAAGAGGTGGGCCAGATTTGGCCCATGGGCCGTAGTTTGCCAATCCCTACTCTAGCCTAACTTAATTACTGTTTTCCTTTAAAAAATAACTTTATAATGGGGCACCTGGCTGGCTCAGTTGGTTAAGCGACTGCCTTCGGCTCAGGTCATGATCCTGGAGTCCCTGGATCGAGTCCCGCATCGGGCTCCCTGCTCGGCAGGGAGCCTGCTTCTCCCTCTGACCCTCCCCCCTCTCATGTGCTCTCTGTCTCTCTCATTCTCTCTGTCTCAAATAAATATATAAAAAATCTTTAAATAAATAAATAAATAAATAAATAAATAAAAATAAAAAATAACTTTATTAAATATTATAACAGATACATTCCAGTATTTGAATATAGAAAAAGCAATATTTATAAAAATAAATTCAAAGTACCAATAATAAAAGTGCAGTGAACATCCATGTACTGATACCCAATTTAAGCAGCATTGCTATTAGCTTTGAAGCCCTGGGTCCCCCAACCCCAGACCCCAGACCCTTCCTTCAAAGGGACCTAGTTTTACCACAAGTTTGTACCTCTCGATACATTGTATAGTTTTGCTTATTTTTGAACTTTTCAGATCAAATGATCATGGTATATGTATTATTCTATAACTTATTTACGTTTTGTTCTTAAGATTCATCCATGTTGATGTGTGTAGACATAATCCATTTCTTTGCAGTTCTGCAGAGTATTCCACGGTGTGAATATACCATAATTTATTTAGCCATTGTACTGTTGATGGTCATTTTGTTGTTTCCATTTCAAACTGTGTTCTGAACACTCTTTTTTTTTTTTAAGATTATTTATTTATTTATTTATTAGAGAGTGAGCAGGAGAGAAACAGCATGAGAGGGGAGAGGGTCAGAGGGTCAGAGGGAGAAGCAGGCTCCCCGCTGAGCCGGGAGCCTGATGTGGGACTCGATCCTGGGACTCCAGGATCATGACCTGAGCTGAAGGCAGTCGCTTAACCAACTGAGCCACCCAGGCGCCCCTGTTCTGAACACTCTTGAATCCATATTATGGTGCAAGAATTTCTTTGATGTGCACAAATAGTATCAGGATTGTTGGGTTATAGGATCTGAACGTCTTCAGATGTACCAGGTAAAGCCATTGTTCTCTAAGGTGGGTGTATCGACCCATACTCCCTCCAGCATGGGATGAGAGTTCCCGTTGTTCCACAGTCTCACCAACACTTGCTATCTTCACGCTCTAATGATTTTTCATCTGAATATTGTTATTGAGTATACTACCTTACCTCCCGAACCCTTGTGAAGTTGGAAGATGTGACTACCAGACCTTTAGGCTTAATGCCAGTTGTCTCACCTTGAGTGGACCTGGACCGCAGGCATGCTGGGAGCTTGGGTGCAAGGATGATGGCAGTCAGACCCTCATAGGATTTGTGGGAGCTGACCAAGCCCCCAGCCTGACCCCCACCACACACACACAGCAGGTAGTTGGTGGTCTTACAGCTTGAAATCAAAGCTGACAAGCTAATCATTTGTTTATTTGACAAATATTGAATGCCTCCCATGTTCTCAGCAGGGGTCAAGATGCTAGGGGACAGTAGTGCATAAAAGGAACAGAAATCACTGTCTTCATGGAGCATACACCCTTGAAGAGTGAAACAAACATCCAAAAAAATGAGTTGTCAATTACAAAGTGTTATTAGGTGGTGGTAAAGTGTGGAGAAAAGTGAAGGGGGAAAGGGGCCGTAGGTGGGTGTTTGCATGTCAGATGGGGTGGCCAGAACAGACCTCACGGAGAAGGTGACGTTTGAGCAAAGATCTGAAGACAGTGGAGGAACAAGCCGTGAGGGTGTCTGGGGGAAGAATGTTCTAAGCAACAGGATCAGCAGTTGCAAAGGCTCGGAGGCAGGAGCATACCCAGTATGTTCCCAGAATAGCCAAGCAGCAAAGAGACCCGTATGCCTGGAGTAAAGCGGATGGGGGAGGGAGTAAGAGGAGATGGGGCTAGACAGGAGAGGGGCCAGACCATGGTGGCTACACAAGAGGCATGCTTGATTCGGGCTGCCAGGAAGCGCCGAGCATCCTATCAGGCTGATGCGGGTATCAGTGTCTGGCAGCTGCAGGGGGGACGTGTCTGTATGTAGGGTCAGGGAACAACTGGAGTGTTTGGGGACACAGAGGCAGGCTCCCACTGGAGAGAGCAGGTTGACAAAGTGTGTGGACCTGTGCTGTATGTGTCTGGGCATCTCTCATGGGAAGACTGGGGATCGTTAAGTACGAAGTTCATGTAATGCCAGATCTCACGATGATGGGGCTCAGGCAGGGGTGGGGTTGGGCCTGGAGGCGGTGCGGGGGCGCCCAGGCTGAGCCCAGAACAGGGCACTAGTCCCAGGCTGAAGTGATGGTGGGATGCGGTCTCAACAGCTCGGGGCCTGTCCTCCGCAAGATCACTTCCGCCTCAGGGTCTAGAAGACTCTGCAGCACCGGGGAGCCTGTTCCGATCCCAGCTCTGATATTTAGCAGCTGTGTGACCTTGAACAATCAATGGACCTTCTGTGCCTCAGTTTCTTTGACTATAAAACGGGGATATTCATAGTACATTCCTCATAGAGGTTTTTGTGAAGATGGAATCGGTTGAAATAGGTCAATTGATTAGAACAGCACCAGTAAGATAGTAAATGATAATAATAATATTAATTATATTTATATTAACACTAACACTATCTTTAGACTACTGGCTATATTACTGTTGCTGTTATTATTTCTCCTGAAATAATTTTCAGGATGTCACAGCACTTATCTTTGTCCCGAATGTGGACCACACCAGGAGGGGCGGGCGAGCAAAGGTGTACGTCACTTAATTGCTCTCTGTGGTCATGGGCAAGTTACATTGCTTCCCTGAACCTGGGTTTTCCTAGCAACGAAATGGGTCTGCTCATGCCTTCTTCAAACACCCAGCAGTGCTGGCTTATCCAGAGCAGGGGGCAGGGCGGGGTCATGGTGGGAGCTGGGCGAACTTCTCCATCATTCCATTAGACCTGCCCTTTCCGGGCAGGGCTGCAGGTAGATAGTGGTGAACCAGGTGTGGGTCCCGACTTCTAGGGTCCCCAGTCTCATGAGGGAGGCAGATAATGGCATCGTGGCAGCAGGAAAAACAGATGTATGGGCTCAGCGCATCCCACGGGTTAATCTGTGAAGCAAGAGCAGCTGCAGTCATTCCGGTTTTCAGGCGAGGAGGCTGAGGTTTAGCACGGTGAGGTGATGGACCGAAGCCCCCAGAACTATGGTGATGGTGCCAGGACTTGACCCACCCTCTCTGACTCCAGCCTGTGTTGCACGGGCATGAGGAAGTGAGCCACTGACCACGGGGGTGGCGTGGCAAGGGGCATTGCTGCAGGCTTGCCTTGGATGAGACACTTAAGCTGGGCATTGAAGGATGCATAGGAGTTGGCTAGGCACACCTGAATGAGGATGGGGCGGGCCTGCCAGGCAGATGGGAGAGCACTGGTGCGAAGTGTGTGGGGGGGATTGTAAGAGGAGTCCGTTATCTCTTGCCCCAGGAACGCTGCCTACGAGCCACGTCCCGTGCAGGTATGTGGGGACGGGCAGGCGCAGCTCAAGCTCCTGGGGAGGTTGGCTCCGTGTCCTGCTGATCCTGGCTGGGTCGCTCAGGTGTCTAGGCACAGGCTGAGTGTTGTTGACCGAGGCTGGCCTCAGCTGGGGTGATTAGGACTCAGCCCTGCTCTCTGGGTCCCCCATCCTCCAGCGGGCTCGCCCGGGCATGACCTCGTGGTGATAAAAGAAGTACAAGCTCGGGGCCATGCCCAGGTGTGCCACACGCTTGTGTCTCGTCCACTGGCCACGGCAAGTCACATGGCTGAGCCCCCAAGTCCACGCAGAGGGTAGTGCAGAGGGTACAGACACAAGGAGGGGCGAAGAATCGGGGCCACGTCTGCAACCTGCCACACAGGGCGTTGAGGGGGGCCGAAGCGCTGCGGAGGGGTCACGCTGCAGATGAGATAGCAGAGGTCACTGGGGACGACTGGGGAGAATGGAGGGGCCAGCGGGAAGTGGGGAGGAGGTAGGAGATAGTTCCGAGCACAAGAAAGGACACGGGCCCGGACCAAGGTAACAGGGGTGGGGATAGAAGAGATTGATTATGCCACTTCTGTCCTATAAAAACCAAGGAGTCAGGCTGAGGCGCTCGGTCTGCCACGCAGATGTCACAGGCGGCCCCCGGGATATAATTGGCCTTGGCCTCTGCAGAAAGGTTAATTGCTCAGATCACAGAGTCTGAGGCTCCCAGGACTGACAGGAAACCTCCCCAGTTAAGGACCCAGAGCTGGGAGCATCTGTCCCCTCTGGTCACTTGACCAGGCTGTGGGTGGCAGTGGAGGGGCAGAGAGGCGGGAGGCCCTGCCCAGGGAGCTCAGAGCCCTGGGGAGACACTAACCATAAGCAAACATTCTGGGGGCTGTGACATCCAGCCTTGCAGGGACAGTGGAGGCTAGAGGCTGTTTTGGCTGCAGAAACAGAAAACTCATTCCAACAGGCCTGAGCCAAACGAGGAATTTGCTGGCTCCAGTAAGTCAGCGGTCCGGGGTGGAGCTCGGTCCCACGCAGCTGGATCCAGTGCTCTCAGCGGGCAGCTTCTGACTCTCAGCTGGGCCTTCCTGTGCCTGCCTCATTCTCGGGGCGGGGGGGGGGGTTACCTAGTCACCTCCAGATGCCCCCGACAGCTCCAGGTGTCCATCCTCCCCTCTGAGCAACCAACAAGGGCAAGGGAACACCTCCTTCCCAGATGTTTCAGCAAAGCCCGGGACTGGCTCTGATTGGCCCGGCTTGCATCCCCTGCCCATCCCTGAACCAGTCACCGTGGCCTGGGTCACAGCCCAGCTGGAACTGGGAAGGGGTGGTCTGCCCCGCCTCAGTGCAAGGGCTGAGAACCGAGGCACAGTGGTCCCTTCAAGAAAAAGCCAGTTCTATTCCCAAAAGCGATACTGGGCTGGTCCAGGGCACCAGAGAAGGGAGTGGTGGTGGAGACAGGGTGTCCATACCTATCAGGCTCCCAGGAGTCATGTCGAGGAGGGAAGGGCCCTTAGGAACTGTTGTCCAATAGCCCATTTCACAGATGAGGAGACTGAGCCAAGGATATGGTCATTTCAAAGTGGGGAAGCTGCTAAAAAGACAAGATGGCAGAGCGGGGGTGGGGGAGGGTCTGGGGAGAGGAAGGTTGAATTGGTGGATAGATTGGGGCCTTTCTGGGTCCTGTCTGAGGAGGTGACATTTTAGTTGAGACCCGAATGGAGAAAAAGAGCCAGCCATGTGAGGATAAGAGGAAAGAACCTTCCAGAAGGAACAACTAGGTACAGAGGCTGAAGCAAACTTGGTCTCTCAGGGCCCCAGGCTGACGGACACACCAATATCTCAACACAGGCGGGGAGGGGGGTGGGGAGCTGGAGAGGTCACACACCAGCTTTTCCTGTGCATTTTCTCAAAAGTGACGCATATTTCTGCTTAGAGCTGCGTGGCGAGGACAAGTCACCCTGTCCTTCCTACCTGCATGGGGCCCTGGGAAACAGGGCGACGGCATGGCTGTTGAGGGAGAAGTAAATGTTCCTGCAGGGCAAACCCACCTTCCCTTCATCACCTTCTACCAGAAACTCTTAGCTGAAAAATCTTTGCTCAGTATTCCCAGTTTGAAGTGCTGTCTCAAGAATGTTTTAATCTAAATGTTATTCCTAATGAGGCTGAATCTATTTTTCCATATGATTTTAACTACGTTCGTTTCTTCTTTTGTGAATTGTCTGGAAACCTAACCTCCTGGGCCTCCTTAAGAAAGTTGTTTGTTTTTTTTTTCTTCCTTAACCTGAAACTCAGGCATTTGGGAGCTCTGATCTCAAAGGCCCATCCAGCTTGCATATTCTCCTGGATTCTCTGATCTTTAAAAATATCAAAGGAAATGCCATTTATATTGGCAAAAGCTTTGTGGGTTCCTCCCAGATGAGAGAATACACCCCTGAAGTTGGTGAATCTAGATATTTTTAGACTCTTCTGCTGGAGTGATAAAACCAGGATCCTTTTGCCTAAGGTGGTGGGGGAAGGGGAGTGGCAAGAGATAAGCCATTGTCTGGCTCCAGTATAATAAAGTCGAGATTCTGAGTGCAAGGGAGACTCAGGGAAGAATCATGCATTTGTTTCCCCCCTGCCAAGAGGAATATCGAAGAAGCTCAGATCGAAGAAGCCCATCCTTTGTGCTAGAATAGCCCTTCATGCACCCTCGCGGATAAGCCCTAAAAGATTTCTGCCCACAGACATTTTTTCTCCTTATTCTGTCCATGCCTTGAAGATGCTGACATGGACTTGCATAGTATTTTCCAATCTGTGGGGTCTAGCCTGGTGTACAGTAGGAGTTACGTGTCTGTGGTTAAGAATCAGAAGTCCTGAGGTGGAGTCCACTGTCTTGCAGAGCTATGTGACCTTGTTCGATTCTTGTGCCCTCTCTGGGACAAATTTTTACCATCTGAAAAATGAAGTGTGTTGAACTCAGTTATGACTGGGTGTCTGAGTTCTGGGGAGGGTTGGGAACTGGCATTCTAAGGCCGTGCCACTGCTCAGCTGGTTTAGCTGACTCACATGACGTTTGAAAACATTAGAATGCATTGCTGATGTTTTCAAAATGCAGAGATTTCACATAAAAGTCAGGATTTCTGGCTTCTTCTGAAAAGTTGGAAGATCTAGCAACCCTGGGTGCGTACTCCCACCAGTTGGCTAGAGCCAAGCTGCAGCCTCTTCCTTTATCCGGAAAGTGGGTTTCTCCAGGAACCTGGGTTTATCCCGGAAATGGCTGCAGCTGCCCCCAGGTCTTGTCGTCTTCCTGACATGGAAGCAGAGTGTCAGTTCCCATTTATTATTGGGACTGTGCCTTTATTTAGGGGAGGAAGGTAAGAGATTTCTCATACCCATGTTCCTTGCAAAGGTGGAAAAAGCATGTGCAAAGGCCCTGAGGTAGGAATGAGTTTTGTATGTTTGTGGATGGAAAAGCCTGGACAGGTTGGGGGGGGGGGGCAGATCACCTAGGATCCTGGGAGGAACTTGAGTGTGATGGGAAACCATTGGAGTATTGAAGGGCTTACAGGAAGTAGATTTGATTTGCATTCTAGAAAGATTCTTTTGGCTGCTGAATGGTGATACATGCTAGGGAAAAAAAATAAAAAGGGAAGGAGACTAGGGAATGCTGGGAGGGGTGTTGGCAATTTGACATAGTGGGATCAAGGAAGACATCACTAAGAAATGACATTTGAGCAAAACTTAGAGGAGGGGAGGGAGATCCAGGGGAAGAGTGTTTTAGGCAGGGGGAATGACAAGTGCAAAGGTCCTGAGGCAGAGGAGCAAGGAGGCCAATATGACTAGAAGGAAGTGAGCAAGGTGCAGGAGGGTAGGAGATGAGGTCAGGAGGGGTGGAGGAGTTGAAGGCCATTGCACAGGTGGCCGCTGACCCCAACAGGTGAGTGAATGCTGAGCCAGCTGGCACGGACCCTCAGAGTGGCTTCATGGAGGACCACGGGGTCTCTGCCTTGGCTGGGGCCTTCCTGAGGTCAGGACTTCCAAATATGGGAGTGTGGGGAGGGTTATGGATGCTGCAGTCTGTCTACTGAGCTGCAGTCAGACTCCTGACCTGCTCTGCAAGAACTGGTCCCCCAGGGGCTCATTCCAACTTTGAGGCCGCTGTCCCTCCACGGCCCCTGGGAGGAAATCTCAGCGGCTCAAGTCCCCTCCCCACCTTGCACTGTGCATAGGTTCCATCTGTGACCATCGGTGTGATGGAGTGGCAGGAAAAAGTGTTGATGGAGTCGGGTAGGAGTTTGGGTCACCTTAGGTACTTGTCTTCATGGGACACATGTCAGACTAGTGTGACTTGGGGTCCTCAGGCCTGAACCCTCTGCTGCTACCTTGGCCACAGATTCTACCATTGCTTTCAGGGATCCCACTGTGGTCTCCCCGAAGGTCAGTGCGGACTCCAGGCTTGCTCCTCCCTGCTTTCTCTGGGTGACGGCCAGCATGAACATGCGGACACCCAGATCTGACCACCCACCTGCAGGAGGCTTCCCCCAGCTCCCACTGCCCTTGGGATAAAGTGGCCTCTTCTGCCCAGTTCTGGCCTTCACACTTGGCCTCTGTGGTCCAGCCATGCTCGTGTTCCTAACTCCTGCTCTTGGTCTACTTTGCCTGCCCTGGACCCTCTTCAGAAACTCCCGAGACCCCTCAGCCTCGCCCAGGCTGGCTCCTGACAGCGGCCTTTCACGGTGGCATTCTGGGTCTGGTGCAGAGCCAGCACTGAGCCACAGTAAGACCCTGTGTCCACATAGGCCACTGAGTCCACACTGTAACCCTTGATGTGGGTGTTGTTGGCATTCCATCTTACTGATGAGGAAACTGAGGCCCAGCAAGATTTACATAACTTGCCCCAGATCACAGAGCTGGTAAGTGGAGGAAGCGAGATTTGAACCCACTCTGTCTGGCTTCAGAGCCTTGCTCTTGTCCCCACCTTGTCCCTCTCCACTGAAATTGAATTAATGAATCACTGAATAAAGCCAGATGACCAACGCCCAGATTGGCTGCCCTCCCCTTCTCCCTCCTTCGCGCAAACCTCCCCGGGCCTGCTGGTTCCCATCACCAAAGTCCATAGGGTCTACACTGCCAGCCTCATCACCCACTCCTATCCCAGCCCCCGAAGTCCCATTCCCCTTGGCATCAGCCTCTAAAGCAATCTGCCTCCCTCTCTTCACACAGAAGGGCCTGGATCGCCAAAGCCCGTGGCCTTTTCTCATCTCCATCCTCATTCCCCGTGACCTTTGGGTGGCATTCACAACAGCAGCTCCTCCTTCTTGGATTACTCGCTTCTCTTAGCTTTGCTGCTGAAGGAGTCTGGCTGCCTCTTCTTCCTCTTTGCTTGTGTCATTTCTTCATTTGTTCATTTAACAAATATTTACTGAGCACCTCCTGTGCCATGCCAGACACTGTTCTCAAAGACAGTGCTGAACATGCCAGACAAAATCTCTGCCCACGTGGGGCTCTCATTATGGAGGGGGAGCAGGCCAGACATAAGTATACTAACAGATAACACCATTTCAAATAATGAAAAATAAAACAGGGCAAAGGGTAGAAAGTGACGTGTGTGTTGGGGTGGTAGCTACTTTAGAGGGAGTGGCCAGTGACATTGAGCAGGGAAGCAGTCAATCAAGCAATGTTGGGGGATGGGCATTCTGGACAGAGGGCACAGCAAGTGCAAAGGCCCTTAGGTACTGGAGTGTGGTGGGTAAGGGGCCATCCAAGGGTGTGCAGTGGTTTGACAACCTGGTGGGACTTTGAAAGCCAGGTGGGGAGTTGGGGTTTATTTCAAGTGCAGTGGGAAATCTCCAGAAGGTTATAGCAAGGGAGAGACTTATTCAACATAGTACTGAAGTCCTAGCCACAGCAATCAGACAAGAAAAAGAAATAAAAGGCATCCTAATTGGTAAGGAAGAAGTAAAACTTTCGCTACTTGCAGATGGCATGATAATATATATAGGAAACTACAGAGACTCCACCAAAAAACTACTAGACCTGATAAATTCAGTAAAGTTGCAGAATACAAAATCAATATACAGAAATCTGTTGCATTTGTATACATTAATAATGAAATAGCAGAAAGAGAAATGAAGGAAACACTCCCATTTACGATTGCACTGAAAAGAATAAAATTAAAAAAAAGAATAAAATACCTAAGAATAAACTTCACTGAAAAGGTGAAAGGCCTGTACTCTGAAAACTTTAAAACACTGATGAAAGAGATCAAAGACGACACAAACAAATGAAAAGATCTTCCATGCTCGTGGATCAGAAGAACCAACACTGTTTAAAGGTCTCTACTACCCAGAGCAGTCTACAGATTTCATGCAATCCCTATCAAAATACCACCAGCATTTTTCACAGAACTAGAGCAAACAGCCCTAAAATTTGTATGGAACCACAAAAAGACTCCGAATAGCCAAAGCCATCTCGAGAAAGAAGAACAAAGCCGGAGGTATCACAATTCCCGATTTCAAGATATATTAATGACATTTACATTTTTAAAAGATCCCTCCATCTCAGAATGTGGCCCACATTCTGAGAACGACCAGGGACGCTTGTTCAAAAAGTGGATCCCAGCCTCTGCTCGCATCTGTGGCATTGGCTTCCCTGGGGGCAGCCTGGGAACGTGCATTTTCACAAGCACTTGCAAATTTGAGAACCGCTGCTCCAGGCAGATTCTTAACCTGGAAATTACCAAGGGGGTCAGCAGACAGAACTCAGGGGATCCAAGAGTTTGGGTGGCAAAATATTACATCTCTACTCTCATAGCCTCTAATTGGCAGTCGGCATTTCCCTCCTAGCCCTACCTGGGACTTCGTCATCAATCAGAATCAGAGTTTTCATGACACGTTATAGGGTTTGTACAGATCTCAAAAATACCACGTCTCTCCTCGCTGCTTTGAAGCCATGGGAGTTATTAGACCTTGTTATGTCACGCATTAATAGAGAAGCATGTAGGTTAATATTATACATTTGACTTTTTAAAAAATGTCTTGATAACTCCATTTCAATATAATTAGCTTCCTTTGCAATTCTATGTATGTTTGTTTTATGCATTTAAAAACATTATTAAGAGAAAGAGTCCTTAGGTTTCATCAGATGTCATAGAGGTATGTGGCCCAGAAAAGGTGCAGAACCCCTGCAGAGAGCTGGAGGCGGGGGAGGGGGCACTCAGGCAGAGCTGGATGCCACTCCTGAGTTCCCTTGCCAATGCGTGGGACCTGGGGCAAATTACTTTCCTCCTCTTTGCCTCCGTGTCCTTACCTGTAAGATGTAGCACCTATCTCGAATGCTTGTTGGAAGGAACCAGCCAGGCTCCCCGGCGTGGGGGGGGGGGGCACAAGGACGTGCCCTTTCTTCCACTGGAACGTAGGACTTTGTTGTGGAGGGGGAGCAGGGCTGAATCTGAATCCCAGCTTTGCCACTTACTAGCTGTGACCCTGGGCTGGGTAATTAACAGCTTTGTGCCTCAGTTTCCCCTCCATAACTTGGAGGTAATAATAGCACTCAGGTCATAGGGTGTTGTGGGATGAGATGAGTTTCTATTGGCAAGGGCCCGGCACGGTGCTTGGCACTCCCTGGATGATGTATTATAACATGGTCATTAGCAAGTGTGTGTCTCACCCCTGAGGTTAAATTTGGGGTTCCCGGAGGGCTAGATCCAAGTCCTGTTCCCCTCTGCATCCCCCATAGTATCTGACACAGGGTCTGGCTTTGGGAAATATGTTTGCTGCAGTGACTGCCCTTTTTCAGGTGAGTTAAGGGAGAAGGGACTCTTGCTCTAGAGGCCAGGATCAGGGAGGGCAAGTCAGATGCCACCGGGGCCATAGGGGACCCCGGATTCAGCAAGGGGGCCACAGGGAGGCGAAGGGCAGAGGGCTAGAGCACAGTTAGTCTTGGGGTCTTGGGCAAATATTGAATCTGGATAATCTAGTTGACAGTATCTCCCCACCACCACTCACTTAGCCTGGCTTTGTCAGGCTTGAGACAGATGCGTTTTTCTGCTGCTTTCCAAGCCTCCAAGCCTGTTCTCATCTGTTGAATGGGGACAGGTAGCATGCATTGGGCCCCACCATGAGCTAAGCCTTGGTTATGCCTCTCGACATGCTTCTTTAATTTTCACAAGAGGTGGATGGGGAGACTGAGGCTCAGAGAGGTGAAGTAACTTGCCCGAGGCCACACAGCAAGTCAGTAGCAGAGCTGGGGTTTGCCTGGGTGGTCTGGCTCCTGGGCCATGACGTAAGCACTGGGCACACCACCACCTCACAGCTGGGAAGCCTTTCTCTTCCTTCCTCCCTTCCACAGTGACCAGCCCCACTTCATGCTCACAGAGGTGTTCCCGAGGGTACTACTCTTCCCCGTCTGGCAGATGGAGTAGGAACCGGCAGGTGTCTGGGAGGCCGTTTGGATGCAGTGACTTCCCTGGCTGGCATCTTCCCCGAGCCCTGACCATTTCTGTCCCCTGACTGCATACTGCCTGGCTTCTTTTTTCCCTTTCATTACTTCCTTCCAGCTCCATTGTAAAGGACTCTCTGGGGTGATTCCCTGGGCCATAGTCCTCCGTTTCCACGGCCGGGATACTATAGGGAAGGGTGGGGAGTGTGGCAAAATGCAGAGCACCTGCCCCGCCTGTGGGAGTAGCCACCCCTTGGCTCTAGCCAATGTCTTCTTGTGGCAGCATGGCCCTGGCCTGCCAGGCTTCCACAAGAATCTAGATTTTCATGTGGTTTTCTCATTTTTAAGTGTTGGCATCTAATTCAAAATTTTTAAAAATACCACGTATACCAAGAGAGGAAGAGAGAGTCACACACACAGAGAGGCTGACAGACAGAGAAAGAGAGGAAATGAAAAACCCAGAAAACAGAACAACAACAAAAAATCTCAGAAACTTGTCTTTGGGTTAGTTTGCAATTTCTGACCTCTCCTCTCCTATTTCCTTTGCCTGCACAGCAGCCCCGTCTGGGGAGAAGGGGAGGCCCAGAGAGGTGAGAGCACTTGTCCAAGACAATGGGGGGCCAGTGTGGGGCTGGGGGCCAGAACCAAACCTCGGCCTTCTCAGGCTTTCCCACTACACTTTCCCTACCAGCCCCCTCCCCAGGCCCCAGCCTCTGTGGGCCAGAGATTATTTCCAAGGCCGGCTTCTGGACTCTAAGGAGGAAGGAAACTCATTGCAGTCTGATGCTGAAGGCCAAGGTCACCATGACACATCTCAAATGCTCAGTGACTGTCCCCGGATTCCAACAGAGCTGTTTCTAAAGGGCATGTCTGCTAGAGTCATTTCTAAATTGACAAGAACGGGAGCCTTGTGGAATTCTGGCGGCAGTAAGGCCTTGTCAGATTCTGTTCCAGTGATCAACTGGTTTGTCCACTTGTGAGCTCGGAGGAGAAGGACTTGTTTTTCTGGGCCTGGAGTGTCAGTTTGCTACACCAACATTTGCTGAGGACCTACGATGTGCCAGGAGCCAGACCGGGGGTGGGGGTGGGGGTGGGGCAGGTGTTTGCAGCCATGATCTCATTTAACTTCACGTCCAGAGGACGTGAAGGTTGGTAGCGTTGATTCCATTTTATGGAAAGACATTGAGGCCCAGCGAGGTTTAGATAAACATCCAAGGTCAAATCCAGACCTTTTTGTCCCCAAGTCCACACTCTCTCCACCTTAGCAAGGCATCTACCTGGATGTGGTGGAGAGACTGCCTTCTTTGCTGAGGTCGGTCTGGGGGCCACAGCGGGGGCTGGGGTGCTCAGGAGAGGCTTCTTGGAGGAGGTGACCTTCTATGAAGAAAGAAGGTATATTAGTTTCTCATGGCTGTTGTAACAAATTAGCACAAACCTAATGACTTAAAACGGCATAGATTTATTATCTTATAGTTTTGGGGGTCAGAATTCCAAAATGAGCCTTATGAGGCTAAAATCGATTACAAGGCAGGAGTGTGTTCCTTTCTGGAGGCTCCAGGTGAGAACCCGTTTCCTCGCCTTTTCCAGCCTCTGGAGGCTGCTTGCATTCCTTGGCTCATGACTAACCCCATATCACTCCAACCTCTGCTTCTGTTGTCCCATCATCTGTTCCTGACTCTGGCCCTCTGGCCTCCCTCTTATAACGATGCTCATGATTACATGGGGCCCATCTAAATAATCCAGGACAATGTCCCCATCTCAAGATCATAATCACATCTGCAAAGTCCCCTCTGCTGTGTAAGGTAACATATTCACAGGTTCTGGAAACAAGGATGTGGAGATCTTCACAGGATGTTATTCAGAAGCAGATGACCCCAGAGAGGACAACACTTCGGGGGCTGGGGCCAAGCCTGAGGCTCAGGAGGGCATGGGATGTTCAGCAAGCAGCCATGCTGAGGGTTGGAGGTGGGCAGGGCTGCTTAGGACCCACGTGTCAAGGGCACCGAATGCCACATTGGGGCATTTGAACTTCATCCTCTAGAGCAGTGCTCCTCACACTTGAACGTGCATCTGGATCAGCTGGAGATCTGGTGAAAATGCAGACCTTGAGACAGTAGGTCTGGGTGGGGACTGAGAATCTGCATTTCCCCCAGGCTCCCAGCGGCTGCAGCTGCTTATGTGTGGACCCACTTTGAGGAGCGAGGCTTTAGAGAAGGAGGGCTCCAGAAAAGATGGTGATGCAGAAAACAGTCCTACCCAGGCTCCTTGTTTCCAGAACATCACACTGGTTGGCATTTGAATGGCATTCTCTTCCCAAGCCCTCTGTTACCCAACGTTCTTGCACATCCTACAAGAGCGGCCATTCAGGATCGCCACCATGACCCCCAGTCCAAGCCTGAAATGTTCTGTCTGACTCAGCGAAGGAAGATTCCCGGTGCCGTGACACTGGCGATTCACCTGCCTTCTCAGGCCTTCGAGCAAAGGGTGTAGGGCCGGGGTGGACAAGAGGACTCTCGGGAATAGCTCTTAGATCCGTGCTCTGGCTCCAATGTGGGCATATTTTTAGAGCTGAATTGTCTTTCCTTTTAATCTAACTCTTTGAAAATTGATACCCTCATGGGGGGGGGGGTACTTGCTGGAACCTCCCCTGTCCCTGAGCAAGCTGGATGACTGAGGGTTTGCTGGGTATTTTACTCCTACATGGAGATATCAGCGAGGACCATGCAGGGTCTTAAAATGCGACTTCGCAGGGCGCCTGGGTGGCTCAGTCGGTTAAGCGACTGCCTTTGGCTCAGGTCGTGATCCTGGAGTCCGGGATCGAGTCCCGCATCGGGCTCCCTGCTCAGCGGGGGGTCTGCTTCTCCCTCTGACCCTCCTCCCTCTTGTGCTCTCTGTCTCTCATTCTCTCTGTCTCAAATAAATAAATAAAAATCTTAAAAAAAAATGCGACTTCGCTGTAGAGTGTTAGGGAGAGAAATTGCTTTCGCCATCATTGTGTAAGGGGCTGTAGACTCACAGACTCAACGAGAGCTAGACGAGAGCCATGAAAGGGTGAAGGGAGCCATGGAGGGTCTGTGCTGACCCGGAAGTATGTGCCTTGTTTGAGGGGAGCAACACCAGCTCAGCCCCACAATCGTCATCCTGTGGAGATACTGTGCATCCACTGCATTCATTTTGCACACGAATCCAGAAACCTGGATGAAATTGTATGTGAAGTTTCCTATTTTTAAATGTTGATAATGAATTCAGATATTTTTAAAATACTGTGTGGGCCAAACAAGACATTTTTGTGAGCTGGATTCGGCCTGTTGGCAGCTTGTTTGAGAATCCACTTGTTTTCCTGGGAGGGAAACTGAGGCCCACAGAGGTCCCGCAGCGTCGGCTGGAACTCAGGGTTGCTGACAGGCTGTGTAGCCACCATCCACCCGTCTCGCTGCAGCTCCTCTTCGGGGCAGCTACTTTAACCCCTCCCCCCAACCTCAATCCCTGCACCTCTCAGAGGGTTACCCTGCTCCCCAGTCTTGCAACATCAAGCAGCGCGGGAGGTGGACGGCCCCCCATCTCCACCCCAATCTACCCTCAACTGGTTTTGTGACGTGGACACATCTTAACTCCTCTCTGGGCTAATGTCTTCATCTGCAGATGGAAGGCTGGGGGCTCAGTGTCCCCCGGATCCCCTCCCTGCGGGTCCCCAAGGCCTCTCTGGCCTTCTCCTCCCAGCCCCTGCGCATCCCCGCCTCTGAGCTTCAGTATTGACATTGCACAAACAGCAGCTGTCCTGAAGCCGTTTCCAGCCCCAGAGGTCCTGGCCCACGTCATTTACATGATTTAACATGCTGGGTTTCAGGGGGCGTGTCTCCGAGCCCACAGCTAGCAGCCACCGCGCCATGACTTATTGATTTGACATATTAAACTGATGGATTTGGGGGGAAAATATTTTATAGTAAAATGCCGCCATGCCTCGGGATTTTGCGTGATTTTGCAACCGTTCGTTCCCCTCTGCTCCCCAGAAGGGTTTTATTTGTCCAGTGGCTGGGAGGCACTTGTCCAGGCTGCCCACTCCTTGGCCACGTCCCATGGGAATAACAACAAAGACAATAATAGTAACAGCTCGCGCTTATATAACATCTGCTGTGAGCCAGGCACTGCCCTAAGCGCTCTGATCATCAATTAACTCGCTTTGTCCTCACACAGCCTGCAAAGTGGGTCTGATATCTGTCCCCAATTTTCAAGTGAGAAAACAGGTTCAGTGGGAGCATGTCACTTGCCCCATCTCCCAGCTCGTGCCTGGGAGAGCCGGGCATCAACCGCGGGGACCAGGCCCGGCTCCGTGCTCTTCATACCTGTGCCCCGCTGCCGCTTATAATTATTCTAATTGCTCATAATTATACTTATTAGGAAGTAATAGTAACGCTTAGCTTTCTTGAATACTTCCCAAGGGTCAGGGTGGGGTGATTTATAGATATTGTTTCATTTAATGCTCAGGACAAATCTAGTATGCCCATTTTTCAAATGAGGAAACTGAAGGGACAGAGTTGGATAAGGCCCCCGGCCCAGGTCGTACATCCAAGACACGGTTCCCACACGTGATTTCTCCCTCAGCCAAACTGACCCTGGAAACTGTCTTAGCAAGGGAGGGACCCCGGCAGAAGGGAAATTGTTCTTGCAAACCCATCAAGTCCATCAATGGAGGGTCAAAATTGGTGTTACGAAGCTGTTTTTTAAAAAGGCAAAAAGTGCAGCTAGCAGGATTAGCTGTCACCCCACAGGCCCCGTACCTGATGAGAAGCCATTTCATTTCTTCTGCCCTGGGAGGTCACCAGTTCTCGGCTGCAAATCGAGGCATTCGTGCCAAGTTTCAGAGACTTGAAACAATCATCTCTGTGATCACTGAGACTTTCTGGGCGTCACCAAGGCAAGACACTGTCATCCCGGCCGGAGGCTGCCAGCCCACTGTCCTTTCTGACTTCCTTTATTCACACCTGCATGCGTCCATAACACGAATAATCGTGATGAGCACTGATTGCGGGCCAGGCCCCTCTACGGTGGTTCCCAATGTTTCATTATTCAAGTTCCACCTTCTCTGTATTTGCCAGACGCCAGCATCTACCATCTAGCATTGACTCAATCTTCTTCTGAAGTTGACTCACCTTTTTTTTTTTTAGGGGGGTGGGAGCATTGACTCAATCTTCTGAAGTTGACTCACTTTTTTCTTTTTCGGGGGGGGGGGAGGGGCAGAGAAAGAGGGAGAGAAAGAATCTCAAGCAGACTCCATGCCCCAGCATGGAGCCTGACCCGGGGCTCGATCTCACGACCCCGAGATCATGACCTGAGCGGAAATCAAGGGTCTGATGCTTAACTGATGGAGCCACCCAGGCGCCCCTGAAGTTGACTCACTTTCTTATATCTACATTAAAAAGGGAACTTTTGATCAGTGGTGCTCATGTTTGAGGGTTCGTCAGCATTGCCTGGAGAGCTCGTTACAACACAGACAGGTCTGAGGCCCAAGAATTAGCATCACATCTTCCCACGTGCAGCTGCGGGTTGGGACCCACACTGAGACCACTGGCTCAGATCGCTGCTCTAATTGGATCCCTTGTCCAAAACCACGTGTCAGGGAGAGTCCCTGCAGGAATCAGAATCCCCCAAATGGTTCAAATGAAGGCACTTTAATGAAAAAGTCCTTAAAAAGGCATGGGAAGGGCTAAGAGAATCTGAGGCCCCCGAAGGCTGGCAAGAGAGGGGAGCCGTTACAGCCTTGGGAGGGCAGGAGAAAGGGTGGGGACAGTGTAGGAGCTGCAAAACAAACTTTGGGAGCTGTGGTCATAGGAAGAGAATGAAGCCTCCGCCAGAGAAGGGGCACAAGACAGGGAGCAGGGCAGAGAAACACTGACCTTCCTCTTCCTACCCTCTGATTTCTAGCTGGTGCCCCTCCTTGTTCATCCAGAGGGCCAGGGAGCCTGGGGGTGCAGTCCTAGGAGTCAGGCCTCCGGGGCACAGAGAAGGGCAGAGAGCAGTGATTGGGGGAGGACGGGAGAGATGGGGCTGATGGAGAATCACCGGCCCAGAAGGAAATTGTCTAAATGCCCTTCAAGTCTGCCTAGGAACTGCTGAAGATTCTGAGCCCTCTCACGGTTTTAAACAATTAACAAGTGGTAGAAATGTGTTAAGGACACATTAGCGCCGGAGAGAGACTCTTTTGATTGAGGTGATAAGAATTTTAAAAATAACGGAGAACTGAGTAGCTTTTTCACTTTTTGATTCAGACAATTTAGTGTTGTGGTGAGAAACGTGTAATACCACCTCTCCCCTGGTGGGAAACACAGATGTGTGGGTGGCACCCCCCAGTGTTACCCACTTGGGGTACTTTAGCGGCTCACATCAGGCATTGGTTGAGGACTGCAGCTGGGGGTGGAGGGTGGTGTCATGTTCCCCCCCCCCCCCCGCCCCAAGACCAGCCTACTGTGAAGGTGGGGGAAGGTAGGGAGTGGGCTCTGGAGACCAGGGCAAGCACTGGGGTGGAGAGGTCCACCATCTGCTCAGTTGCCCAAGCTGGACACGTGGCCTCACTCTGGACTCCTCCCTGTTCCTTTGCCACCACATTCGTGGTCAGAGTCCACTGAGCCCACGCCTCAGGGGTTACCAGGTTCTGACTGGTCCTCACCCCACCGTTGCCATGGCAGGCCACCACCATCTCTTGCTCGGAGCACAGCAGAGACCTCCAGCAGGCCACCCAGGCGTCCTTCCAGAGCAGGCCTCCTGACGGGGGTCCTTCCCCTGCTAAGACCCTGAGGACCGCACTGGCCTTGGCCTCAGGGGCCAAGCGCAGCTTCCACAGCCTGGCTTCCGGCATCCCCGAGACCTGTCTGCTCTTCCTTGTGACCTCCTTCCCCCTGACATCTGGTGGCCAGCTGGCCTCGGGATCGCGGAGGCCTGAAGTCCACCCCTCCCCCATCCCACTCGGTGGCCACCCTCTTGCAGGAATCCTGGTTCAGGCATTGTTTGGGATGCCGGAGAGCATGGAGATGAGGGCCATGGCCAGGGAACCCTGTGTCCTCCAACCCAGACGGGCCCCTCTGACCAGCCCAAGGGTGGAGAATGATATGATTTCAAAGTGGCTCTTCCATCCTGCCAACTTACAGCCACGACGGGTCCTGGAGTCAGAGAGGCCTGGGTTTGAACCCAGGCCGTACCACGATGTAGCTGTGCAGACTAGTTGCTTAGTCCCTCTGAACCTAAGTTTGCTCATCTGTAAAGTGGATGCTGCTCACTACCTCGTATGGGTGTGAGGAGGTTAACAGGTGAATGCTAGAGTCTGAGGTCAGATTCTCTAGAAGTAGATGCTGAGATGAGGATTCACGTGTAAGTCAGGTACAAAGGAAATGCCCCAGGGGAGAGTGGTAAGGGAACTGGGGGAGGCAGGACAGGGAAACAAATCTGGAGAGAATAAGAAGCCTAAGTGACCCTAACCAGGCATCGGAGATACCCCACAGTTAACTTACTTATTTTCTGAGCATCTCGGCCCCTGATGCCCCATCCCACCTCTCAGCCCATCTGAAAGAGCAGAGCCAGATGCTGCTGTGAGGGGAGGGGGGAGGCAGGAGGGGTGGAGGCCTGGCCTGGGGCCCATGTGGGCAGGGATAAGAGCACCCCTCCTGGGGGAGTAGGGGTTCTCTGGGGGAGGCACTGAGTCAGTAAGCAGCACAGTGGTGAGGGGCAGCCTCTGCATGCCACCCGGGCAAGAGCAGCTAGAGATGAAGGCTGCTGGGAGGGAGGCCAGGCCTCTGCGGGAGCTGCTGCCCTCCTGGTGTGGCTCAGCTCGCCCCGCATCTCCTGCCTTCCTCCCTGCTGCCTTGGTGGGCCTTGGGCCAGAGAAGGGCCTCAGAGGCTATGAGTGTGCCGTGCCAGGGGGTGTTTTAACAACATCCAGGCTGCCAAGAGCACATTATTCTCTTATAGAAATCCAAGGGATTGCCCAGGAGATGTGATATTTTTGTAGCCAAAAAAAAAAAAAAGGAAAAAGAAAAAAAGAATTTATCCACAGCTCTAAAAGCCCGTTGTGCTAGGAATGATAGTGGGTGTTTCAGAATCTGGATTCTTTGTCAGGGAGCAGATAAGGACTGAGAATCTTCTGTTTGTTTGCTTCATTCACTAAATAGTATATATTGGATGTCCCTAGGATGGTCCCAGTGGAAGGAACAATCTTATAAAGGCAGAGAGGTAGGAAGGACATGTTTGACAGGTTTGGAGAACAGAAAAGCTAAAGATCAGGACTCTTTGTTGTAAGGGATAGAAAGTCCACCTCAAACTGGCTTAGGCAAAGACAAGGACTTAATTGGTTCATGTGATTGAAAGCACAAATGACTGGGAGCTTCAGGCATGGCTGGATCCAGGTGCTCTCAAACAATGTCATAGGACACAACCCTCCTCCATCTCGGCTCTGCCTTCCTTGGCACTGGCTCTGCTTTTAGGAAGGCCCTTGCCCCTGGGTGGGCAAGGACTGGCTCAGTCAGTTCCATCCTTCCACCCTCCCAGGCTCAAACCTAGTAAAAAGAAAGGAATTTTCTTCACCAATAGTTCTAGTGAAAGTCCTGACTCTCATTGAACTGACTTGGGTCATATGTCCGTCTCTGGCTGACCCTTTAGAGAAGGGTCCATAGTCCCTTCTCTAAAGCGTGGGCCTTGCTCTAACACTGGTTAGTGTGGCCTGGAAGGTAAGTCATGTGATGCATTGCATTTTATCTTGCCCATCCTTTTTCTCAGAAATCTTACCTCCTCCCACATTGCATTTCTCTTTCTTGACTCTGTCTCTAGCCTTGACCTCACTCAAGCGCCCCTGGGCTCCACTTCCTGGGACATATTCCTCCCATACAACAACAGTAATATGGCACAAATTGAGCCGTCACTAGACGCTAAGTACAAGCTCTTCACATTGCTGTCTAATGGAATCCTCACAGCATGACAACACTATGAAATAGGTGTTATTATTATCCTTGTTTTATAGGTGAAGAAACGCAGGCATAGAGAGGTTCATTCCTGAACCAGAGTCAGGGGGCTCCTGAAGCTCTGATTGACTAGATGGGAGTCATGTGCCTGAATGTGGAGCCAGGATGTGTCAGCTATAACTGATCTACACAGACGGAGAGAAGGGAAGGGACTCTCTAAATGAGAGGCATGTAAGAAGAAGGGGGGGGGCGTAATGTGGGGTGCGAGAAAGAGAAGATGCCCCCTAAACTAGGTGGGAAATGATGACAACCCAAATTGGAAAAATTGGGGAGAAAAGGGAGCTGTGCTAGCACAAGGAAAACAAATATTTGAGGAGCCAAACTACTGGAAGGACAGAGGTGCAGTGCACCTTCAGGAACAGCAGGAACTGGGCGCTCACACTGTCAGAAAGCTCACGCTCTCATCAGATCTGGTCTTCCCGTTCTCTTCTGTGCTTCCAAGCGCAGACTGCCAGGGGAGGGCTCTGATTGGCCAATCCTAGGTCACGTGACCACACCGGACCAATCAACCATGTCCAGGAAGGGAGGCCTTCTTTAGAACATGGCTGCTCCTGGGACAGCCGCAAGGTTGAAGCTGTGGCAGGAGCTGTAGTAGTTTCTAGAAAAAAGTGGAGTAGAGTCCAGGGCCGATGAAAATGTAGGTGTGTGCTCGTAGCTGCAGGTGACAGAGAACACCGCCCCGACCACTTTAACCACTGGGAAGCCCTCGGGGCTGGTGTTTGGCCGGGTGATGTCACCCTCCCGTCCCTCTGCTCAGAAACAACAGTGTCCGCTTCGTCCCTCTGCTAAGGAGGGTGCCCTCTGGGCCATCAGATGGCCCCCGGGAGCAGTCATCTACCAGATGAGAAGAGAAAGAGAGACTCCGTCCAGCTGCAGGACGGAGGTTCCTCCCTTGGGTCAGAAGGGGCCCCCGCACTAGTAAGCGTCACCCCGAGAGCGCCGGGCTCCCCCTGACTTGGGCTTGGGCTCCTGAGCCAGTTCTGGTGCAGAGGACGTGGCCGTGATCAGCTGTGTCATCAGGACGCTAGAACTGCGGTCCTCATCTGGGTCCCCCAACCGATGGGCGTGGGGTGGAAGGTACACGGGGCGGGGCCTCCCTGCTGCGTCCCTCACCTCACGGCCGCTCTGCCCCTGTCGTGCAGGGGTCCTGTGGCTGTCGGTGGTCTCCGAGGTGCTCTATATCCTCCTGCTGGTGGTTGGCTTCAGCCTCATGTGTCTCGAGCTCTTCCACTCCAGCAATGTCATCGACGGGCTCAAGCTCAACGCCTTCGCAGCTGTCTTCACAGTGCTGTCAGGTAAGGCGGAGGGCGTCGGGCAGTGCAGCCTAACCCTGGGCTTCCGGAGGAGCAGACTGTGGGTGCGGGAGCCGCCCTGAGGCTGAGGCCCTGGCTCTCTCTCCCCGCCCCCCCGCCCCCCGGTGACCTTGTACCAGTCACTTCCCTTCTCTCAGCCTCCGTGGTACAGTTCGTAAAATGGGATTTGCTTGCTTATTCACTCCTTCGGTGGTTCTTGACTATCTATCACGTGCCAGGTGCTGTGCTAATAATAAGTACTGGGGTTTTGGTGATGAGCAGAAAGGGACAGTTGCAGCCTCCGGTGAAGTTTCACGTGCAGGAGAGAGAGGTGAATTAGCTTGAGATGTAGTCAGGAGCTGAACACCATATGGCCCAGTGATGGATGGCATTTGTGGGACAAGGCAGAGAGAGGTGCCTTATTGGAATGAGTGGATGATGGTGTCTTCCATAGGGATATAAAAGGGGGGGCCTGTTTGGGGTGGCAGGCACATCACTCATCTGCTTTAGCTTTTTTGTCTTTGAGACATTCATGTGGAAGCTGAAGGAGCAAACACCTCTGGAAGCTCAGGGACTAGTGTGGGGTGGGCAGAGATTGTGTGGAAAGGCCACAGAGCCAGGGATTTTGAGGGCTTTAGGGAGAATGGGATGGTCGGCCTCGTGATAGGACTCAGGGAGGTGGAGACAGACGACTCCAAGAAAAGGCCACTGGATTAGGTGGCCAGGTGCCCCGAGTTGTTTCAATAGATCCAGGTCACGAGGGGTTAAGCAGGGAATGTGCCAGAGGGAGTAAAAAGAGCCTATAAACCATAATTTCAGGCGGCCTGATAGAGTGGTGGCTTGGCTGTGTAAGACATCTGTTCCTAAAAAGCCAAATGTAAATTGAATTTCTATAAATCTAATCCCATTCTTCATGCATTGGAAGAACCCTCTATTTAATGAAACTGAAACGATGAGCCTTTTGGTAAGGGAAATAATCTCCCCCTAATTGAAGTGTGTGTATATAACAGAGGGATCCCTCAAAGATTGAGAGCTGAATTCAAGAGATTACAGCACGCTCCACAGATCAAAACACGAGTGACTTGGCATTCTCAGGATGTGGAAATCTAACCATCATAGTAAAGGAAAGCAAAGAAAAAGAGAGTGAGCCTCATAGTGTAATGTCCCTTTTGGATCCTGCTCACCCCGTTCCTAGCTATTGAACCATGGACAATTCTGGACCTATTTGCTTTTTTTTCTCCCCCCATCTTGTGTGCATTTACTCAACCAATATTCAAAGAAGGCCTAAAGGACGAGGCATTGTAGGTTTGGGCAAGTCAAAGGAAAAACGGCTGTGTCTTCACCCTGCTGAAGTTTGCAATCTTGTGAGAGACAGACTTATCAAACAATTAGAAAATGGTGGGTTGACCTCTAGTAGTGAGAGGCCTGCAGGAGGGGCACCCACGTTGGCCCCCGGGGGTGGGTGGGGATGGAAGGGCTGGGGTATGGGTAGGGGAAGACATCCTTTGAGCTGAGGCTTGGTAAAAAATGTAAGAGTTTCCCTGATGGATAGCTTGGGGAAGGCATTCCACATGGAGGGAACAGCATGGGCAAAGGCCTAGTGGGGTGGCATATTCTGGAAATTCCGAGTTGTTCGAATGATGGGAAGGCAGAGTAGAGAGAGCAGGAGAATTGAGAGATGAGGCTGGAGACCTGGCTGAGGGTCTTGGTGATTTTCAGTGATCTTTAGCTTTTACCTTGGAGCCATTAAGAATCCGGAGCAGAGGGGGATATGGTCAGGTGTGCATTTGGGGATGAGGGCTCCGGCTGTGGCATGGACGGAGTGGAGCAAGAGTGGAGGTGGGGAGACTGGCCAGGAGGTGAGAAAGGACATGGCCCCACCCTGCCTCAGCTCAGGGGCAGTGGGAACGGATGCAGGCGCACATGCCCTCTGTCCGGCTAGGAGGTGAAGTGAGCAGGGTTGCAGACTGCTCAGGAGAGCTGAGTGGGCCTGGAAAACAGAGAACCCCGGGCAGCTTCCTAGTGTGGAGTCCACAGAATTCAGGGGGTCCATGAGCCGGGTAGGGGGAAAAGTTCCAGCCTTGTTTTTCTAACTTGTAACTGACATGCAGTATGTCCTTCAACTATGAACGGAGGCGACAAAACGCGGTATCGGGGAGCACCTGTTAGGTAGTCGCCAATAATAGTCTGTATTTGTGCTTTCACACTACGGTTGTGGCAGATATCTTGAGATGTGTTCATTCAAAAGTGTAACGTGTACTAGAGCTTCTGCGGAATCTTGTTATCTAGTGTGTTAATGAAGAGGCACATATATTCCTGTACCACACACTTGTTTATTTTGCTAACTACATTTCCATGTAACTGGTGTGCTCTGTCATCCTGTGTATTTTATTTTATGCAGCCAGAAACGTGATTCTGAGGAGGGGCCTCTAAGTCCAGATGGCCAGAGCCTCTGACCTGGTGTCGCTTGGCTGGCTGGGGACGGTGGGTCACCAAGATGGGGAATGTGGGAGAAAAGCAGGTAGTGGGAGGGGATGGGTCTGGTTTGAGCAGGTGGGCTGTGCCATGCTGGCCCCTCTCCCTTCTTAGTGGTTTTACCTTTTCTTTCCGCGCTGCAAGCTCGAAGAATCCCTTCCATTATCCCAAGCACCCACCCCTCCCCCTCAGCCTGCTCACTCCAGTCACCCAATTAAAGCTGGTGGGCAGCCCAAGACAGCCATCTCCAGGTCTTCAAGCAGACCTCTTGTGGGGTAGGAGGTGGGGGCTCTTCTCCCGACCTCAAAGGGCTTATCACAGTTTTCACCCCTCAAAACAAAAAAGCCCCAGAGCCCCACTGCTAAAGAAAATAAGATTGTCTCCAGTTAATTTCAGACAGATAAACAATGCAGGGCTCAGGGAGGTTAATTGACTTGCCCAGGGTCACACAGCTGGTCAATTGTGGAGCCAGGATTAAACCCAGCTCCTGCTGGCTTCAAAGCCCTGTGCTCTTTTCATAGGATGGAGCTGCAGGGGTGACCGGGGCTGGAGGGAGTAGACTTTTAAGTCTTTGGGAAACAGTAACTAAGAAGCGTGTGTGAGCCAGATGATGTCATAAGAGTGAAGTAGCAAGTGGTGGAGAGAAAGCATTTTGTATTCATGCCCAGGAGAAGACAGACGGGGGTAACAGGACCCCAGGAGAGAGGCTGCCAGGCCTCTCCTGGCCTTTCTGGAACCGCTTGAGAACAGGGCAAGGGGTGAGGAGGGGCCTGGAGGAGGCGGGTGGGCTTCCGGCCTGCTCTGATGGGAGGGGAAGGAGTGGGCAAGCCCACTGAACGAGTCCCTGGGCAGGGGGCAAGGGCTGGGTTCTGACGTTGCCAGAGCAGCTCACAAAGAAGGGTCCTCAGCCCAAGGTCAACACCTTCTAGGATAGAGGGGAAAGCAGAGTTGGGGCAGCCCCCACTCGACCCAATTATTATAATCAATTATTATAATGAACCAAGTGATTCTGATGAATCATAAGAGCCAGTGCTGGCTGAGATGCTAGGGTGCCAGCACTGGGCTCAGCCTGCCACGTGGTGTCCTTGGGAGGAGGGGTCTAACACCGAACGCGTCCTACTTGCCTGTAGTCACGTCGCCTGTGAGCTGTTAAACCCCCGACAGAGTCTGCCACATAAAGCGCTTTGAGCAGGGCTTAGCACCTGGGACTTCAGCTTGCTATGTTATTATTATTATTATTCCCAGCTGTCTTCCAATATATTGAGGGGCAGATCGTGGGCCCGGGGACCAGCCCTGTCCCAGTGAGGTGGGGGGCCGAGGGGTTCACGCTCTTCAGTGAAGGGAGACAGGGTAGCAGGGCCTGGCCAGCAGGGCTGCGTTCCTGGCAGAAGGTGGTTGTACAGATGGGGTTCGGCCCCCGAGGACCGGGGGCAGGGGCTGTGGTTGCTGGCCCACTGGCCCAGGGCCTAGAGCTCACAGTATTTCTAGGGACCCATGAAATGTTTTCATTTTGACTGCTTTTCAAAGCAGCAGAAAAAAAATTAACATAATAATAACGAAGACCTAAGAGTGAATCTAGGCTGGATCATAATTGTCTTTCTATCATTGCAGTCATAAAATGTGATTTTTAAATATTTCTTTTATGGAGGAACAGGCCCGTGGAGGCCCATGGAGGCAAAAGTGCGTGGGGCCCATGAAAGTCATGATGTGGCCCTGCAGCAGGCCACAGCTTTTCTCGGGCTCTCAGGACCGGGCAAGACCCAATTCCAGACCAGGGGTGGCTCCAGCCGCCTGTGGCCCCCTTGCCGGGTCCTGTGACTTTAGCCAAGAGTTGCTGGAGAAGATGAACTCCCTGAGTTTCTTCTCTCAGCAACCAGAGTTTTACAGCCCAGAAGGGATGTGAGTGCAGGCTCGAACATGTCTGTTCTTCCTCAATTCCTCTGAAAAATGAGACTGATCTACTTAGGAAAAACACAAAGTCATTTGGAGAATCCCTGCACAATCCAGCCAACTGTGGGCTTTTAGTAAAAGGTGCTGTAGCACGAAGAGAAACGTGACCGTTTCTGGAAAATAAAGCAGACTTCATGGAGAAGTCAGTAAGAGTATTTTGTTAAGCAATGAGAAATGGAAGTTTTGCAGTAAAACAAAAAATGACCAAGGCGAGGTTGCTGTTTGGAATTGGTTTCAGGAGCCGTTTTTAGAGCGAGGTATGAATTGAGGAGCAAGCAACTCCACGGCCCGCAAGGTGGACACCACAATGTGTTTTGGACAGAGGTTGGGGGACTGGGGGATCTTGGAGTTTCTCTTAGCATGGTGATTATAGCTTTTTGCCGTAAACCATCACGTATTATTTTAGGATGAGTTTCTTAATACCCTAATTCTTGGGGTCTGTGCTGAAAGAATCCCACATTGATAACCCCCTCTGTTCAGTCTCCCTACCCTGGTCAGACTGGCTCTCTTGCCCGTAACTTAGAGAGCAAGTACTTTTGTGTATTTTTGTGTCTAAAAATGCAGATGTCAGAGATATAAGTATTTCCATATTATTAAAGATTCTTTTTTTTTAAAAAATATTTTATTTATTTATTTTGACAGAGAGTTAGAGAGCATAAGTAAGCAGAGCGGCAGGCAGAGAGAGAGGGAGAAGCAGGCTCTCCACTGAGCAGGGAGCCCGATGCGGGGCCCGATCCCAGGACCCTGAGATCACGACCTGAGCTGAAGGCAGACGCTCAACCCACTGAGCCACCCACGCGCCACTAAAGATTCTTTTGATTGCAGGTGACAGAACCCAATCATATTAGCTAATGGAAGAAAGGGGATGATGATAGAAATCTGTTGATTCATATAATTGAAAAATACAAGGTGGTTGAGCTTTAGGCATGGCTGCATCCAGGTGATCATGTCATCAAGAATCTATATCTCCACACTGTGCTTTCTTCTGACTTCATTCTCAATTAGGCTTTGTCCATGTAGAGAGAAGATGGTTACAAGCAGCTCCAGGCTTACATAAGATTCCAGGGGTAGAGAGAGCTCCTTTCCAACAGCTCTTGCAAAACCTTAAGGAGGACTGTGTAGGTTCATAGACTTATTCCTGAACCAGTCTCCATGCCAGAGAGTGAAATACACTGATTAACCAGGCCTGGGTCCCTAGACATACCCATGCTGTGGACTAAGCGGGATTATTATGCAGCGGTGGACAAGTGGTTGCCCAGATGAACGGGTCGATTGCAAATCCAAATGGCTTGTCAGGTTGGGAGATTAGCAGGAGGTCAGCAGTGGAGCTAAAGACTCAGAGCCCCAGGAATGGCCGAGGTCTTGATTTGGGTTCCTCCAAAGCAGATCCTAAGATGAAGACTTGGGTGCCAGGTAGCTTATATGGGAGGTGATCCCAGGAATTATGGTGGGAGAGTGGAGAAAGAAGACAGGAAGGGAGGAGAGTCAATAAGGGAGTGTCGATGAGCAGGTGAGCACTGTGGGCAACAGGGGTCAGTCCTGCTGGGGTCCCTCTGAGAGGGACACATCTCAGAACTGTTCACCCCAGGGGTGAGAAAGCAGCACTATTTCCTCACCAGCTCCTACTGGACACTGGTTTGGAGTCAGTCCCAAGGCATTAACCTTCTAGAATCTCTAATCTTCTCTGCCTAAGAAAGCAAGTGTCCGAGGAAGGAAGCTGCTAACGGGCACAGGAACCGTCCTACCCCACGCAGCAGGTGGCTTCTGGCGTCGGGGCGGGACTGACGGCGTCTGGCACAGAGAAGCAAATCCAGGCAAAGGGGGGGTTCTGATACACTGGTGCACTGTACTGTAACTCTCATGCTGTCTGCCCAGAGGGAGCCTCAGACTCGCCACGGTCCCCAGCAGGACTGCCCCCACCTCAGAGGCCAGCCGCAAGTGCAGCCTTACCCCAGGCCAGCCTCCCTTCTGACCAGCTGACAAAGCCAGGCTTCCCACAAGGCCCTGTGGTAACGTAGTAGAACAACTCACAGAACTCGGGAAAGAGCTGTGTTTAAGATTACAGTATTACCGTGAAGGATGCAGTCGGGACCAACTAAAGGAGGAGACCCTAAGGGCGAGGTCTAGGAGGGCCTCAAATGCAGAGCTTCTGTGCCTACTTGATTCTGTGCAATCGGGGTGCATCGCCCTGGCGCACAACTGTGTTCACTAACCAGGAAGCTCGCCTGAGCCTGATGTCCAGCGTTTTTACTGGGGGCTCATTACATAGGCAGGATTGATGGGATCGCTGGCCCTGTGCCTGAACTCGTTCTCTAACCCTCCAGCCTACCCCCTGGAGGCTGATGTTAGAGCTGGCTCAAAGCCCTACCCTCTGATCACGTGGTGCATCTGTCTGCGGACCAGCCCCCATTTTGAGTCATCTCATTCATTAGCAAAAACTCAGGTGTGATCCAGGGGCTCGTGAATAACAAAGACACCCAATCACTCAGGAAATCCCAGGGGTTTAGAGTCTCCCTCTCAGAACTGAGGACAAAGGCCAGTCAGATTCTTTATTAACCAGGGGTCTGGATGGGCAGACTGGAGCTGTGCCTGCAGTCGGGTTTTTTTTTTGGGTGGGCCTGCGGCGCTGGTAACGTTTTAGGGAGGGAGGGGCCTGGGCAGTCTTCTCTGATTTGGGACAAGTACCTTAAGCACTGGCAAGGGGGCTGGGCCTGCTTAGCCTACAGGCTTCTGTGGGGAGTCCCGGAGGGTTTTGGATCCTCTCTCCAGCTCCCTGTTCCAACCCCTCCTGTGTCCATGAGGTAGCGGACCACGCCCAGGCTCCCCAGACTCCGTTCTCTGAAGCTGATCTGGCCAGTGCCATGTTCATCCCCTAAACCCCCGTGGGCAGGGAGCACTGAAGCGCTCTCGTTTCTGGAAAGGAACTTAATTTTCATACTGAGCTCCCATCCTCCTGGCCTAGCACAAGTCTTCAGAATTTTGGGGGTCTGTCTCCCTCCCGTCTTTGCTGTATGGTCTTACATAATGCCAGACAGACACGGGATGGGGCTTAATCTTTGTTATCATCCTACAGGTCACAGTCCCTGAAACCCTTCCAGCCAGAAGTGTCCCAGAATCTAGAACTTTTCAAATTTTGGAAGGTAACGTGATCCCTGGACCATCCATTACCTAATAGCACAGCAGGGGCTGGGGCATCACCCTGTAAGCAAACACATTTCATATCGCTTGCAGTAAAAGCCATGAATATTCATGCTAGGGGGATAAATAAAGACCATCAGTAGCTTCACATCATTCAGGTCAGGCTTTCTTGCTGAATGAGTTCAGGCCAAGCCAGGTTTTATGTCCAAAATGAGTTACAAAGAAGCTTTTAGATTTCAGAAGTTCTGAGAATTTGGAAGTGTGGACAGGAAATGATGGGCTCAGTAGCTACCATTTACTGAGCATCTACTATGCGCTAGGCTTCTAAACACATCACCTCATTCTACAGTTGAGAAAATTGAGGCCCAGGGCTGGTAGGTGCAGTTCCGGCCTCAAAGCCCATGTGCTGTCCCACTGCATGGGTCCATGCAGCCTGCTTCTGCTTCTTTGCTGCCCTGTGCACAGAGTCCCTTCTGGTCCCCGGGGCTCTTTGTCGCTAGGGCCACATGGAAGATGGGAGAACGAGGCTGATACTTTCAGTACCTGTGGTCCCGTCACTCCAGATCAGAGTTCTCAAATCCAGTGCCCACAGGGACAGTTGTGGGTGACATCAGTGGGTAGAGCCAGCTGGATGTAATACAACAGTGACCGCGAGGGCCCTGGCAAACGGGAGGGCACGCCCCCTCAGCAGCGCACGGTTGCCATGGAGAGAGATGCATGGCCTTCCGGGAGAGCCCCAAATCAGATTTTTAATTCGATTGTTTTTAAAATAGCTTTACTGAGGCATAATTTATAGATCATAAAGTTCACCCATGTAAAGTGTACAATTTAATGCTTTTTTAGTAACCATCAGCACAGTGCAATTTTAAAACCTTTTCATCACCCCAAAAAGAAACCCTGTATGCACTAACACTCCTTATTTTCCACCGAGCCTGCCAGCCCTGGGCAACCACTCATCCAAGGTCTGTCTCCATAGATTTGCCTTCCAGACATCCTGTATAAATGAGATCCTCCACAGTCTGGTCTTTTACGTTTTATGACTTGCTGCTTTCACGTAGTACCAGGTCTTCACGGGGTTCATCCATGTCATAGGAGGTATCGGCATCCTGTTCCTTTTTACTGCTGAATAACATTCCGCGGCCCAGGTCCACCACATCCGGTTTCTCCATTTATCAGTGGATGGGACACGTGTGGTGTATCCGCTTTTTGGTTAGCTATGAACCTTCTGTGATGGTGGCACGAACATTCACGGGCCAGTGTTTGTGTGGACATATGTTTTCCTCAGGAAGGAATGGGTGGGTCACGTGGTAATCCTCTAACTTTTAATTCAAAATATTTGAAGTGATCATGCCAGCCAACAGAAGGTCGCTGCAGACCCTCATCTCCCTCCCCTGCCCCAACCAAGAAAAAGCCAACTTTTTTTTTTTTTAAAGATTTTATTTATTTATTTGAGAGAGAGAATGAGAGACAGAGAGCATGAGAGGGGGGAGGGTCAGAGGGAGAAGCAGGCTCTCCGCCGAGCAGGGAGCCCGATGCCGGACTCGATCCTGGGACTCCAGGATCATGACCTGAGCCGAAGGCAGTTGCTCAACCAACTGAGCCACCCAGGTGCCCTTTTTTTTTTTTTTTTGGTCCTGAGGACTATAGTGTAGACAGCTCACTCTTTCCCCTGCTCAGAGGCCCCTGGCCTAATCCGCTCAGTAAGTGGAGGCTTCCCAAAGTGAAAACCAGGAAGGGAAGGATTTGCAGATGGGTTTTTCTTGCCCCTCTCCTGCAAAACCTCTGGGACAAGGAAGTTTAGAGCCTCTGGATGGAGGGAAAGAAAAGGGGGAGAAAATACAGGGGAAAAAACACAAATTAACATCTTAAAATATCATCTAGCCACAGCCATTTCCCTGAGGATTGGTTTGGCTTACTCACCAGGTGCCTGAGGTTCATATTCCTCAAATGTACAGCTCTCTGTGTGATCCAGTTCCAGCCCCTTTAGGGATTTGACAATATATAGAAGTCTTTTCTCACTTAGCCTAGTTTGACCATTTTCACGATTTTTTTTTTCCTAAAACGAAGTCTGTTTTTGCCATTTCTAGTTGGTATTTATCAAAGGTTACGTTTGTGGAATCAAATCCAGGCTCCGTCCCCTGACTACGAAGTACGGCCTGTGCCTTCCCCTCTGTCACTTGTCCCCTGCGTTTCAGTCCCTCCTGGCTGTTTCTGGCACTTGGAGCCCATCCTGCCCAAGCCCGGGGCTCCTTCTGCGGGACTGCCCTCCCACACTCTGCTCACTCCTTCAGGCCCCTCTCAAAGGGCAGCTCCTTGGGGGCGCGGTGGTCTTTCCCTCCTCCGGGCCCCCCATCACCATCCTCACCCTCCTGTGTTGTTTTTCTTAATGGCTTACAGCTTTCCAACAGTGCCGTAGGCACTCAGTGAGTATCTGTTGAGTGGACACAAGAACTTCTACACCCATTTGTGTGCTTGTCTGCCACCCCGACCTTCTCCCCAGACCCGGTTTTCTCAACCTTGGTACAACATTTTGTGCCGGGTCATTCTTTGTAGTCGGGAGGACGGGCTGTCCTGGATCTGGTAGGCTCAGCAGCATCCTTGGCCTCTACCCACCAGAGGCCCCAGTAACACCTCCTTCCAAGTCATGACAACCAAAGTGTCTCCAGGCCAGTGTTCCTTGGGAGGCAAAAATCCCACCTGGTTGAGAACCACTGCCCTACACAGTGGTCTCCAGGAGAGCAGGGGCCTAATATTTCTCCTTCACTGCTGCGGCCTGAAGGCCTGGCCCGCAGCTACTTCTCTTCGAATGCATGAGAATGGCAGAGGCGAAGCCTGGGCGTAGACCCCTCAGCGTGGGCTGGGTGGCGTTTGAGCCTTTGGGCTTGCAGCGTGGGCTCATAGAGCGGGCGTGGGCTCTGGAACTGGACAGTCGGGATCCGACCCGGGCCCGGCCACATTAGACTGTGTGGCCTGGGCAAAGTACATATCTTCTCTGAGCCTCTGTGTCACCTCTGAGAAAGGAGCAGCAGGATGGTTTAGAGCAATGAGGTGAAATCACCCGTGGAAGAGCCAATGGAGTCAGGGGACACTTGGCGTGCGCTCAGGCCTTGCTTGTTAAACAGGGTCGCGCTCTCGGGTGAGGACGGGCACGGATGCACAGATGCGGGGACTGGGGGCAGGGCTAACCCAACAACGGGTAGGTGACCGTGCATCTTGGTTGCTCCGGTTTGGATGAGAGGCTGTCTGCTTGCCCTGCTTACAGGGCACGTTGCACGTGCATCACTCCGCGAATGCATCCTTAGTTTCTTAGAAGAGTGCAGATCTTGCCCTCGGGTTTCCTAAGGTAGAGACCCCCCAGCCACCCGGCCCGGCATCCGCACCAGCCCTTCGGGACTGCCAGGCCTCTGAACGGCTCTGTCCTCCTGCCTCTGGGCCGCTTCCTTTCCCCTCGGCTTCTCTCTGCTTGCTGGGGCCACGGGACTTTGGGTTTAGGGTTTGAATGTGTTCTGACTCCGTGTGGCTGACGGGAGCAGAGACTGGCTGGGAGCTGGGGGAGGTGGGCCTGTGACAGCTAGCCTCTGCCCTGGGTGTAAGGGGTTCTTCCACCCCGGGGCCCGCAGAAACTGGGAGAAAGACTCGGCCTCAAATGAGGCCTTAAAGGATGGGCGGAAAGGTGGTCACAGCATGGTCACGGGTGACAAAGGCCGTCGGCAGGCTCTCCGCACCAGGAGCTTGTGTCTGGTGGGGGCGGCAGTGGCAGGAAGAGGAAGTCCCCAGGCTGTGTCAAAGGGGACCATGCCTGCTGGGGGGCTGCCCTCTGAGGCCTGAAGGATGGGAGGAGTTAACTGGCTGAGGGGACGGTGGGGGTGAAGGGGGTTGGAGAGAGTGACCCAGGCAAGAGGGCAGCGAGAGGGAGGCCCCCAGGCAGGCGGGATGTTCTCAGGGTGGAGGACCTGTGACAAGGTGGCCGTGGGAGGAGGCTGGAGATGCAGAGGTGGGTGGTGCCGGGCTTCTGTTCTCTCCCCAGGCGGTAGGGGGGAGCTTAGTAAATGGTTTTAGGCAGGGCAGGCCCAGGGAGGGTGACACTTGGAGTGGCTGGCAGGGACTGTGCTGGTGGGGGCAGGGAGGCGGAAAGTGGGGTGGGATTGTGGCAGTCTGAGGATCCTAGGCTAGGAAACGGGGGGGGCTTGCCATGGGTGGGGTGCAGTGGGGGAGCCCCTGAGGGTTTTAAGCAAGGAAGATGCGAGGAGCCTACTAGAATGGTCCAGGTGAGAGAGGCAGGTGGCTGAGGCCAGGGTGGCAATGGTGAAGGTGTGACAGGTGTTTGGCTTCTGGATATGTTTGAAAGGTAGAGCCAACAGGATGTGCTGATGGATCTGACATAGGAGAGATGGGATGGAGCTAGGGGCTGGGGGATGAGGGCGGTGGACTGGGAATGAGGGATGGGGGAGGGGGGTCGGGATGAGGGCTGGAGATGGGGATGAGGGATGGGGGTGGGATAAGGGATATGGGGATGGAGAGTGGGGATGGAGAGTTGGGAATGAGGGATGGGGGATGGGGTTAGGATGGGGGAGTAGAGATGGGGATGGAGATGGGGATGAGGGGTAGGGATGGAGAGTGGGGATGGAGAGTTGGGAATGAGGGATGGGGAGGGGGTCAGGATGGGGGAGTGGAGATGGGGTTGGAGATGGGGATGAGGGATGGGGGATGGGGATGGAGGGGCGGGAAGGAGGAGCTCAGATTTGAAGCATGCTAATTTGAGATGCTTGTGAGATGCTGCAGGTGAGTGAGATGTAGCCCTTGTCTCCAGGGAGCCCAGCGCCGAGTTGGAGGAGCTGTCTAGGACACAGTTTGGTGGCAGTATGATGCATTAACAGCATTGAACATGAACAGCATTGCAGGCATCTGGAGCACTTGGAAAAGTGAAGGGGCCTCTGCAGAGGTGACAAATTGTTCTTTGAACAAAGATCAGTGAAGAGTGGGGAAAGGCATTTCAGGCTGAAGGAACAGCAGGTGCAAAGGCAAGGAGGCACAACGGGGCTTGGAGCATGCAGGTGAATCCATAGTTCACCTGCGGCTTTGATAAGAGCTTGAGCATGGGGGGTGTGGGGAGAGATACTGCTGGAGAGACCGCCATGCTTGGCAGTTCAGATGTCTCTCTGGAGGCAGTGGGAGCCAGGGATGGTTCTAGATCGGGGGAAGCGAGATGGTCAGGAGTGCCCTTTCAGAAGGTCCTGCTCTGTTTCTCTGCCAGTTAGGACAACCTCCTCCCTTTGACTCACAGGTGGAGGGACTATGATGTGCTTCCAGGACAGTGTTTCTCAACCTTGTTTTCATTATTGCTTTCCTAGGAGCCTTGTTAGAAGTTTTTCTTCCTAATTGTCCCTTCCTCCATGAAATTTTCACTCTACGGTTCTGCTGTGTTTCTGCTTACGTATTAAATGTACGTCTGTGCTTTCTAGATAAAAAGAGTTAGTTTTTTTTGTTGTTGTTTTGTTTTTGTGTTTTTTTTTTGCACGTACAGGTGACTCTTGAACCCATGGGGGTTAGGGGTGCTGAGCCCCCATGTAGTTGAAAATCCATGTATAGCTTTTAACTCCCCCAGAACTTAACTATGAATAGCCTACTGTTGACCGGAAGTCTTACTGACAACATCAACAGTCAGTTAGCACACATTTGGTATGTTATATGTATTATATACTGCATTCTTACGATAAAGCAAGTTAGAGAAAGAAAATGTAATTAAGAATATCACAAAAAAGAGAAAATACTTCTACCGTACTGTACTTATTGAAAAAAAATCCACATTGGAAGTGCAGTTCAAACCCATGTTGTTCAAGGTCGACCACTGATGGTGGCCTTTCAGGCTGAGTAAGACTGACTCTGGAGGAGTTAAGCCATGCTCTGGAAACCTGGGGGCTGGCGTCTGCCCTCCTCGGATTGGCTGGCTGTGGGTCTTTGCTGACCTGACTAGTTGTTCTGTGTGATTTAATTTGCCTCCATGGAGCACCCCTGATGCTCCCTCCGTGTCTGTGCTGCACCCAAGGTGGCAGATCTGAGCGGGGCATGGCCCGGCTTTCTATGAGTTTCTTGCCGGGGGCGGGGGGGAGGAGCAGAAGGGGGAGATAGGCTGCCAAGGATGGGGGTGGATTGTCATTATCCTGGGGATGCTCAGAAAGATTGAGCCTGCGGAAAGATTGGGCCCCAACGAGAACTGGAGTTTTTTGTTTTTAAATTCCAGTTATCAAGAAAGTTGATCATTGCTGGTGGGAATGTGAAATGCTAACAGCCACTCTGGAAAATAGTTTGGCAGTTCCTTTCAAGAGTAAAAATGGACCCAGCAATTGCATTCTTGGGCATTTATCTCAGAAAAAGGAAGACTTATTTTCACGCAGGAACTTGTACATGAATGTTCATAGCAGCTTTATTTGTAAGAGCCTCAAACTGGAAACTAACCAAACGTCCTTCAATGGATGAATAAATATATAAACTGTGGTATATCCACACCATGGAATACTACCCAGCAACAAAAGGGAACCAACTACTAGAAATGACAAGAGTTGGTGAGGACGTGTGGAGAAGAGAGAACCCTCGTGTACTGTTGCTGGGAATGCAAACAGGTGCAGTCACTCTGGAAAACCATATGGAGTCCTCAACAAATTAAAAATAGAATTACCATATGATCCAGTAATTCCACTACTGGGATTCACCCAAAGAAAATAAAAACACTAATTCAAAAAGATATATGCACCCCTATGTTTTTTGCAGCCAAGATATGGAAGCAGCCCAAGTGTCCATCAATAGATAAATGGATAAAGAAGATGTGATATATCTATACAATGGAATATTACTCAGCCATAAAAAAGAAGGAGATCTTGCCATTTGCAACAACATGGATGGGCCTAGAGGGTATAATGCTAAGTGAATAAGTCAGACAGGGAAAGACAAATACCATATGATTTCACTTATATGTGGAATTTAAAAAACAAAACAAAACAAATGAACAAACAAAAAACCAGACTCTTAAATACAGAGAACAAACTGGTGGTGGCCAGAGGGGAGGGGGGCGAGGGGATGGGCGAAATAGGTGAAGGGGATTGAGAGGCACAAACTTTCAGTTACAAAACAAGTCATGGGATGAAAAGTACAGCATAGGGAATACGGTCAATAATATTGTATGGTGACAGATGGGGACGACACTTACCGTGGTGAACACTGAGTAATGTGTAGAGTTGTCAAATCCCTATGTTATACACCTGAAACAAATATAACATTGCATGTCAACTATATTTCAGTAATAAATTTTTTTTAAAAAGGAACCAACTACCGATACACACAACTTGGGTGGACCTCAAGGAAATTAAGCTGAGTGGGAAAAGCCAATCTCAGAGGATATGTAGGCCGTGATTCCATTTATGTAACATTTGTGCAATAACGTAGTTATAGACACGGAGAACAGACTGGTGGTTGCCAGGGATTAGGGGTAGCAGGCTGATGGGTGTGGCTGTAAAGGGTCAATATTAGGGGGTCTTGGGATGGTACAGTCGAGTATCTTAATATGGTGGCGGGTAGGCAAGGCTACGCATGTGACAAAATTGTACAGAGCTACACACACACACACACTCATAGGTGCATGCATAACTGATGAAATCTGAATCAACCCTATGGGTTGGGTCAAGGGCAATTTCTTGACCGCCATATTGTATCCTAGGACCATACAAGTTGTGTCTTAACAGTGGGGGAAGGATGTGCAAGACATTCTTGTACATTTCTTCACAACCTCCTGCAAATCAATAATTATTTCAGAGTAAGAAGTTTTTTTTTTTTAAATTCCAGTTACCCGAGGGGCGCCTGGGTGGCTCAGTTGGTTAAGTGACTGCCTTCGGCTCAGGTCATGATCGGGGTCCGGGGATCGAGCCCCACATCGGGCTCCCTGCTCAGCAGGAAGCCTGCTTCTCCATGTCCCACTCCCCCTGCTTGTGTTCCCTCTCTCGCTGTCTCTCACTCTCTGTCAATTAAATAAATAAATAAAATCTTTAAAAAAATAAAATAAATTCCAGTTACCTGAGTTAGAAGGTGCCTTAGAGGTGATCTAGTTGGAAACCTGTCCTTTTTGTGTTCCCTAAGCCTCTTGGCCTGCACTCACCTGTAGCGTTATTCTCACCTGTCTGTGGCAGGTCCCAGGAGATCAGAAGCTGAACCAGAACAGTCCTGAGTCTGGAGCCCCATGAGAGCAGGGGATGCCAAACTCAGGAGGACTGGGAGGCCCAGAATGCACTGTTCTATCCCTCCTAGCCTTTGCTTGGGCCCTTCCCGCTGCCTGTCTCCTTCTTCCCCTCCTCCCGCTGCCGCTCCTGGGTGAGCACATGCTGACCTTGCCAGACTCAGCTCAAAGCTCACCTCCTTTTCCAGGCCTTCCCCACGCCCAGATAAAATGGACCTTTCTCTCCCTCAGGTCCCTTTCAGGGGTTGAAAAGATAAATGCCTTCAGTGGCCAGGGAGGAAATACGAGTGAGAGCAGGAATGTCACAGGTGGGGCCTGTGAGGCTCCATGACCACAGGCCCCAACTAGATGGCACAGCTCCCATCAGACTGCGGAGGGTCGCCGAGGGGGAAATGTGGACCCATTGTCACCAGAGTTTCTGATTTTTTTTTTTAAAGTTTTTTTAATTTTTATTTATTTGACAGAGAGAAAGACGTCAGAGAGGGAACACAAGCAGGGGGAGTGGGAGAGGGAGAAGCAGGCTTCCCGCAGAGCAGGGAGCCCGATGCGGGGCTCGATCCCAGGACCCTGAGCCAAAGGCAGATGCTTAACGACTGAGCCACCCAGGCACCCTAGAGTTTCTGATTTTTACAAGAGAAGCTAAAACTCCCATATTTTAAGGGAAATTCTCCAGATTTTTAAATGTTGGCAAAAAAAAAAATTCAATTTTTTATAGCTCTAGCCAACATCTGCAGGTTGGATTCAGCCCATGGGCTGCCAGTTTTAGATACAGCGTATGTCTTTCTATTTTAGTATTTGTAATAATTGATTTTACTTCACTATTTATGTCATCCTCCTCATTAGCCTTGGGGGAATGGCCGTGCCTTATTCACAGCTGTATCCCCAGCGGCTGGTCCAGCGCTTTGCATATAGAGGACACTTAATAAATATTTCTTGAATGAATGAGTTGGGATGTTAGAAGCAAGTCAGGGCCTGCAGGGGAGTCTGAAGATTCTAGAAGGGAACCGGGGTCTGTCAGCTGGGGGTAGCCAGCGTCTTCAGGAGGTAGGGCTGAGGGGAGGCTGCATCCTGTCCTTGGCCTCTCTGAGGCTGGTCACGGTGACTGTGAAATTCTGCCACATCCTCTGCATGCTCTGGAGGCAAGGGTTGGGGGAATATGTAGGCCACTGGCCCTTTCATACAAATGAGCCTGGCCCCAGGCACAGGGCCAGGCAGAAATTGGGCTTTGGGGGATAGGAGGAGGTGAGAATTTTAATAAGTTTAATAAAAACTGGAAGTAAAACCCACAGTCCTGGAACTTCCCCGTTCTAGCAGTTTTAAATGACTTAGGGGAGTGGGTGTAGCAAGGGATGCTGGGTGCTCAGGGGCCTGGTCTCAGGGGAAACATGAAGAGGCCCAGGCACTGGTCCAAGGGAAGGCTGGACTCTGAGGGGCATGGTGGAAGTTGTCCTGGAGGTATGGCCAGGAACGGGCAGGGCCTGGGTGTGGGGCCAAAGTGGGGCAAGGCCTGGGCACGAGACCTTAGGTGGAAACCAGGTCAGTGGGCAGGGCAGCTGGAGATCCTCAGGAAGAGCATGCTCCCTCCTCTCCGCAGTGGCCAGGACTTCAGCCAGCCGGGGGCTGTACAGGCATAGGATGCAACCCCAGGCAAGTGGGTTGGGGAGGGAACTAGGCAGGGAAATTGAGGCCAAAGCCCTGTTGTAGAGGAAAAGGCCATGCTCTGAAGTCTCTTACACGTGGTGGGGGGCCAAGGGGGTGGGGGGACAGGGGGAAGGACTTAGTGTCGGGACTGGAGTTTTCCATTAACTGGAGGGAATGAGACTCCAAGGGACTCCTGGGACACCTGATGGCCAGGGCTCACTAGTCTGTATGTCCCTGACTGATTGAGGCAGAAACCAGGCCCACCCTCTACTCCCAGGGTTTCCCTCCATGTCACCCATATGCCAGGCACTCTCCTTGCTAGAGTGTGAGCTTTAGGGCAAGCTTGGATCTCTCTTGTCTTTCCTATATCCCTAGTCCCTGACACGAAGGTGGCCTTCATAAATGGTTGTTCATGAGATGGTTGTAACAGAACCTGCCTTACAGTAACCTAAGAGGGTGCCTGTATGTGGGAGGGGTACATGGGGGAGACATCAGAGTCTTCCTGCCCCTCAAATAGGCAGCTGTCTCCTTGCCGCTGGGCCAGGGTGGACCACCAATAGAGAATGGAGGGGGTTAGGCATGAACTACATTTATCAGCCTGAGTTCCCTTCTTGGGAGGCTGGAGACTCCCTAAGAAGTGCTCCATCACAGGTTTGGACAAGTGAAGGTGGGAAGCCATGCTGTGTGGGGATGAAGGGCAGACTGCCTGGGTGTGGATTCTCACCTCACCACCGTGTGTCTTTGGTCAAGTTCTCTATTTTCCCTGAGCCTTAGTTACCCCTTCCCCAAACAAGGTAATAGTCCCACCATTGGTCCCTACGACATGGGCGGGTTGCAAGGATTTAAGCAGTGAGCACGTACGGAGTACTTAGCACAGTGCCTGGTATGTGGTTGGCTGTCAGGATGATGACTATAAGAGAATTGGTAATACCACGGCAGTTTGGGGATTTTCCTGGTAGCAGTGATTTGGCGTTACGGTGGCAATGTATGTAGTTCGTGTAAGGGGGGAGGGGGACACAGACCAGGCCAGACACAGAGATGGAAGGATGTGTCTGAGATACCCAGAGACAGAGAATCATAGAGATACACAGAGACAGAGATAGAGGGAAAGACAGACATACAGGGAAAAACAGAGAAGGGAATAGAGACACAGGGAGGCAGAACTAGAGACAGAGGGAGAGAGAGGCTATGAAAATACATTTACTGCCTGTGGTTATAGCACAAGTGGGGGTGGGGGGATGGCGCATCCAAGCCCTGCTGTTCGTCTTTATCCAGTGTGGCCACTTCTTGCCTCCATCTCCACCCTGTGGCAGTTTTTGAATCCCCCAGGGACTGAGAAGGCCTGTAAGGCCCCCAGTCCAGCAGACAGAATAGCCAGGGCTTGGATCTCAGGTGGTGCTGGGGCAGGGCACACTTACCAGGGTGACCAGGAGGGTCTAAAGCCAAAGGGCCTGTGGATGATTCTGTCTTAATGAATCCAGTTCAGGAAAACAGGCTCTGAGGTCCAGGCTGGGAGCGGGAAGGCACTAGATGGATCAGGAGCAGAGTAGAATTGAGGGAGGTCCCAGGAGGTTGCTGGACTGGAGCTGAGTATGGCCAGGAGCCCAGTGCGTGGGGGTGGGCTGGGCCGCCTCACAGAAGAGCACCTGGGCTGGCACCATCTTGGTCTCCAGAGGAGACCCATGCTGTTCGTCCTGCCTGAAACACTGTTCCTCCTTTTTCCTGCCTTCCCCTCAAGCCCCAGGTCAGGTAACCTCTCCTTGTGAAACCTTCTTCCACTTTTACTGGTTTCTTGTCTATCCTTCTGGAATTGTTCTAAATTTAAAAATGTGTATGTGGTAGCACAGTGCACTCATTTTTCTGTGCCTTGCTTTTTTCACTTAATATTTCTTGGGAGTCATTTTTGGTCAGTATATTTTAATCTACCCAATTCTTTTTCACTTGTGGATTATTAGCTTAGTGTTTACTGAGCACCTTCTTTGTGTCAGACACTGTTCTAGGTATTAGAGACACAACAATGAACAAAATAGACACCACTTCTGTTCCAGGGGGCTGCTGTCATAGTATGGAGAGATATTTAATAGTTAAATATATGAATGACATGTTAGGTGGGATGAGGGCTATAAAGAGGGGGAGGGGTATCCTTTATACTGTGATAAGGGGAGGCCATTATGGTAAAGAGACATTTGAGCAGAGACCTGAAGGAAGTTGAGTTAGTTATTGATGTGTAACAAGTTACCTCCAAACTTAGCAGTTTTGTGGGTCAGGGATCTAGGCACAGGTGAGTTGGAAACTCTGGCTCCAAGTCTCTCATGGGCTGTAGTCAAGCTGTGGGTCAGGGCTGCGGTCACCTCAGCGCTTGCCCGGGGCTGAAGCATCCACGTACAAGCTCCCGCTCACAGTTGTGGCAGCTTCGGTTCCTCACCGGCTGGCCTCCTGGGCCTCTCCCAAGGGCTGCTTGCAACAGGGCAGCTGGCTTCCCCCAGCAGAAGTGATCCAAGAAAGAGAAAGAATAATGCTAAGGAAAGAGAGAGAGAGAGCCCACTATGGAAGCCACGGTGTTTTTCAAACCTAACATCAGAAGTGACATTCCATCACATCCGTATTCTGTCAGTAAGTCCAGCCCATACTCTACGGGAGGGGATTTCATAATGGTTCCACAACGAGGCAGGAATCATTCTAGGTCATCCTGGAAGCTGCCTACTGCAGAAGTGGAGATCCGAGGGAAGAATGGCTCAGGTAGAGGGATTGCAAGTGCAAAGTCCCTGAGGTAGGAATATGCCTGGCACATTGAAGGGCCAAGGAGACCAGAGTGGCTGGAGAGGAGTGAAAGAGTGGAAGTGGTACAGGAGGTCCGGTCAGGGACAGAGACGTAGATTTCTGTTGCCAACACTTAACCCATTAGTTGGTGGACTTTTAGGGTGTTTTCAGCCCTCTGCTGCAATGAATATCCTTGTCCAGATATCCTTGTCCACCTGGGCAAATATGTCTGGGGGTAGATTCCGAGTGGTGGAATTTCTGGGTCAAAAAGAAGGTGCATTTTCAGTTTTGGCAACCATTGCCAAATTTCCCCTCCCAAGAGCTGACCTTCCTGCTCACCTCCTCTGAGGATCCTTCATGCCCTTGCCTTCACTGGTCCCTGCCTTGGCCTGGTGTCCCGTCCTGGCTGTTTCACACTAAAGGTTTGTACTGTCTCCCCAGGCTCCCGTCTTCCCTCCGTCCTGGTTCCCTCCCTCCAGACGGCCTCTGCTGCTGCAGATGGCTGGGGAGCCTAAGAGCCCCTTGGAGGACACTTCCCTTTGATGGAAATTCTTCGCACTTGGAAAGCTCTTCTCACAAACGGTATCTTCTATGTGCTTTTCCCAGGTGTTGGAAATTCCCTGATGGCTATTTTGAGACAATGAGTTGAGTGTGTGCTTGGCCACCATTTATCTCTGGGAAGGTGGCTGGCTGGCAGAATCTGCCAAAGGACAGAGCACGGAGAACACCTGGCCTGGAAGGAGAGGTTGCTGCCCCCTTTTGCTCCCCCTCTGCATAAAGCTGAGCCACACACGGCCACGTGACATTTACAAGGCCTGGCGAGGCCTGGTGGCTCTGAGACCCACTGGGTTGAGACCACATACAAGTCAACCAACATTTACCAAGCATGCCCTGTGTGCTCTGTGCTTTTGTGTCTCAGATGACTAAGTGGGGGAAGTGTCGCATGCTTAAAAGCTTCTAGTGGCTTCCTTTTGTGTTCTGAATAAAATCCCAACCCCTTCCCAAACTGGTCCTTTGCTACCTTCCTACACCCCCTCACCCCTTCACTCCATAGGCTCCAGCCATACTGGGCCCTTCTCCCCATCCAGAGGCCTTGGCAATCTCTGTTCCCTCTGCTTGGGACATTCCCAGGCTTTTTCACGATCAACTCCTCCTTATCCTTCAGATTCTAGTTTGAAGCCCCTTCCCAGAGAGGCCTTCCCTGATGATCTAATCTGAAGTAGCTTTCTCCAGCCACTCTGTCTCCTCATTCTGTTTCTCCTGGAAATTGCATCTTTATTGTCTTTTTCCCCCACTTGACTGTCAGCTCCATGAGGACAGGGACTCTGTCTTGCTCTCCACTGTGTCCCCAAGACTTAGAAACATACCTGGCACACAGTAGGTACTCAAGGAATATTGGTTGTATGAGTGGATATGCCTGGGTATTATTCTCACTTTCCAGATGAGGAAATGGGGGTTCAGAGATGTTAAGTGACTTCTTCATGGACACACAGCTGGGAAGTTGCAGAATTGAGATTCAAACCCAGGTGGGTCTGACTCCAACCCAGTGCTCTCTCCCCTGCTGGATGGCCAGGCAGACATTGCTGGCTATCCAGAGATGACTGGTGGGTGTCAGGCCAATGTTTGAAACTTGAAGGATAGTGGTGTCTGTGGGTAGGTGTGCTGGGGGTCCGGGAAGCAGGCTGGAATGAGGGGCTTGTGCCCTCCCCATCCTCCCCCCTTTGGATAGAGCCACACCATATACTGCCATGTAAGACTACACACCCTGGCCAGGCCTGTGGGCTCTGAGACCCACTAGGGTGGAGACCACATAAGAGTCAACCAGTGACAAGACCGGCAAGGTCTGGGTCACCATCTGGGTCACGGATGGCTCTCAGTCCCTCCTCCTCCCCAGCCACATTTCCATTTTTCTTACCATCATGCTTAGTCATACCTCTTCTCCTGAGGTTCAGGTTGCTTGGGAGGGCAGTGCTGGTGTCCTTTATCTGGAGAATCTGACCCTTCCAGAGGTAGCAAAGAAATATTCAGGGGTGCCCACTCTGGAGCTAGCCCACTTGGCTCTCCACACAATCCTTAACCTTTCTGAGCCTCTGTCTCCTTATCTGTTAAAGAGAGAGTAACAGTTCCTCCTTCATAAAATGTCCCAGCAGGGTCAATGAGGGGGTGCGTGTAGATGCCTATCTTGCATGCACAGTCAAGAACCCCATGAAGGTAGCTTCATATTAGTCACCAGGTAGCCCAGGCATTGCCCTTCACGGCCTTCCTCCTGCCCTTCACGGCCTTCCTCCTTCCTCAAAGTCTGCCAAAGTCATCTCTCACATTGCCACCACGCTTCCCAGTTACTTGCTCTCCTCCATTCTTCTCCATGAGGACACACACATCATTCCTGAACTCCCTTTGCAGGGACAAGTCATGTCCAAGCAAAGGTATCAGTAAGGGTATTATAATTGACCTGGGACACAGCTCTCTGTTCATGCTCTGGTGGGTGAGCAGAGTGAGCTCAGAGTGGTGGAGCAGGGGGGTTGGGGAGTGTTGGGGAAAACTAGCAGGAGTGGGATGGCATGGTCCTCAGGACAGGAAGAACTCAGGCTCTATGTGTCAGCATGTGTCAGCATCCAAGGATGTCTGACCCAGCAGATGGAGCACTGCAACAGGAGTCCTGGGGTCAGGTTGGTGTGAGGCACAGCAGTGGTCAGCGTAGCCATCACACCACCACACCTCCACACCTCCACATCCACTCCACACTATGCTCTAGGCACTGTTCTGTGTGCTCATGGCTCATTCCTACAACCAGGTGGTGAAACTGAGGCACAGAGCATTTAACAGAATTGCCCAGATCACATGGTCTGTAAGTGTTGAAAGCAGGATTTGGATGCAGGCGGTCTGACTCCAGAGTCTATATTGTCCTGCCCCCCATGACAGCATCTTAGTGGTCTGCTGGATGAGGGAAGAGGCCCAGCCAGTATATGGGGATGGGAGAAATGGTCTAATCTGGGAGGCAGGGGTGGGGTGATTGGGAGGGTATATTCCCAAGAGCCCTAGAAGACAGTCAGCTGCTTGGGACGGAATTGGCAGTTTGGTTGGGGAAGGCGTCTGTCAGCTTGGGGGACTGGGTGGGGTACACAGGGCCACTCCTGGGCCAGGCCTAGGGAAGGTGAGAAGACCCGACCCCCGGGAGGCCTGGGTCAGGAGCAGGGCAGCTGAGCCTTGCTGGGGCAGACAGGGCCGACTGGGGGAGCTCCAGCTGCGGGCTGTCCCCGGGACCTACATAGAGCCACCCCTCACTGGCCTCTGCGCCATAGCAGCTCACAAACCCAGCTGAGCCTTGATTCCTCGCAGTCTGAGGTCTGGGGGCCTCACAGCCTGGTCTCCGCTCTGAGTAACAGGGAGCCCTGATGGGAGCACCTCTCTGACTCCCACGGCCTTCCTCAGAAGAGAGCTAGGCAGACTCACTCCCACCCAAGATGAGTACGGAGGGGACAAGTGGACGGTCTCAGGCAGGGACACCAGGGCCGACAGCAGCAAAGGTGACGAAGTGCAGGTCTAGAAGCGATGTCATGGCGCACCCTGGGCTCCCGGGGGCCCCGGAGGATGGCTCACCTGGCCATCCTCCACGAGCACCCCCCCTCCTCCCTGAGATTTGCTCAGACCCAGGCAACCCCGGATGCTAACCCTGTGGGAGCTAATCTTAGCACCGGCCGGAGGGTGATGTCCAAGTCCAAGCTCTGCTGCCCCACCGCACTCCAGCTTTGTCTTCTTGTCACCTGGCTGAGTGGGGCTCCATCTGGGCTCCTGTCCCGGGCGTGGGGTGGACCAGGAGGCGCCTCTCTGGGAGCACCCCTGAGCCAGAGGTCAGGAGGACGGGTGCCTGCAGGAGGGACAGCAGAGCTGCTGGGCTTCCAAGGAGGCAAGGCCAACGGCTCCCCGACCCCCCATGTCCTCGGGATCCTGCAGCAGCGCCTCACAGTGCACTTCCTGCCTCCCTGCCCCGAATCTGAGCACAGACCTGAGACCTAGGTCTCAGCTTACTCATCACTTCCCCAAAGGGGCCGGCCCCCTACTTCCTTGGCCAAACTAACTCCCACCTTCTCCTCATGCCCTCTTTTCCTTCATAGCATTTATTAAACTCTGAATTTCAAGTGTGTTTATTTTCTGTCTTCCTTCCTAAGAATATCAGCTCCATGAGGGCAGGGACCTTGTTTGTCTTACACGTTCCTTTATCTCCCGGGCCATGAGAGGATGGTCAAGTGCTTTGCAAACTGTAGAGGGGCCCCCGGAAGGGGAGGGCTGCCCGGAGGTTTTGCTCTCTGGAGCTTCTGTGGCAAGGAGGCCGCTCAGCTCATTTTCCTGGGGCTCAGGCAGTTTCCTGGGCAGTGAAACTCATTGGCTAGTATCCCAGTGTCACTGAAGGGAAGTGTGACGGCCCAGAGCACTGAAATCTAACTGGCCGGAAGAATAGGATTTGCATTTCAGCTAATGTGACGGGTGGATGGAAGAGTAGCTTTGGGAGGAATGTTCTCGAGGCTGGCCAGGCGTGAGGTGGGGGCCCCAAACCCATCACAGTTTTCTCTGTGCAAGCCAGGGTCCCTCAGGGGCCAAATGGGAGGTGAGGGGGAGGCCCACTGCGTGAGACCCGAACACATGGAGTATTCTTGCCTGGAACGTGGGCGCACGGACCAGATACTCCTGGGGGAGAGAGACAGGGAGAGAGAACCAGACCGGGAGGGAGAGTCAAAGACAGAGGTAGAAGGAAACGGAAGAAGAGACAGAGGCAGAAAGAGAGAGGGAAGCCAAAGGGAGGGACCCGCGCAGAGGCCCCAGTGAGCAGATGCTCCAGGAGAACAGCGAAATGGGACTGTCTGGTGAGCGGCCCACCCCCCAATGATTTCAGAGCCCCCGGTGCCTTTCCTAAGGCGAGCATCTTGCCTCAAAGAGCATGCCTCTAGTGTTTACAGGTTCTTCTCTTTGATGCCACAAGGGCTCCGAAAGTTAAGCCAATTCCTTCCTCTGGTGCCCAACCCAAGAGAGACAATCGGTGGGCGGATTGGAGGAACGCTGGCCTTGAGCTTCCAAGGGAGAGTGTGTGCTCTCCAGGATGCACCCCCCAGCCCCCCAGATTCCCAAGCCTGCCACGGGGTGTGCAGCTGATGGGACATGCCCCAGCCTACAGCCCCCCCTTGGGCGCCTGGCCGCCGCTCTCACCTGGTCCGCCAGTCCTCACGCTTTGTCGTGTGCCTCTCCCTACACGAAGGCTGCCACGTCACTTCCTTGGCATTTTCCTCTAAATCACTCCCTTTTTTTTTTTAAACTTAAATGTATTCAGAAAGGAAGCTTCAGATCACTACCGGAAATGAAAAGCCAGTAGTCCTTGCAATAAATAGAAGGGAACTGTAAAACTGGGAAAATAAAACCATCACCATTGTAAAAAAAAAACCATCACCACTGCATCTCAGACAGTGGTTCCCCCTCCCCCGGGGTGCGGCTGCCCTCTCCCCACACTCTGGGGATATTTTCGGTTATCACCGCTTGGGGAGAGGGGAGATGAATGTTCCTGGCATCCAAAGAATGGGTAGAGGCCGGGGATGCTGCTAAACATCCTGAAAAGCCCAGGACAGCCCACCCCACGACCAGCGGTTATCTGGCCCCAGATGTCAGTAGTGCTGAGGTTTAGAACTTCTGGTCTAAAATGAGCTTGGGCACCCGAGGGAGGTGTGCCCCACACTTGGGTAGCTCTGACCTGGTTAGCTCCTTGCCCTTCGGGCTCAGCTGCAACACCCCTCCCCAGGGACACCTCCCCAGACCCCCAGAGCGGAGAACTCCGGTGGTCAGCTCCTGTGGCCCCTGCACTGCCCATCTCCTGACTCTCTGGCCCTTGGCCTTTGCTCTCTGCCTGTGTCCTGGTCCCCCATGAGAGCTGCAAGCAGGCAGGGCCCACACCTGTCTTAGTCGTCTTTCCCTAGCCCTGGCTCCTAGCAGGTGCTCCACAGTTACACATGGGATGAACGAAAGCTGGGCAAAAAAGAAGGGATTCTGCCCCTGGGTCCTCCGCTGTCGGCCTGCCAGACACTCTGTTTGTCACCTATGAACTGGACACCCTCCCAGGACTGCTGTGGAAAGGTCCCTAGCAGAGGGAGAGCCCAGGGTAAAGGTTAGGGGCCATCTGCAGGTGGCAGGGGTCCCTGGAGAGATCGGGGGCTCATTGCCTCATTCATTTCTTCTCCCACAGTTATCGAGTTGTCCCGGGGTAGTTGATAATTGCACCCCCTTTCCTCTCAAGTATCCTGACCTGGACAGTCGATGACAGGGCCCCCCACTCTGGGGCCACGGTGTCTAGTGGGGCAGGTGGAGAGTTGAGCAGTCTCTGAGGCTTGAGAGAGCAGTCCACACTGGCTGTCTCTGCCTGGCGCCCACCGCTCGGGGACCCTGTTCTTACAGGGGGTGCTCAGGCTCTCTGTTGAGCAGCTGGGGGTGGGGCTGGGTGGGAGCCGCTGAGAAGGCACCCCCTCGGCAGACGGGGCTTCAAGTATCGTGCATCATGCCGGAGTTGAGGCTCTTCTCCACAGACACAGCCCAAGGCCAGGGCTTGGGTAGAATGTCAAGGCCACATTCCTGGGGCGTGTGAATTTCTGGGGTAGAGATGCAGAAGGCAGCGGGAGAAAGGGCCAGAACTGTGACTTGGGGTGTGGACCTGTCAGGGGTGGCTTCCAGCTCTGTCTTGGAGGGCTCCAGCTTGCTTTCCTCATTCCCACCCAGGCACGGGCTGGGGTGCCTGCTCCCCTTCCTCCTACCATCATCCTGCAGGTGAGGGCCCGCCCGCTGTCTTGGGGTGCTTATGAACATTCAAGGCCATCGAAATAGGGATAGTGCATGTGAAGAGACATGGGAGCAGGCCCCAGGAGGACATCACTCTTTCTGCACTGGCTGTGTCTGTATGTACGCACATGGCCAGACTGCCAGGATGTCCGCTGCTGTCCACTGTCCCCTCAGATTGGGAGAGGGCCCTTTGTGGGGGCTGCCCCACGGCCCCCCTGCTCCTGGGGAAGTCCAGGAAGGGGCTGCTCTGCTCGCGTCTGCATAGTTGAATTCATTCTTTCCTGGGACCCACTGTCCTCTCTTCCTCCTCCATTTCTTCCCACTCCCCGCAAGCAGGCCACTTGACCTGGTGTCCAGGCGGAGGGGAGAGAAGCTGCATCTGCTTCATCACACATTCTTCCACACCTTTCCAGCGAGCGCCAGCATGCAGGCTTTGGAAATCCGCAAAGCTGGAACTTGAACTCTTGTTTTCCCAGTCTTCTGTGACATCTGTGTTCCAGAGTTATTGAGCTCTTCTCTCTAGTTACCCAAATGAAGGAGGATAACAGGGAACGCTGGGGGCAGTTGGGGGCACAGATCCATGATTTTTAACATCAGAAGTCATCCCACCACCAAATTGTCCTGTGCTACCCCAAGACTCACCAGGAACTGAGGTCATGGCCTCGGGGACTCCTTCTAGACCCCCCACCTGGCAGGGAGGGTCTGAGCCCATTCGTTGCCTTGGGGCTCGATGGAGGTGGTTGGGGCAGACAAGGCGGGTGGTGGTTCAGGAAACCCAGTTCTTGAAATGGGAAGGGCCTCTATTAAACTACCTCTGATTTGGGCCACTTCACTTTAAAAGGCAAATAGAGAAATGAGCAGAATCCAAACAAGCCTGATGCTAATGACTCAAGTGGTCTGAAGCCCAGTCTAGGAGGCCAGTTGGGCTTCCCATGGGCCCCTGGCCTTCCCCCTTGGCTGCCCT
>NC_058407.1:158252970-158519994 GCF_002201575.2 Neomonachus schauinslandi | reverse complement strand
GCTGCCCTGGCCCACACCAGTCCCCAGTGTGTCTGTGTCTCCTCCCCCCCGCCCGCCAGAGCATTGGGAGCAGGAAGGGCAGAATAATGGCAATGATCTAGCACCACGCAGACAAGGTTGAGGGGCGACTCGGTAATTGCCAAGCTCCCACGGGATCCCCTCGAGAAGAAGCCAGCCAGCTCACCCCCTTGTCCTCAGAGGGCAGAGCAAGAAATTAGCTTAAATTGGAGCTGGAAAGATTTAGGTTATGTGTAAGGAGGAACTTTTTAAACCCTGAAATATGCTACCAAGAGAGGCTTCGGGTTCTCGGGAGCGTGTCTAAAAATAGCCTGGTCTTTAAAAATAGTTCTGGGCAAGCTTTAAACATAGCCTCAGCTCGGCTTCTTGGTCACGGTTCTCAGAATAAGCGGACCCACTCTATGGGGTGCTCCCCAGGTCAGAGGGCTCGAGGGACGGTCAGAATCAGCCTTTGGTCTCTGTCCGGACAAACATTTGGATGTTTTAGATACTTAAAGATAAGGGATTTATTTTCCTGTCTGCCTCCCTGCTGATGGGCGTCATGAAGTTCCAGCCTTTCGAATCTCAAAGTTTTCTTTCTGTGGGAACATATTCCAGGGCCAATGCTAAGTGGGTCAGCCCCACCAGTTACCCCCAGTCCCTCCCCACTCCTGAGGCAGGGCTCTCCAGCGTCCGAGGGTCGGCTGGGAATTCATCCATCTCAGCAAAGCTCCCACCCCTCCAGCGACCTGCTCACCTGCCTCCTGACCTCAGCAGGCTCCTCCTGGCCACGTCCTTGTCGCCTAGGGACCTACAGCTGCCTCTCCCCAACTCCCTGCCTCCCACCTTCTCGTCCCCCACACGCCAGCCGGAGAGATCTTACAGATCAGGCACATCTGATCCTTGCCTTCTTCCTTACAGTTACGTGATTCCTGCCCACTTGCCCTCAGGACAGAGCCCAGACTCCCTAGGAGCGCTCCAGACCTTTTCGAGGTCCTGTTTATCCCCCTAGCAGTGGCTCCCTCACCCACGTGTCCGGCCTCACGGCCCTAACAGCCCACTGAGCCACTTTGCTTCTGGGCTCTGCCAGAGCTGGTTGCGCTGCTGGGCCCACCCTCTTGGTCCCTCTGAGCCTGCAGCTCTCAGCTTGGAGGTCACCTTCTCTGGGTGACATTCTTTCCTGACCTTCCCATCCAAGCCCAGTCTAGGAGCCCAGTTGGGCTTCCCATGGGCCCCTGGCCTTCCCCCTTGGCTGCCCTGGCCCACACCAGTCCCCAGTGTGTCTGTGTCTCCTCCCCGAGCCCCTGGCCCACAGCAGGTACTTGATATCTGCTCAGGGACTCATCAACTGAATGTCAGGCCACCCCAGGAGGGGCTTCCCCTTTGCTGCCCTCCTGGCCTATCTCATCCGGTTTCAGCTTCCTCCAGGTCCCCACCAGCCGTGTGATGTCCCCACATGACATGCATGGGATTGTTGGCAAATCCAGATTGGTGCCCACATACACAAGAATATTTATTTAGACATGAATGCTCTCCGAGCGTTCGGAGTAGTAACTTAGACAACATCTTTAATAATAAACTCTATTATAAATTAATCAGCTACTTCCCTGATATCTCAATTAAATGGAGCAATGCCCTCAGCATAATATGTCCAAACCCTGCAAGAGAGAGGCAGGCCAGATGCAAGACGCGTCCCGGAAGCCTGCGGGAGAGGGGCATCATTGCTCTGTATCGTGCCCCAGGCCACATCCCCAGGCTGCAGAGTGTTCCCACAGGAAGGGCCACCTGGGCCAGGGTCCGCCACGCCCCCTCCCCACAGGGCGGCGTCATGGCTAGGCACTCCGACGTGTCCCTGTCATGTCGCCTGATCTCACTTTACACTCATGAGCACAGACCCCACACGTATGCAGCGTGCGTGCTTGTCCGCGCTTCCCCACTCCCCAAAAAGACTATGCCACCCCTTCTCTCCTTAAACTTCCCCTGGGTCCACACCTGCTGGTTCACTCTCAGCCGAGGGTCTCACCCTGCTTGGTGGACAGGAAGCAGCTCTGGAAACTTCCCTGCCCTTCTTGCCTTCTCTCTGCCCTGCTTCTGCACTCGCCCTGGGGCTCCTCTGATCAGCAGTGTCCCCCAGTCTACTTGATCGCTTGGGGGGAGCACGGAACGCTCTCTGCCTCCCCTCTTCACCTGTCCCTGAACCCCGCTGTCCCCCCTTTTTCCTGCTTCTCCACGGGCTTTGACGCCTTCTCTGGGATGACTACGCTGCTTTCTCTCCTCGTTTCAGCCTGTTGTAGCTGAGCGTCTGTCCCCAGTGGCCTGCGTATTGGCAAATCCAACGGTCCCTTCTCTCTCTTCATCTTTGACCTCAAGGGCTGCTGCCTCCATCTTGGCACGCGTACTTTGCCTGGCCCTGGCGATGCCACACTCCCTTCCTCCTGCTGCCCGGGGACCCTCCTCGGCCTGCTCTGCACGCCCCTCCTACTCTGCTCAGCCCCAGCATTGGCTCGGCTCCATTGGGGCTTTCCCTTCCTGCAGCCTCTCTTCGGGTGGTCTCTCCCAGGCCCTTGTCCCTGAGCCAGTGACTCATGCATTTAATCCCCAGCTCAGACTGTTCCCTGCACCGCAGACATGTATACCCACCCGCTTGCTTGATATATCTCTGCTTGGGTCTGTGATAGACATTTCCAACTAATGTGGCCCAAATGGGATTCCGCCCACCCCAACGTCTTCCTTCCTTCATCGTCTTCATCTTAGTAGATAGCACCACCATCTGCCCAGTTAGTTGCCCAACCCGAAACCCTGGAGGTCATCCTCGGCTCCGGGTACCCTCGCCCCCATGTCCAGCCCACGAGCACGTCCCGTTGGCTCCACCTTCACACGGCAGCTCTGGGCCAAGCAGCGGGCCTCCTGGATGGGCCTCTCAGCCGGGCTCCCTCCTCCACACCCCTCCCCCACCCGCTCTCTTCACCCACTAACCAGAATGAGCTGTAAACATAACCTAGGCCCCCGCTTCCGCCCTCTGCTGGCTTCTGCCACACTCAGAATAAAAGCCAGACTCATCACTGTGGCCTGCAAGGTGCTAGCCGCCGCCCACCTTCCTGACCCATCTCCAAACACCTTCTCCTTAGCCCTCTGCAGGAGCCTCCTCTCCCTGCCACCCCCAGGTCAGGCCCCTGCCTTCAGCCTCTGCCAGGCCTCTCTCCCTCCGACTGGAGTGCTCTTCCCCAGACCTCCCTGTGGCTGCCTCCAGCTCCCATTCAAACCTTTGCTTAAATATCACCTCCCGAGGGACACCTGGGTGGCTCAGTGAGTTGGGCATCTGCCTTCAGCTCAGGTCTTGATCCGGGAGTCCCAGGATCCAGGCCCATCTTGAGCTCCCTGCTCAGCAGGGAGTCTGCTTCTCCCTCTGCCCCTCCCCCTGCTTATGCTCTGTCTGTCTCTCTCTCTCTCAAATAAATAAATACAATCTTTAAAAAATATATCACCTCCCCAGAGAGGCCCTCCCTGATCACCCAGTCTGAGCGGCCCCCCAGGATCTCTCGGTCACGTTGTCTTATTTTATTTTCATCATGGCACCTCTCACTACAGAATGTTTTCCTATTAACCTATGGGCTTGTCATCTGGATCTCTCCACTAGAACCTGAGAGTCTTGAGGGCAGGGCCTCGGTCCGTCTGTGTTAGTGGCCCCCAAGCACTAGACCAATGTGTGGCATGTGAAAAGCATTTGGTAAATATTCATTGACAGATTGAATTAATGAATGATAAATAAATGAATGATGACTTGGATATTGGCTCATGTAGACGACTCGCTCTCCCGAGTTGTCAGATCCAGCCCTGCTCTTGCTCATTCCCATATCCCAGACGCAGGACTTTCCACCAGCCGGCCTAACAACCTGCCCCCACACACCTGTGGTCATCTTTTCATTTGACACATATCGAACACTTACTGTGTGCTGGGGCTACAGATCTGGTCCCCGGACAAGTGTGCTGTCTAGAGGGCCTATACAGTGAGTCTCAGGCATTCACTCATTCATTCATTCATTCATTCATTCAAGAAACACTGATATAGGGTCTCCTTCCTGCCAAGCACTGTTCTAGATGTTTCACAAGTATAAGCCACCTGATACTCATACCAATCTCTGACAGGTGCTATTATTACGCCTATGTTACACTTGAGGAAACTGAGGCACAGAAATGGGAGGTCACCTACTCAAGGTCACATAGCTGGTGAGTGACAGAGCTGGAAACTATAGACTCTCTCTCACTTTGTTTCACCCCTGCTTTACCCTGGGCTTAGCTTCTGGCCCTCCTGACACTGTCTCTTAATTCTGGACGCATGCCAGCCCCTCTGGACTTGACAGCTGACTTCCCTTCTTTGGTCTGACCAGTGGAGGGCAGGGCTGGGAGTCATGGCAGCCCTTCCTGTTGTGGGGTCTGGCAGACATCACACCCAGCCCAGCTCTGGCCCCTCGGTCAGCGCCACCCCCAGTGCTCTCCAGAGTCCCCCAGGGGCTGGGAGGAGCCATGGCTGCCTCACCACGTGGGTCGTGGGTTGGGGCTCCCGTTTATGGTGTCAGGAGTTGGAAAATTACGTTTACAGCCGTGAGTTTCCTAGCGTGGGGCCCCGACAGGAAATAGCAGTCACAGAGCAGGAAAGCCTCATTCATTTAGTTGATGCTAATTTAGGAAGTGCAGTAACTCCGCAGAAAGTCACTTTTTCACTCAGAGGAATCGGAAACAGTTCCTTCTGCAGAGGGTTTGTATGACAGATGCTACCATGGACCTCCCTTTGCAGAACAGACGTGCTTCCAGAAACACAGGCGAGGGTCGGGTTTTTAAAGGAGAATCTTCAAAATGCAATCAGAGACTCTCACCAGCCTATCTTTGAGTGGATTGTCATTTTCTTAAAGTGCAGCCTTTCGTATTTGGGAGTAAAGGGAAATTGATTGAGAAATCAATGCTTTTCAAACTAACAATTTGGAAAATTAATTATTCTGCCGACAGGCTGGGTCTGGCTTCTGGGTCTAGCGAGGAGTTTTCGTTATGTTCCCACTGCCCTAAAACAAGGAGTAGTTGTTCTCATGAAAGTACTCCTTCTTTAGTAGATGCTCATTAGAATTACCTATGTCTACTAATATCCCCATTTTATAGATGAGAAAACCAAGGCACCCAGAGGTCACAGAACTCAGAGAGCATGTGGACTGGCATGGTGCAAAAGGAACTGAATAAGTTAGAGCAGCGGAGTGTTTGGAGAGCAAGCCTCCTCCCCCAGAAAGGGACTGGGGTGGGGGGTTCAGGAAGGGATCGGGACCCCACCAAAGGCACAAGGCTTCTGGGTAGGGCATCAGTTCTAGGGGGAATGAGCACTGGGCATCGAGGAGGGGAGGCTTGTCCTCCCAGCTGACAGACTCTCCTGTGAATTAGGACTAAAACTGTGGCGTTGACACAGGAACAGAGGGACATTAGGACACAGACTCATATGCATGTGGGGCTTGGAATATAAGTGTCATTTAAAGTCAGTGGAGAGGGATGCCTGGGTGGCTCAGTCAGTTAAGCGACTACCTTCGGCTCAGGTCATGATCCCAGGGTCCTGGGATTGAGTCCCGCATTGGGCTTCCTGCTCGGCAGGGGAGTCTCCTTCTCCCCCTCCCCCTGCTCATGCTCTCTGTCTCACTCTGTCTCTTTCAAATAAATAAATAAATAAATAAATAAATAAATAAATAAATAAATAAAATCTTAAAAAAAATAGTGGAGAAAGAACAGGTCATTCTATAAGGATTCAAAACAATTAGCTACTCATTAAAAACAGTTAACACCATTCACCAAGATAAATTCTGGGTGAATTAATATAAAAATATAAGACTGTGTGTTTATGGTGCTGCTTTTCTAAGCTTTTTTTTTTTTAAGACACTACCCTTTTTTTTTTTAGATTTTTATTTATTTGAGAGAGAGAACAGGGGGAGGGGCAGAGGGAGATGGAGAAGCAGACTCCCCACTGAGCCAGGAGCTGGAAGACGTGGAGCTTGATCCCAGGACCTGGAGATCATGACCTGAGCCAAAGGCAGACGTTTTTTTTTTAATTTTTTTTTATTCTTATGTTAATCCCCATACATTACATCATTAGTTTTAGATGAAGTGTTCCATGATTCATTGTTTGTGCATAACACCCAGTGCTCCATGCAGAACGTGCCCTCCTCAGTACCCACCACCAGGCTAACCCATCCTCCCCACCCCCCTCCCCTCTAGAACCCTGTTTGTTTTTCAGAGTCCATCGTCTCTCATGGTTCGTCTACCCCTCCGATTTCCCCCGCTTCATTCTCCCCCTCCCCCTTCCTTTTCTTTCTTTTTTTTTTTTTTCTTAACATATATTGCATTATTTGTTTCAGAGGTACAGATCTGAGATTCAACAGTCTTGCAAAATTCACAGCGCTTACCAGAGCACATACCCTCCCCAGTGTCTATCACCCAGTCACCCCATCCTTCCCACCCCACCCCCCACTCCAGCAACCCTCAGTTTGTTTCCTGAGATTAAGAATTCCTCATATCAGTGAGATCATATGATACATGTCTTTCTCTGTTTGACTTATTTCACTCAACATAATACCCTCCAGTTCCATCCACGTCGTTGCAAATGGCAAGCTCTCGTTCCTTTTGATGGCTGCATAATATTCCATTGTATATATATACCAGATCTTCTTTATCCATTCATCTGTTGATGGACATCTTGGCTCTTTCCACAGTTTGGCTATTGTGGACATTGCTGCTATAAACATCGGGGTGCACGTACCCCTTCGGATCCCTACTTTTGTATCTTTGGGGTAAATACCCAGTAGTGCAATTGCTGGATCATATGGTAGCTCTATCTTCAACTTTTTGAGGAACCTCCATACAGTTTTCCAGAGTGGCTGCACCAGCTTGCATTCCCACCAACAGTGTAGGAGGGTTCCCCTTTCTCCGCATCCCCGCCAACATCTGTCATTTCCTGACTTGTTAATTTTAGCCATTCTGACAGGTGTGAGGTGGTATCTCATTGAGGTTTTGATTTGGATTTCCCTGATGCCGAGCGATATTGAGCACTTTTTCATGTGTCTGTTGGCCATTTGGATGTCTTCTTTGGAAAAATGTCTTTTCATGTCTTCCAAAGGCAGACGTTTAACCGATTGAGTCCCCCAGGTCCCCTGACGGTGCTGCTTTTCTAAAAGTAGACACAGGAAGTAAAAACCGAAAAGGAAAAGCCTGGTAAATTTGACGATATCAAATACCAAAATGTATGAGAAAAGCGGCTTTATCCATAATTGCCAGAACTTGGAAGGAACCAAGATGTCCTTCAGCAGGTAGATGGCCCACAGGTGAGTGATGTGTGATGCATCCAGACAGTGGAACATCATTCAGCACTAAAAAGCCATGAAGAGACGTGGGGGGACCTTACATGCTTATTACTAAGTGAGAGAAGCTGATCTGAGAAGGCTACACACCGTATGATTCCAACTATATGACATTCTGGAAAAGGCAAAACGAAAAAGGCGGTAAAAAGATCAGTGGTTGCCAGGAGTTCAGTAAGGCGGGAGGGAGGGAGGGATGAATAGGTGGAACATGAGATTTTTAAGGCTGTGAAACTAGTCGACACAGTAATGGTGGATACGTGTCGCCAAAGATTGATCAAAATCCATAGAATGTACAACACAAAGAGAAAACCCTAATGTAAACTAAGTTAATAGTTTAATTTAGTTAATAATTTAGTTAATAATCCTGGATCAGTATTGGGTTGTCAATTGTAATAAATGTCCTACACTGATGGCAGATGTAAATCATGTGGGAAACTGTGGGGGTGGCGACCGGGGGCACAGGGGACCTCTCTGTAAGTTCCCCTCGCTTTTTCTGTAAACCTAAAACTGCTCTGTAGACCAAAGTCTATTAATTAAAAAACAGAAAGATGTCCAGTACATGGGAAAAGGCAAGCACTAAACTCTCGGTAGTCTACACAACAGACAGGATTAGTATCCAGAATACATAAAGAATTCCTACCAATTGATAAGGGAAAATATTTTTTTCTTTTTTAAAAAAAGAAGAAATTGACAAAGGATACAGACAGAGGTAGGAATGGTCAATGAACATGTGAAAAACGCCCAAACTCACTAGTAATGAGGGAAACACAAAACTTAAAACAATGTTGAAGTGTCGTTCTGCGTCATAAAAGAATGACAGTATTTAACGTTTTAGAATCTCCAGTGTTGGTGAAGATTTGGGTAAGGACTCCCAGACAGCTGGCAGAAGCACAAGATGGGGCTACCACGTAGGAGAGCGATTCCCCAACATTGACTCAAATTTAAAATACGTATGCTTTATGGCCCAGCAATTCTTATTATTCCCTCTGGAGAAATACTTGCTTGTAAGCACAAAAAGACTTGCAGAAAGGTGTTCAGTATTATTGCTTGTAGAGCAAAAAGCTGGAAATAACTTAATATAACTGTCAATTGATTGGATAAATAAAACATGGTACTTCGTTATTAAGGAATCATATGCATCGGTTCCAAAGAATAAGGTATATCTGTTACGTACCTCTTGGCAAGTTCACCCAGAATTGTGTCAAGTAAAGAAAAATAAGATCTCCATATGGCTCACCATTCTTCTCCTCCTTCTAATAGACTGAGCCAGGGCAGAGAGGACCAGAGAGTGTGCTGTTGTTGGGTGTGACAGCCCGGGACAGTTCTGCGCCACCTGCCAGGGCACAACTAAAGATGCAGTCTAGGATGTACTCGGGCCTGGCAGAGACAGCCTGGGGGAGGCTAGACCTTTATGAGGCTCCTGCGGGGGCCTCGGCACCTGTCATGGTGCCTGGATTTCTCCCTGGATTTCCTGACTTGAGAGCTCCCTGCCAGCCCACATCTGCGGTCGGAGAATAGTGACAAGTGTCCATGGGGGGCTGACCCAGGCTCAGAGATGCAGACAGCCACCTCTGCATCCGTGGTCTCCGTTGGGCCTGAGGTCCAGGGACTGGAGTGAGACCCAGAGCTGTGCTGGAGCCTGTTGGCACCAGCTTGTGAGCGCCTCTGCTCTGCTCTGCTCTGCTTTCAGTGACATCACGTTGGTAGCTTGAGATCGGCCATAGTGCGAGTCGTTGCACCATGGAACTTGGCAAATGCTACAGATCAGGGCTTTTCTTTTCCCTCTGGAGAACCAGTTGTTAAACATTTGTCTTCACACTATGGGAACACAGGATGGCCCCCTCCCTCCACTCCCCATGCTGGGTTCCAGGATGCAGAGCCCCGCCCCCTCTGTCTCTGCTTAACCTCCACCTCTGCTCCCCTTATCTCCATCTTTCCTCTCGCCTCCTCTTCAAGAAGAGGGGAGAGGGTGATCGGGCAACCAGGGGAAGACAGACACATGCTGGGCATCATGGGAAGAGCCCTGGAGTTGAGGGCATTTGGATCTGGGCAGCAGTCACAATGACACCATTGACTCCCTTCGTGACCATGGACAGACTTTACCACTCCAGGCTTCTGTTTTCTCACCTGTGAAATGGGAACAATCATATGCAGGGCTGCCATATACAGCCTTGCAGGCATTGTTCTGCTTCAACTCCAGGGAGGGACATGCATGTAGACTGCATTGTGAATGGACCCTATGGAGATGTGCAGTGGGCAACCTTAACAACGAACGGTACATAGTCCTGATCATGGTACCTCATGATACTTTAGAGGGTTGTTATGAAAAGTAAGAGGTAATAACACAGAGTGCTCAGCCCACAGCAGGTGCACAAGCATGATTCCTTTCCTTTCTTGTTATCTACCCCTTCCCTCCTCAATATCGTATCACTCTATCTTAGGGTTAGGTTCATGAGGGCTCCAGATGCCATGGTCCACACAGAGAAAGGTCCCCAGGGTTGTAATAATCATGCTAGCTGTAATGATTACATGCCCCCTAGGCACCAACACTGAAGCTGCCTCGCCTCCTTTACCTACCCTTCACCTTACCCATCACAGTCCTCATCTTAGGGTTCAGAGATTTGAATGAAGCTCAGAGAGTGAAGCTTTGCCCAGCGCCACATGGCGAAAACATGGTGGAAGAGGATTCCCACTCAGATCCCTGGGAATCCAAGTCTTCCCAGCCAGTGGGCTCAAAGATTTTTGACCATGAGCCACAGAAAACCATTTCATGTTTCAGTCACCACACACACAGACATATGCATAGAACTGCAAAGTTTCACAAAACAATACTCACTCTTGTTATACTTGATGGTATCAGATATGCCTATTCTATTCCATTCCATTCTTGTTGCCTTTTTTTTTTTTTTTTTTTTTTAACTGCTGGCAATCAGTCAAGGTGATTTCATGACCCACTAGTCTAGGGAGTCCAGATCTACAGTTTTGAAAAATACCTCTAGGCTGCTTCTCCCAAATGACCTTCTAACACAGGCATCAGCAAACTATAGCCCACGGGCTCAATCCGGCCCGGTGCTTGTTTTTGTAAATAAAGTTTTATTGGTACACAGCCATACTCACCCATTTATGTATTGTCTATGGCTCTCCAGCAGTGGAGAAGTAGTTGCAACAGATGCTGCATGGACCACAGAGCCTAAAATATCTACGTATCTGGTACTTAACAGAAAAAGCGTGTCCCTCTGCGCCCAGATCTGACTCTGTGTCTCCCTTGTTTAATTTCTCCAGGCCTGCCTTTTGCCCTCTCGATCAAACTCAAGCTCCTTGGCTGGCTGAGAAAAGCACCCTCCTCTGGCTTCCCTGCTCCGGTCCTGCCGACGGCCCTTCTCCTTCCATGCTGTCCCCCAACACTAACAGGCCCATGGGACAAAGGGGGACAGAGCCCCACCTGGCTTCCTGACCCCTTGTTCTGCTCCCCCCCACAGGCCTCCTGGGAATGGTAGCCCACATGATGTACACGCAAGTATTCCAGGTCACTGTGAGCCTTGGCCCTGAAGACTGGAGACCCCACTCCTGGGACTACGGGTGGTCCTTCTGGTAAGTGGCTTTGACCTCCAGGCATGCTGGGACTTTAGCAGCTTGGCCCAGCTGGGGGGAGAAGGGCAGAAGAAGGCAAAGGTAGCTAGCCCGGAGTCCAAAGGCACTTTGAGACCCTAATACTGCGGTTGGCCAACTGTGGCCCGTGGGCCAAATGTGGCCCACCGCCTGTTTTTATGCAGCCCTCAACCTAAGGATGGTTTTTACACGTTGAAATGCTGGAAAATAAACCAAAAGAAGAATAACATCTTGCGATGTGTGAAAATTATGTGAAATTCAAATTTCAGTGTCCGTAAATCAAGTTTTATTGGGACAGAGCCACACTTAGGTTTACGTGTTGTCTGTGGCTACTTTCCTGCTACAACAGCAGAGTTGTGGTTGTGACCCACGCTCAGTGGCCCACAAAGCCTAAAATATTTACTACCCGGCCCTTTACAGAGAAAGTTTGCCAACCCTGCCACACAGGCCGCTCTGGAAGGGGGAGAAAGAAGCTGGCAGGCCGTCTGGGCCCTGGGAGGTCTGCTAGGCTAGGTGTGGAAAGAAAGGCAGGATCGGCAATAGACTCCCACGTGTAAGTAAACACGGGATGTGTATTAGCTCAGATAACAGAAAAGTCCAGGAGGATCAGCTAGGGTGCCTTGTGTTGTAACAGAAAAGTCCATCCCCGTCAGTCCAAGCAATACGGAAACACACTGGTTCCTGTGAGTGGAAGGGGCAGCTGTGTTGTGGACTTCAGGGTCCGTTTGATCCAGAGTCTCTGACGTCATCAGGACTGATTGCTCTTCCTCTGGGATCATCTGCACATGTTAACCCTGTCCCTGGGGGGGCTTCCCTCCTGGTGGTGAGAAAGCTGCTCCTGAGGCTGCTGCTTCTTCCTTCACATACAGGGGAAGAAAGGGCTTCTCTTTCCCCAACATTGACTAAAGTCCCAAGCCTCCCTTTGATGGGCCCAACTTAGGTCATTTTCTCTCTCCTGAATCATCACCACAGCTGAGGGAATGTCATGAGCTTATTGGCTCAGCTTGCCCACGCTCATCTCTGGAGTCAGGAGTGAGCCAAAAGCTCACAAATGGTGAGTGGGTGGAATGGATGCTGGGTGAGCTACCAGAATGTCTGCTTCAGGCACAGCTGGATCCAAGTGATCAGATGATTCATCAGTAGCTGAGGCAGTCTCCCCTCCCCACTTTCCTGTCTCTGTTCCCTTTGTGTTGGTTGGCTTCATTCACAAGCAACTTTTCCCTAAGCAAAAATGGTCACCAAGCCCAGGTCTAGGCTTACATTTTACAAATGTAGCAACACCAGCAGAGAGATGGGGCCTCTTCCCAATATTTGCAGCCAACATCCTGGTTAAGGCTTTCATTGGATTAGCTTAAGTCATGTGTCCATCCCATGACCAATGATTTAGACCCTGAGGAGACTGGACTGCTCTAATTGGTCTGGCTTGATTACAAGGTCAAGGAAGAGAGATTGGCCCCACCCAAACCCTTGGACAAAGAGAGGAGGAGGAGAGGTCCCCCAGTGGAAAATTGGGAGTGGGGGGGGTGTTATCAGAAGAAGGAATGCATGCTGGAAAGACAGCGACCACAGATGTCCAGGGTCTGCAGGTCTGCTTCTGGTGGCTGGGGGCCATTTATCTACTTAGTCATTTTACAGGCATTTACCGAATGCTTACTTGGGGACAGCCACTCTCCTAGGTGCTGGGGGCACAGCAGTGGCCAAGACACTGTTGTAACAGGCAATTGAGACAAGTAAACAAGCTATCATGTGGATGGGGGGGTTCACAGACCCAGCTTTGGGCAGGGAGAGTCCTCTGGGGAGAATGTGGTCAGGCAGACTGGTGGAGGAGGGAATAAGATAGTGTGCTGGGCAGGGGGACAGCAGGTACAGAGACTTTGGAGGAAGATGGTCGGAGTGGAGCAGAAAGGGCTCCAACTCAGAAAGACCCCCCTTTCAGACCAGTGGGGACTCCTGCCGATTTAAGCCCCTTCCTACTCTCTCCTTGGCCCCACCCCTGTAAAGGCATGTGCCTTAAAGGGACCTGGACCCTCCAACACCACCCCTGATCGCTTGAAGTGGAAAGACCGCAGGGAAACCAGCTAAGGCTCTGGTTCCATTTTATCCAATGCTTCCCTCCTTCTGGCAGTTCTTGCTTGAGCTCTTGACCTTGGAAGTTGGTCATCTGAGCTAGAGAAGGGGACAAAGGAAAGGAACATTTTGGAGTGTTGAGCACGTGTGTAATAATCTCTGCTGTGTATTGAGCACTGGTATGTCGTCATCATAACAATGCTATGGAGTGGGTACTTCCTGGAGAGGAAACTGAGGCAAAGGGAACTCAAGTCACTTATCCAGGCTATCTGACTGCTGGGCGGCACAGCGGGATCTGAACCCAGGCGGTCTGGCCTCAGAGCCCGCACCCTCAACCTCTGTATTGTGTCTCTCTGAGAATGGGGTAATACAAAGACAGTTTGTAGATGTGCTTAGCACCCTGTTTGACATATGCATAAGTGCTCTTAAACTTCAGCCCCCCTTTTTTTTTTAAGATTTTATTTATTTATTTATTTTATTTTATTTTTTAAAGATTTTATTTATTTATTTGACAAAGAGAGACATAGCGAGAGAGGGAACACAAGCAGGGGAATGGGAGAGGGAGAAGCAGGCTTCCCGCAGAGCAGGGAGCCCAACGCGGGGCTCGATCCCAGGACCCCGGTATCATGACCTGAGCCAAAGGCAGACACTTAACGACTGAGCCACCCAGGCGCCCCTTATTTATTTATTTAGAGAGCACACAAGCAGGGGGAAGGGCAGAGGGAGAGGGAGAGAGAGGATCTCAAGTAGACTCACACTAAGTACGAGGACGGAGCCCAATGTGGGGCTTGATCTCTTGATCCTGAGATCATGACCTGAGCCAAAATCAAGAGTCTGGCGCTTTACTGACTGAGCCACCCAGACGCCCCAGGCTCTAGCCCTTCTAATATTACCATTCTTAATATGAACTTAATATATGCAAAAGCCCCATGTTGAATGTGTGAGAACCAGGGCTCAGAAAGGTTGGGTCACCCCCCCCAGGGTCCCACAGCCTTAAGTGGTAATAAGATTCTGAGCCTCCTCCTCCCACAGGCCTCTCTAGAAGCCCCTAGTTCTCCACCCTGGCACTCAGCATCTAAAACCCAGCCGGCTGGTGTCAGCCACGGGAACCTTTCTTTCCCTGAAAGCCGGGCCTCCTGCCCTGCTCCCCTCCTCCCTTGTGGCTGGCCTGATTTTCATTTGACTTATTTAAGGCCGGGGCCCAATGTGCGGCCCCTATTAGGGCTGATCCATTTCTTCTTGTCACCGAAGCCTGCAAGATGGATCAGCCCCATTTTTCATCCCTTCTTTTGGGGCCTTGCCAGGGCTGTGCAGTGTCATTTCTCTTGTTTAATATGTGTGAGGCCATTTGTCAAAATTCTGGCCACTACACTGCCCCTGTCCCCACCCCAGGCACCAGAGAGGAGACCAGCTTTGAGGCCAGACAGTATCAGCCTCTGTCTCCCCGCCCAGCAGAGCAAAACAGGCCTCGGGGGCTTGGGAGGTTGGGGGATCAGAGATGCCCAGCTGAAGTTGGGCACCAGCTTCTGGGAGGGACACCTGCACAGGAAGGAGAAGGTTCCTTGGTTGGGAATCAGACAGCCTGGGAGCAGACCCCCACCTGGACCTTCGCCAGCCGCTGACTCACACCAGGTCACTCAGCCTCCCCGTGCCTCAGTATCCTCATCTGTAAAATGAGGATGGCCTGAGTTTCTACTCATGGGGCTCTTGCGAGTAGTGTGTCAGTGTTCTCTTCATTTAGAACACATCACCCTAAAACAAAAATGTGTTATTTTCTCTTATGGTGTTGTAAGGTTGTAAGGTTGACCGGGCTTAGCTAAGTTGTCCTTGCTCAAGGTCTTCCATGATGCTTCAGTGGGATGTTGGCCAGGTGGCATCATCTGGGGCGTGGCCGGGCAGGGTGTCCTAACTGACCCCTCCCAGCACTGGCTGTGGGGGCCCGCTGGGGGCTGGGGGCTCAGCTAGGCTGTCAGCAGGAGTGGCTTCTTGCGGGGAGCAAGCATTCCAAGCCATCTGAGCAGAAGCTACAAGTTTATTTTATGACCTTGTCTCAGGAGGCACGCTGTCACTTCTGGTGCATTCTGTTGGTCGAGAGCAAGTGATGGGGCCAGATTCAAGGTGAAGGGGCCGCACGAAGCATGAACCTTAGGAGGTGAGGCTCCGGGTGGGGGCATCTCTGAGGAGGAGCTACGATGAGGACCGTGTGGAATAAGGCGCGTGAGGTGCTTAGCACAGAGGATGTGCTCCACGAATGTTCCTGTTAGAGGTGAACAACTCAGCCTCTCAGTGTATTCATCTCTGGGGTAGGTAGTAGTAATACGTGTTTCATAGGGTTGTTGGACGGACTACATGGGACCAAGCTCTTAAAGCGCTTGGGACACAGTAAGTGCTCCTAAGTGGTGGTGATTCTAAGTGGTGACAATGACATTGAGCCTTTGGTAATGCTGCTCTCACTTGCTGGGAGGCACGTGCCCCGAATGTCCATGCAATGACACCCGGTGGGCGTGCAGGCAGCCCCTTGCCATCTGTGCTCTGGGCTCCACCTGCCCTGGCTGTGCCCTCCCGTCCCTGCCCGACTCCCCGCTTTGGCCCTAAGCCTCGGAACCCCATCCTCGCCTGAGCCTGGGGACCCTCCAGCCCTCTGCCTGCCTTTTTTTCCCCCCAGCTCTGTGTCTCAGCTCCCCGAGCTGTCTGGTCCTGCCGTGCTAACTCCCACGGAGGGGTTACCATGCCCAGATCAGGGACCAGGACACAGCCTCAGAAACAGCAAGGCCCAGGTTGCACAGTTAGTCCAGGGGCTGCAAACTGCATGCAGCCCAGGGCCCCTGGATGTTTTGTGTCGCCTGCCACGGTGTTAGATAAAAGATGTATTTGGGCGCCTGGGTGGCTCAGTTGGTTAAGTGTCTGCCTTGGGCTCAGGTCATGATCCCAGGGTCCTGGGATCGAGCCCTGTATCGAGCTCCCTGCTTGGGGGGAAGCCTGCTTCTCCCTCTGCCCTCCCCCCTGCTCATGCTTGCTTGCACGCTCTCTCTCTCTCTCTCACACACACACACACAAATCTAAAAAAAAAAAAACCTATTAAAAATTATAATGTTTAAAAAAAATAAAAGATGTATTTGTTTTTAACATCTAAAAAGGTAAACATTTTGCATAAAAATCCAAGTTTGGGGCTTGTACTTACTGTCGCCTTGTACTTTCCCCGCATCATCATCCACCGGACCCTGCAGGAGTTTGAGTTGTGAACCTGGCGTGGAAGGTCAGCCTGGCAGTTTTCCTGGCAATGGCAAGAACGTAGAAAGCTAGTCACTTTGTTGTTCTGTTGAATTTGATCAAAATGGAGAAAGATTTTTAAAATGGCCCCTCCTACCACAACACACACAGCGAAACCCCAGTCCTGAGCATTCAGTCTGCAGACGGGGGGTAGGAGAGCATCAGGGAGTTGTAGCTTTATAAGAGCTAGAAGCCCAGAGAGGTTAAGCAGTTCGGCACAGGTCACACAGCAAAGAGTAGCAAGTTGGGCCAGTACCGAGGGGGGTGGTGCCTCTCTGTTCGCCTCTGAAACCCTACCTGTGTGAAGTCAATGGCCTCACTGCTATTCCCCTTTACCCCCTTCCAGTCTCCACAACCCTGGAAACAGAAGGCTAGCCTCTTCCCTCTCTCAGGACCCTAGGCCGCCCTGCCCTCTCTGCAAGCCTTAGATGGCATTTCAGCGGATTGATCCCTCAGGGGTGGGGGGATTCTGCTGCCGTGACCATCGAAGGACCTTGGCCCCAGAGAGCCCCTGGAGAGGGTGTGTTGCTGATGTCACTGCTGAGAGGCTGAGTGGTCAGCAGGAAGCTGGAAGCTCTCCCTCCTTCTCATGTCCCCCAAGGCAGGGGGCTCTGGCCTCCCTTTGTCTAAGACCAAGGAGGGGAAGGAGAGGCGTGGCTGCCCAAGGGTGCCTGCTAGACTGGCCGGGCCCCCAGAACCTCCCATCATCAACTCCTGGTCCCATCAGCTCTGGGGCACTGAGCGTGGCCTGGACGGAGCATTTGTGTCCTGTCCTGCACTGTGACTCTCTGTCCATCTGTCCTAAATGAGGACTGGGGCTGCCTCCCTCAGGGGTCAGTTAATAGCCTTCCCACCGAGCAGGGCCTGTAGCGGATTGCAAGGTGGTTTCTATGCATCTCTGAATCTGGCCCCAGCATCCCCCCTGCCCTGCAGTGCAGCTCCCAGAGGACAAGGTGGCTGACAGCCACTCTGTCCAGCCTGTCACCCTCCCCTTTCCTCCCCACAGTGTCCACTCTGCTCTCGGCTCCAAAAACCAGGCCAACCACCCACGTACCTCACTGTACCCGCTCAGAAGCGCAAGCTGCAAACACCAACAGGTGTTAGAGCCTCGAGGTTTTCAAACTGCCCTGCGTGGGGGCCCAGAGGGGTGTTGGGATGAAGCACAGCAGGGAGGATGGAGACTCGTGGATGCAACCCTGAGCCCCCCAACCACATGAAAACCAGTACAGTGTTTTTATATCTGTTTGTTCAGTCTGTTTTTATCGTGTCTGTATTTCTTCATTCTACAAATACTGAGCACCTCCTATGTGCCAGGCATTGTTCTAGGTCCTAAGGATAGAGCAGTGAACAAAACAAAGCTCCTGTTTTCATGAAGCTGAAGTTCTGGTATGGGTGGGAAGACGATCAAAAACCAAATAATCAGGCCTACCACTTCTGGGAAGATGGAGTAGACATACTTCTCCCTATTCTTTCTGCTAAGTACAACTAAAATCCTGGAACATTAGCCATAAAGCAAGCGTAAGAAGATGCTGAAAGGTAGACAGAAGACAGTAGGCTGATCAGGGACCAAGAGACAGTACACTGGTGAGTCCCTTTGGTCTAGTGCATCCCGGTTTGGAAATGAAGACGTCAGCAATCCAGCAATACCAAAAGGCGCGCGTGCGCACACACACACACACACACACACACACACACACACACACCCACCAAAAGTCTGCTTTCTGTAGCCAAAAGACCAGGGGCGCCTGGGTGGCTCAGTTGGTTAAGCGACTGCCTTCGGCTCAGGTCATGATCCTGGAGTCCCGGGATCGAGTTCCGCATTGGGCTCCCTGTTTGGCGGGGAGCCTGCTTCTCCCTCTGACCCTCCTCCCTCTCATGCTCTCTGTCTCTCATTCTTTCTCTCTCAAATAAATAAATAAAATCTTTAAAAATATATATATTTAAAAAAAAAAAAAGACCAGGAAAGGGGCAGCCTAACAAGAGAGAAAACTTAGCAGTAGCTGCTCTCGATAGTCCTACATCACAGAAAACAAACCAACAGTTTGACCCCCCACTCGTGCAAGCTTAGATTCACCTCACCAGGCTGTCATGAGGCACCTCACCGGCTACGGGGATAGCAGAGTAGGGAGCCGGGACTGTCACTTTGCTGGAACAGTAACAAGCCCCACCCATTCCCGAGTGGCAGTGGAGGTCACGTGGGGAGCCGGGACCCCTGCTCCCACCAGGTGGTATCACAACTGAACGTTTCCCCCTGAGACTGGGAACACCACTCTTAGCACAGTGCTGGAAGTTCTTGCCCGTACAGTAAAGCATGAAAAGTAAATAAAAGGCATACAGATTGGAAAGGAAGAAGTAAACCATACTTCTTTGCAGGTGACATGATTGCCTATGTAGAAGAATCCAAGAGATCTATCAAAAAATGCCTAGACCTAATATACGAGCTCAGTACAGTCTTGGTATACAAGAGAAAAACCACAAAATCAATTATATTTCTTTTTTTAAAGATTTATTGACTTTACAGAGCGTGTGTGCGTGTAAATGGGGGGAGGGGCAGAGAATCTTCAAGCAGACTCCCCACTGAGTGTGGAGCCTGACTCAGGGCTCGATCTTATGACCCGTGAGATCATGACCTGAGCCAAAACCAAGAGTCAGATGCTCAACCAACTGAGCCACCCAGGCGCCCCAATCAATTTTTTAAAAAGATTTATTTATTTATTTGAGAGAGAGGAAGAGAGAGAGCACAAGCAGGGGAAGGGCAGAGGGAGAAGAAGAGGAAGAGAATCTCAAGCAGACACCCTGCTGAACGTGGAGCCCGAAGTGGGGCGCTATCTCAAGATCCTGAGATCATGGCCTGAGCCAAAACCAAGAGTCAGATGCTCAGCCAACGGAACCATCCAGGTGCCCCGGTGCCCCCAATCAGTTATATTTCTAATAAACTAGCATTGGACAGTTGGACAACAAAACTAAAAATACAGTACCGTTTGCACTGAAAAAAGTGAAACGCTTCATCATAAATCTAACAAAACATCTGTAGGACTTGCATGCTGAAAACCACAAAATTGCAATGAAAGAAATCAAAGAAGATCGAAATAAATGGAGCGATACATCATGTTTGTGGCAAAGATATCAGTTCCCCTCAAGCTGGTATACAGGTTTCATGCAATTCCTATTAAAATCTCAGCAAGATTTCTTGTAGGTATAGATAAGAGTATTCTATAATTTATTAGGAAAGGAAAAGGAACTAGAAGAGCTAAAACAGTTTTGAAAAAGAAGACTAAAAGTGGGAGGAATCAGTCTATCCAATTTCAAGACTTAATGTATAGTTACGTAGTCTAGACAGTGTGGTATGGGTGAAGGGATACACAGAGATCAATGGGACAGAATAAGGGACCCAGAAATAGACCCACGCAAATAGGCCTAACTGATATTTGACAAAGATGCAAATCCATTCAGTGGAGGTCGGGGGTAGCCTTTTCAACAAATGGTGCTGGAACTATGGGACATTCAGAGACAAAAGAAAAAAAGTCAATCTTGATCTAAACTCCACGCCTTGTGTAAAAATCAACTCAAAATGGGTCGTGGACCTAAATGTAAATTGTAAAACTGTAAAATCTTTAGAGAAAAATAGAAAATCTTTGGGATCTAGACATAGGCAAAGAGGTCTTAGATTTGATATCAAATGGGTCAAAAGCATAAATGGAAAATATGATCAATTGGATGTCAGCAAAATGAAATGCTTGCCCTGTGACAGACCTTGTAAAGACGTTGGAAAACAAGTTACAGAGGAAGAAACCATTTGTAAGCCACCTCTCTGACAAAGGCCTAGTATTTAGGATCTATACAAACACTCAAAACTCAACAGTAAGCAACAATAGCAGCAAAACAATCCAATTAGAAAGTGGGCAGAAGAACATGAACATATTTTGCCAAAGAGGATAAACAGATGGCGAGTAAGCAACTGAAAAGATGTTCAACACCATTAGCCATTAGGAAAATGCAAATGAAAACCACAATGAGGTGTTACTACACATCTATCAGAATCGCTAAAAAAAAAAAAAAAAAAAAGTGACAACATGACATGCTGGTGCAGATGTGGAGAAACTCCCTGATATAAGGGAACAAATGGTTGATACACACAGCAACCGGGATGACTCTCCAGAGAATTACACCGAGTGCGAAAAGCCAATCCCCAAAATACGTGCTGTGTGATTCCATTTGTGCTACATTCTTAACATGACAAAATTAGAGAAACGAAGAACTGATTACTGGTTGCCAGAGGTTGGGAGGGGAGGGGGTGTGGCTGTAAAATGGCAAGAGGAGGGATCGTTGTGGTGATGGATGGAGCTGTTCTGTATCTTGACTGTATCGGAGTCGATATGCTGGCTGGGGACTATATTTGCAAGATGTTACCACTGAGGGAAACTGGGTAAAGGGTACGTGGATCTCTCTGTATTATTTCTTACAACTGCATGTGAATCTATAATTACCCCAAAATAGCAAGTTTCATTTAAGAACAAAGAATGATAAATAGGAAGAAAAGCTACAGGAGAATTACAGGGTGTGGCGAGGGCTGAGATGAAATTGAACAGGGGTGTGTGTGACAGGGAGAGATGCTCCTTCTCTGGTTGGGTCATCAGACTTGGGAGTTGGACCTGCTCCTAGATGAGATTCCTGATCATAAAGACTAGAAGTTCACTTTAAAACTAAGCCGTGTAAAAGAGAGGAGTTTATAGAAAGTAATTGTACAAGAATTTGGGTTGCCAACGACAGACACCCAATTCGAACTGGCTTAGGGAAAGAAAACATCCGATAAAAGAATTTGGGCTCCCATAACTGAAAAGTCCAGGGATAATGGCTTCAGCGCAGGGATCTAGCTCCTTTTTCATGGCTCTGCTTTGAGTCAGCCTCCTCAGCAGTTTGCATAGTGGCAAGCCAGTTCCCAGCAGCTCCAAGCTCAAATCCCACCAGCTTGGCACCCCGGGTGAAATACGTCCAAGAGTCCTGGGATCGAGTCTCATTAGCCTGACTTGGGTGTCATGTGCCCATGCTTGAACCAATTACTGTGGCCAGAGGGAAGCTGATGCTCTCATTGGCCAGGTGTTGGCCATGTGGTCACCCCTAAAAGTTGGGAGTGAGGCCAGCTCCACACAAACCACGTGGCCTGAGAGGAGGGGAGCACTGGTCCCTTAACAGAAAGGATGCTGGTCAGGCAAAACCAACGTACGTATCCTCGTGGAATCCCAGGAAAAGCCTGCTTCTTTATTCTCTAGCCTCACGTTCTGAATTTCCACCTCTGTAGTTCAAACGCACATCCTTCTTTGAACTAGTCTTGAGTTTCATTGCTTAGAGGAGAGAGTATCTGATTGGGCCAACTTTGGTCAGATGCCCAGCCCTCATCCAATCATCTATGAGCAGGGGGGCGGGGTCACCTCCTGGACTCTTTGATGGACAGGGCAGTTCTAAGACGGGCCAGGTGGACCCCATCGCTGTCTATTACAGATACTCAAGAGCTTCTGGGAGGCCTAAATTAGTTCCTTATCATGAAAGAACAAGGAATCCATGAACGGTTTTGGCAATAAGGGACAGGTGATGATAGGGGATCCCTGTGAGAAAGGCTGAATCTTCACACTTCCCCTTGCTTTCCTTCTGGGTGGCCTGGGGCTGATAAAGAGAAGAACAGTGGGTGTGGGAGGTAGGCTGCACTGGCCTTGAGGAATGCATGGGTGGTGATGGTGAGAGACCCAACGGTTGGCTGGCAGAAGGGGAGGCTGGGTGCTCTGAGACAGGGCAGTGGCACTGAGCCCTTGATTCGGAGGAAACCAGTCATCAGGGCAGAGACTGGGGAGCACGGACCCGGAGACCAGACTGTGTGTAACTAACTGGAGTCAGGCGGGTCCCCACTCCTGGTTCTAAATGTTACTGTGTAGTCTTGGTCAGAGGAATTAGGCGGGAGGCCACTTCTAGAATGGACACTGGGTCAGAGAAGACCAGCACCCTGGCCAGCTGATCTCCTAGCCCCACACTACCCTTCCCTACTTTCCAGTTGTGGATAGGACAGATCCTCCGGCTCTAGCTGGCTCCACATCCATATCAGGTGAGTGCGGCTAAGAGTCACCAGCGGTGCTTGGAGGAAGGGTGGAGGAGAATGCCACACGGGTCATGATAACTTAATCTCTCAGAGGGAGAGTTTGGAAATGAAGCCAGACAGAAGTGGGTAGTAAGTATGTTGAAACTGCTGATGGTAGTAATGACAGCAAACCTTTCTTGAGGGCCCACTCTGTGCGCCAGGGCACTGTTCTGAGATATTTTGAATGCCCATCTCCTTTAATCCTTGCAACAACGTTGTGAGCTGGTGCTGTTGTTATGTCCATTAAAGTGGTAGAAGTAAGAGGCAGAGAGGTTAAGCATCTTGCCCAAGGTCACACATGAACAGAGGTAATTTAACCCCCATGGACAGCAGCTTTTAGGGTGTCTGCCCCCCATCTTCTCAATCATCAACTCCCAACTAATTGCACTCTCCCTCACTCCAGCATCCCAGACCTCCTGCAGTCTGTGGACTGTTCCCTACTGCCTCGCACCTCTGCACCTTTGCACATGCCCTTCCCTCTTCCTGGAATGCCCTTCCCTTCCCCGCCCCCCTGGCAAACTCTCGCTCCTCCTCCAAGAGCCCATGCAAGCCTAGTTGTGTTCTGGTGACCTTCCCTGAGGCTGGCCCCCGTGGATGGAAGGTCTCGGTCTTTTCTTGCCTCCCTGTAATGAATGCTGTCGTATCTGCATCACAGTGTACAGATTGAGTGGAGCAAGGGCCTCGTCTTAGTCTTCTCTGTGGTAGCACCTGCTCCAGACTGGCCCAGATCAGAGGAGGCAGCTGGGCAGGGTGAATGCATGTCCGCTGGCGGTGGCGGGGGGGGGGGTTTCCTGTCCCCTGCCCACCCTCACTGTGGCACCTCTCTCATCTCTTGGCAGCCTGGCGTGGGGCTCCTTTACCTGCTGCATGGCGGCCTCTGTCACCACACTCAACTCCTACACCAAGACGGTCATTGAGTTCCGGCACAAGCGCAAGGTCTTTGAGCAGGGCTACCGGGAGGAGCCAACCTTCATAGACCCTGAGGCCATCAAGTACTTCCGGGAGAGGTCAGTGCACATGGGGTCACCTCTGGCCATCACTGGGAATCCAAAGCCCAGGGTTTGGCCTCAGTGGTCATAGGGCTCCAGTCAAAAACTAGAGTGATCTGACAGAAGCATCTTGGGGAGGTAGTGGGGTAGAAGGGAGATGCTGGGTGAGGCAGAGTTTGGACCCCACTGTGTTAGAATTTCTGGGACATTTTGATGTTTTATGGGACGTGAGGTTGCCTTATGATCAGAGCCTGAGAAACCAAGAAGAAAACTGAGTCTCAGTGTTTGCTATTTAGCCCCATGCTTGTTAGAACCATGTCTTCTTAGGGGCATACAGAGAACGAACCAAGGTCCCCTTCTTGGGCTCTCTCACAGCATTGGGTGAAAAGAGGACCCAGCAGTGGGATTGTTGATGATTGCTGGATGAGGAGGTCTCCTCAAGGCCAGGGACTACATCTGATCACCTGAGTCCTCACAGTCCAGTTGGGAATAGAAGAAGTGACAATAAATTGTGTGTGTATGAATGGATGGATGGATGCATGGTTGGGTACATGTATGTATGTATGGATGGTTGGGTGGATGGATGGATGGATGGATGAATGAATTCATGCATGCATGGATGAGTGCATGCATACATCGATGGATGGGTGCATGGATGGATGGTGGATAATGGATGAAGGACAGACAGGCAGATAGTTAGCATATTTCCTGGGACCACCTCCTAAATAAACTACCCGTACCCAAGTCCTTATCACAGTGTCTGCTTCTAGGGGAGCTGACTGGATATGCAATAATGCCTTTCAATGGCAGGGAACTAGAAGGTTGTCAGGACTGATGACAGAGTCTGAGGAGGAAAAGGGGGAAGGAGGCTGCAGAGCTGGGCAGCATTGAGGAGCTGGACTCTCTGTGGGACAGTGGAAGGGTTTTAAGCTGAGGAGTCACATGATGGAGGCCACACAGGGACCTCTCTCTGACTGCTGCAGACCCCGTTGTCTCTCCTGTGCCATGTGGGTCTCCTTTCTGTCCCTTGAACACTGCAAGCTCACTCCCTCTTGGGGCCTTAGCACTTGCTATGCCCTTTCCTGGAGTACTCACCTGGCTGGCTTACTCGGGTCTCAGCTTGAACGTCATCTGCTTGGAGAGGCCTTCCTTAATCACTTGGTCTAAATTTGCCCTATGCACTGTAATCACTATTTTTTCAGAGCACCTACACAACCTGACCTTATTCTGTTTATGTTGGATATGTTCATAGGCTGTGAGCTCCATGATAGAGGGTTTCGCTGTGTTGCTCCCTGCTGTATTCTGAGCACCTGCAACTAGGCCAGGCACCTAGTAGGTGCTTTTTTATTTTTCTTTGGGTAACCGACTGAATTCTTCTCCCTGGGGACCTCAGGCCTGGTTGCCTCACACCCTTTCAGCTCAACCTTGAATCATCGGGCAGATTCAGCTTCCCAGCACCCCCACGCCACAGTCCCAGGTCAGGTGTCTAGTCTGGGGCCAGGCAGCCATGGCGGGGGAGCCCAGACTACCCAGGCATACAGGGCCGCCTCGCCCCTGGCTGTGGACAGAGCGTGCTCACTAGGAAGGTGGCAATGGCCAGCATAGGACGGGGCCCGCAGTGGGCACTCAGGAAACGTTTATAGCATCCATATACACAGCGCGATGTCTAAAACCACCCCTTAACACTGCATCCTCAGCTGTCCCCTCGGCTGCGGGAGAGCCTGGGGCATCCGAGGGCAACCTTGTTTTGCTGTTTTGCTGAGGCAGAAGACAGGACCTCTTTGTACCTCATCAGCAAGAAGTTGCTGTTTGCTGGTGCCCTGGTTGGAATGGTCCCTAACAGCTCAGGCCCCAGCCATGTGGGGGCAGATGAATGGTTCCCAGCATATGTGCAGAATATCACTTTACACGTTCATAACTTGAACATTATGCAGAGGTTCATCAAATTTTATTTCCCTTCCTCTCTGAGGAGAGCATTTCAGCTTAGCTGGGTTGTTCTAATTTTTTTTTTTTTTTTTTTTTTGGTGCCTTCGCTACAAAGCTCAGCGCACGTGGATCTGTCCCAGCACAGGTTTGCAAGTGGCCCAGCAGCAGCAGGGCTGAAATTCTACAATGGCCAGTGTCCCCAAAACTGCAGCCACGGACACCAGGGGAGAGGTCTGAGGGGCCCACCTGCCTAGATTTCCTCCTCCTTGGGGGATGGGCAGTGCCGTGGAAGGGGCAGAGGCTTGGGGAAAGCCTCAATCTGAGTGTGTGGGTTTTCCAGACCTGTGGCTTCACTGCTGTGTGATTTGGGGCAAGGCACTGAGCCTGTCTGGGCCAGTGTCCTCTGACCCCCAGCGGGAGAGCCCGGAGCCATCCGCGTCCTGGGAAGTCACACTTTAATAACCCAGGTAACGTGCTGGGTACAGTACTGCATTTTGTGTCTGTGAGTCTGTTTCTTCTGCCACTGATGTGACATATAAAGCTTGGTAATGATTAGGACGATTAGCTTAGGAGATGGCATTTTAGGCGTTAAGAATCCAATATCCATATTAATAACCACAGCAGACATATGGGGCCTGCCACATGCCAAGCACTCTTCTGTCGGCTCCAGATGTGACTCAGTGAATTCCACCACACCTCTGCGAGGTAGTAGGTACTAGTGTGTCCCCGTTTTATAGATGCGAAATCAAGGCACAGAGAGGTGAAGTGACTTGTCTAAGGTCACACAGCTGGTAAGTGCCAGAGTTGGGATTTGAAGCCGGCCACAGTCATTCTCGTGATGCATGGCCTCTCAGGACCTGTCGGCAGTCTCTGCCTGGCACTGAGGTGGGAGCTGGGCTTGCAGGGGTAAATGAGGGGAGCCTGCTGAGGGTCACAGTGTGAGGGTGGGTGTGGTGCCCTGGGAGACGGTGCAGGGTCTCCCAGCCGTGCCCGCCATTCCTGTCCACGGATTTGTGGCTCCCACTTCATCCAGGCCTCCCTCTGTGCTCCTGACTGAGGACAGGATGCCTCCCTATGGGGGCCGGTGGAGCTGGGAGGGCCTGTCTGCCGCCACACACCACCCCACTCCTACTGGAGTTTTCTCTTGGGGAGCCTGTTGCAGGTCTCAGGACTAGGTGGGCAGATTCTGAACAGTTTTCAGGGGTTTTGAAATGCAGGTGTGTGTGTGTACGCACGCATGTGTGCATGGGAAGGGGCCAGTGTACATGCATGTGGAGCAGGGGTGGGGATCCTACCCCCCCCCCGACTCTGAGCAGCCTTGCCGGCTCAGAGAAATGTCTGGAACTAAGCACTCCCCAGTCACCCTGCCTGCCATCCCCAAGGAGGGTGTCTTAATGGGGCCTCCTGAGGGGAGGGTCGGAAGCTGCTGAATGAAAGGTAAACATTTGCAGACCCAGCTTTCTTGAATGCTTAATGTTCGGATGTGCTTTAACAACTGGTGGAGGAAAGCCAGACCTGTTGGATTGGACTCCAGCAGGAATTCAGCTGCATATCCGCCTCCCTGGGGGAAGCCGCGGGGTGGGAGAGAGGAAGTCCGGGAGCTTCCCAGGGGGGGATACTCGTGCTCATCTGGTAACCTCCTCCTGGGGGATCAGATCGCGGCCTTCACCTTGCTCTGCAGCACGTCCCACTCTCTGAACTTACCTGTTAATTCATTTACCGCCTTGTCTGTGCCTGCCTCCTTCCCGTGTGCATACCGCCAGAGAAAGTGGGGAACAGTCTCTGGTTTCCACTCAGTCCTGGCACCTAGCACCTCAGGGGCTCAATAAGTTATGTTACTAACTCTCCGTAATAATCACATGTTACTCACGATGCCGAGCTGGACTGAGCTTCCTATGGTGCAGGCGCTGTTCCTGGGCCTGGCCTGCGTGCTCATTTAACCGTGGATGCGCTCGTTAAGAAATTGACTGGGGTTGAAATTAACTCCGCAGTTTACTAGCTGTGGGTCCCCAGGTAGGTCACTTCCCCTCTTGGAGCCTCCGTTTTCCTGGCTGGAAAATGGGCATCCTTCCTCACAGTTTTGTTTTGAGGATTACATGAGATGATGCGGTGAAGTTTCGGTTACAAAACTGGGGGTCCCCCTTTCCCTAACCACACCTCTGCCAGTAACCTCCCTCGGTACCGGGCAAGGAAGACACACTCCCTGCCCGAGAAAGGGGCAAAGCACACACTGTAAGCTGGCGGCCCTTGGAGAAGCCTGCCGAAAGATGTGCTTTGTTTGGCCCCCATAGTGGTTTAAAAATGTTTGAATTTTGGGTGAGCTTTAAGAATCAGGAGATTTTGTGTTAAAACGTCAAGGTTTTTTCTTCTCATGAGAAAGCTGAGGGTCTGGCTGCACTGGGCCCCCGCTCTCACATGGTGTCGGTGGGCTGGAGCGAGTAGCATCTGCCCTGGGGGTCCCCCAGGCTCACCCATCACCCACCCCGCCCCCAGCTCGGGCTCTAGTGAGCGCAGCGAGGTACCACCGTGGGGTCTCCTGGAGATGACGGCAGGCCCAGGGCCCAGGCCCACCCCAGGGCAGCTGGAGGATAAAAGAGCTTTCAGAGATGAGACCCTTGAGCCAAGTTTTTAGAGACACGTGCAGCACTTGCCAGCCAGATGGGCAGCGGGTGAGAGAAGGTGTTCTCAGGCCCAAGCAGCAACATGGGCGAAGGCCTGGAGGGGGAGCACACAAGTGGATTTAGGAAAATCTGAGCAGTTTGGTTGATTTATGAGTAGGAGTTGGACCTAGTCTCTGATCTCTCTCATCCTCCCACAGTGTTGGGGTGGGGGCTGGCAGCCCCAGAGAATTGAGTATTACCGGCTTTAGACCCGTGGAGTAGGAACCCTCCCCAGGCCTCCTTCCTGGGTTGCACGCAGCCCTCCCTGGGCCTCGAGGTGGACGTGGAGGAGCCAGACGCCGAGCCGGGGGAGATGGGCACAGACTTAAAGGATTCCTACACCCTCGAGGGCTTGAGCCCCCCTTGCCCATCTCCCTGCCTGGTGCAGAGGGGGGTCTCTGCTGTTTGCTCTCCTGTCTGTTGTAGGGAGACTCTTGGAAGGGCCTGTCTCCACTTTGTCCCCTCTCTCTCACAACACAACCCACTGCCCCAAACAGCTCCCAGGGGCCCTGACCCCCTGCACACACCCTCCTCCCTCAGTTCCCTGGCCACTCCTCCCCTCCCCTTCTTCTGTTAAATGGCGATGCTCCCAGGGCCCTTTCTGGGCCCTCCTCTGTCCTCATTTGACACGAGCCTCAGTGGCCATACGTGTGCCAGGGTTCCCACATTCGTAGTCCATCCCAGACCATCCGACTCCATATTCATCTGCCTCTTTGTTGCTTCTACTTGGGATTCTTAAAAGCATCAAAACCCAGCACGGCCAGGACCGACTCACGATGGTCTCCTCCAAACCCAGGCCTATTGCCACGTCTCTTTGCCCCACTGTGGTCCTGTGCATGCGAGCTGGGCCCCTGCGAGCCCTATGTGTCTTCCCGCATCTGGCCTCACCCCTCCCATCTGTGCCCCCTCCCCAGCAGGATGCCTCTTCACTGTGCTACTAGGCTTAGGGCCCCTCTGCCCCCAGCTTTCTGCCTAAAACACTGCAGCGATTTCCCGTGGCTCTGGGACAGCTTCTCACCACCACCGATGTGGCCCAGCCACTGCCTAGCCTCACTGAGGACCCTGGTCCCCTTCCTGGGCACAGCACCTCCTGGACCCCCGCGGTCCCCTAGCGGGTGGTTCTGTCTGCGAGTAGCCGCTAGACTGCTGTCCTTTCTGCCTAGAGTGCCCCCCACTCTGCCTTGCTGACATTCAGCCTTCAGCTGGTGCCTCCAGCATCGACCCTGAGCCGGACAGACCCCCCTCTGTCCTGTAACAGCCCCCCACCGTTACAGCCCCCCTGTAACTGTCCCCCACCCACCACCCTCAGCTCTAACCCTGCAGTTCCTTGGCAAGGTCCATGGGACAGGGACCCATGTCCACTCCACTATTTCATTCCCCACCAGGGTGATGGATGGAGACAGTGATGAAGAGCAGACAGGAAAGCCTCTTGGAAGGAGCCTCTTGGGCAGGTCACTGGCCAGTCGGTTAGGCCAAGTGACCTTTGCTCTCTGGGAGCTGCCAGTGGTCTTGCTTGTGTGACCGGTTTCCCAAGCCAAGCTCAACAGCACCACGCCTCAGGTGTGCCCACCTCCTTGTGGGCCGAGGCAGGAGCTTTGGAGATAGACCGAGTCTTGAGGCTTTCACGCATCGTAGGAGCCCCCGAGAGGCTGTGGAAAGTGGGGTGGGGATCCCACATGTGCTCATGATTATTTGTTTTTCTAAGTCGCAATTTCCCACCCATGTAGTTCTGAAAATAATCTCAAGGTGCTCATATCTAGAGGTCTCAGTTAAAAACCCAGTATTGGAGAAATGGGAGAGAAAACTGCATGGAGCAATCAGGGAGGGCATTGATAGCATGGATATTTATCTTCTCTGTTATTTTCCCCACATGTTTCATATCATGATGATATTACTCATAAGACGGGAAGAGCAACAACAACAACAAAAGCATCTTTTAAAAAAAACCCATTTATCTCCTCCTGTCTTGGAACAGCACTTTTGATACGATGTTGTGGAATCTTAATTTTCTACTTATAGTCATTGATTTGCCAGCATTTCTTTTAATTCCAGCCTGTATTCCATTGCAAATGGATCATTTCAAAATCACTGTGTCCTTTGTCCTCTGTGACCGTCCCCTAGATAATATAGCCTCTGAGACGTGTTCGGTCACAGCACCCTCTCGTCTGTTTCTGCTTTCATGGCCTGATTATTACTTCTCAGTGATGCTGTGCCCTCTCTCACTCTTTGTGGGGGGGGGTCCTTTGAAAATCGCCATGTATTCTGGAGAGGAGTGCAGCGGCATCCAGAGATGAGAGGTGGCCCCATGGAGACTGTGGGACCCTCGGCCGGCCAACGCGGCGGGAGGGGAAAGCCAAAAGCGCAGATGGGCCGTTGCGTGGAGAACCCTCAGAAGGAAACGGGAGAACATCTGGAAGGAATGGCCGCTCTCTGAACTCCCACGTTTTCTCCTAAACACCAGCCAGCTGGAGGGGACAGAGAAGTGGCGGGGAGTTGGCGAGGGGGGCCTCCGGGTGCCCTCCAGCCCCACCATCACTGTGGCCAGCTCTTTGGTGTTGCCCGTGTGTGGCTGGGACCGAGGGGAGGGCACTGGAGGCCTGGGTCCGCTGGGCCACAACCTAGGACGCCCAGGGCAACGGGGCCGAAGCTCAGCGGAGCCCCACACATGCCCGAAGCCGAGGGTCCAGCGCCTGGCTCCTCTGTGATCCCCGGCCAACAGCCTCACCCGCCCGGGAACCTGTGAGCATGCAGACTCTCAGGCCTGGCCCCAGACCTGCTCAACCGGACCAGCCGCTCCGTGACTGGTGAGCAGTGTCAAGCTCAGGAAACGTCAGGCTGGGGGACAGAACAGGGGCTCAGGAGGTGGGCGTGGCCAGCGGATAAAGGAAGGCCCCCTTCCTGCCACCCAGGACCACTCCCAGCGTGGCCCCCCAACCAGCGCCCACCTGCAGACATCCACAGTGACGTGAGGACAGGAGTTGTGGGAGTTTGGAAGCTTTCACAGCAAGCTGAAATGGCTGGGACATCAAGCTTGCTTTCGTATGTGGTTTTTCCCCATTTCATTTTCTAGTAACTCATTTTTATTGTATTTTTTAAAAAAATTGGTCCAAGGTAGATTGGAAATTAAGGGGGACAACCTAGTCGTTTGTCAGACAGGTGGAGAAGCACACACGGGCTGCGGACTGCCAGTTCGGACCGGGAAGTAGCTGGAGGTTTGGGAAACGAGCCAGCCTGGGGCCAGCGAGAGAGGGAGGCTGGCTTTGGGGATGGTACCGACAAGACCCCAGGGGTTGGAGAACATTCTGGAAGGGCTGTGCTGGGGAGGCCCTGGGGCTGAAGACCCGGTGGAACCCCTGGCTGTGGTCACCTGACCTGCTGTGGCCACGTTTGGAGGGGGATCTGCAGGCGACGGTGGAGACACGCTGGAGATACGGACACTGGTCAGCCTGAGTTCAGACCGCAGCGCAGCCAGCCCGTGTTGGCTCACGAGGGCCCAGCGTGCACTCGGCCCCGGAGCTCCACGGGCAGTGACGTCACACTGGCCACAGTGGGCGCGTGCACAGACGCTGTGAAGCTGGGCCCTTGCCTTCTGCCGGAGAGCCAGCCGTTAACCTTTACCAGCACGCCACTGAACTTGGGGCAGGTCCCAGGGCTACCTCGGCTTCGGTTTTCCTGTCTGTAAAATGGGGCTGACGGTAACGGCGGCGGCGGCGGTGACTTTGGTCGGGACACAGGTCTGAACGGGTGCATACAGACCCCAAATAATGAGGGTTTAGGCAATTTACAAGTGTATGTCGCTCTCACTTGAAAGTCTGAGCAGGTACTGCGGTTCCTGTCACCCTCAGCCGGGGCTCATCCTCCTTGCTAGGTACTAGCCTAGCTTTCTGCTCTGCCTCTCCTTGTCCCCAGTTTGGGGAGACTCTGTTCTGGGACGGAAGGCTGCATGGGACCCCCTGGGGGTGCCCTCTGCCCTGAATCCTGAGGCGTTTGATGCCTTGAAGCCCTTTCTCTGCTTCTTCCAGAACACCCCTTTCCTGAGGCAGCACGTGGCTCAGGTCTAACCGATGGAGTGGAAGGAAAGGGGGTGTGGTTTTTGGGGGGGTTCAGGGGTGGGGATTGGTGAACATGTTAAAATACTGTCCTTCCACACCTGGAACCATGCGGTGGAGTCACAGACGGACCCTCAGAGATGAGGTTGATGATGACCATAGTAATAATGACGTGATGAGAACTCCAGACAGACAGAGCTTTCCACGGACTCATTCATTTACTCCTACAGCCACCCAAGAGGCAGGTGCGTCATTATGCCCATTGATCAGAGGAGGAAGTCAGACTGGCAGGTGATCAGGACATGTCCAGACTCAAGTAGCTTTCACAGAGGTGATGCCCGACTCCCGCAGAGGGAAGCACACAGCGGGTTCACGGAGGACAGAGGTGCTCACTGCCCACCTGGTGCCCCTCCTGAGCATTGTTTTCAGTCCCAGCACCCCCCTCCCCCCACTATTTACCCTTCAAGGCACTTACTTAGATTTGTGGGTAATTTCTTGCACCACCATTAAAAACAACTATCTTCAGAAAGCACATAATATTTTCTGCAGGAAATCACAGTTCCAAATCAAATATAATTGTCACCTGGTCCCGTTAGCCGTTGTTCCTTTCCTTTCTACACAGAGCTCAGCACCCCAGATGCTCCCCACGTGGGCTGCTCCTAGCCTCGGGCTGCCTATGCTCCTTCCCTGCTAACATTCCTGGGGACGCCCGGTGCCAAGCACTGGGCTAGAGCCTGAGGCCTCCAAGTGGAGAATGGAATAAACTCCATCTTCTTCTCTTGGACTTTAAAAATGTACAGGGAAGCCCGCCGATTAAGCGAGTTTAGAAATAGTGGTGGTTAACCTGTTTGGAGCCCTGGCTCTGTGCCAGGTACCGGGCTCCAGGGTTCACAACCACCAGTGGGGCGGTGGTACTTGTCCTTTCTGTCGTGCTTACCACTGTGTACCCATTGCCACGTAGAAACTTCTAGATCATAGGGTTCACGGAGGACAGTCAGGTGAGCTGCACAAGGCCATGCTGCCTGCGAAGAGCAGAGCTGCCGGTCGGCCGTGCTCCCTCCTCTCTGCAGGGCCCAAGGGCTCAGTCTTGCCCAAAGCATCCCCGCGTCCTGACGTGTTTCCTGCCAGGGAGCGCTGGGGGTCTACGGGAGGGTCCTCAGCTCTTGCCATAACCGCGGCCACGCCTTGCCCCTCACCAGTCGGCCCCCAAGAGCCCGCAGATCTGTTCCTTTCATTGATGACTCTGGTAGAGAGGGCTGCGTTCGAGCAGGGAAACCAGCTCTTTCCAGAATGGCCACGCAGCACAGCTAAAGGATGGGCGGATGGGTGTGGGTCCAGCTCGGTCTCTGAGAAGGGAGCAGGTCACATGGCCTCCAGCATGCTGATCCCGTGTCGGATGTGGGCTTCCTCCACGCAGCCTCTGCTGCACCCGACGGGTGGTTCTCAGCCCTGGCCGCACATTACAGCCCCGGGTAAATGAAAACTCCCCAGGTCACTTCAGTGGGCCTCCAAGCTGAGAAGCATTGTTAAGACCAGGGGTTAACACGCGGTCTCCCGAAAACCAGATCTGGACCTCCACCTGCTGCAAAGAAACGTCTCCTGAACAACACAGCCGTTGGTTTGCACAGTGTCTGCGGCTTTTTATGGACCACAAGGGCAGTCAAATAGCTGTGACAGAGAGGCCTCACGTTTTTACTATCCAGACCTTCACAGGACAAGTTTGTCAACGCCCGGACTACGCAGTGGTCTACCCTGCCAACCCTCTTAAACATTCTCTGGCCTAAAAGTTCGCACATTAAGTTATGATTATTTGAGTGCACAACGGGCATGAACTTCCGGATGCAGAGGCCTCTGTGGCCCCCAAGACCAGCACCCCTCCAGCATTTGCTTGCTAACTGGCAGGTGTTCTTTGATATGTTAACTATTGAACTAAGGGTTTCTTGGCCGCCTTCAGGACCCAGAGGGACCAGACCAGCTGGGGCTGCTTCTCTCCTTAAACACCAGCTCCTTTGCTCACAGGCCCCCTCCCCAGGGCTGAGGCTCCCCGCAGAGCCCCAGGGATGTGCCCAGCATGAGGCCTGGAGGGGATGATATCAGAAGATAAGAAGCCCTGAGAACTGGGAGCCTGGGGTTGATGGAGTAATCTGGAGTAATCGGCTCAAGGTTAAGGCTGGGAGCACAGGAGGGTATTCAAGGCCCATATGTGGCAGGGCAGGCTTCTGTTGACCCAGAGGCACTGGACATGGCCAGGCAGATGGCACTCTGGGACGGGGATGGGCTCAGTTACCTGGTCCAACCTCCATCCAGTATTTGCAGGGTCACGATCGGTGATACTCTAGTCTTGATTACCTCTGGGGATGGGGAGCTCAGCACCTTGCCAGATATACATGCAGGACTACTTGGAACAGTGCCAAACTGGACAACCCCTAAGTGTCTGTCAGCAGGGGATTGAATATTAACTCTTCTTTCACATACAATACGAGGGAAAAGGCGAGTGAGATTTATGTGTACTGACATGGAAAGATAATAGAAATTTGTGGGTAAGAAAAAAAACCAGGTTACAAAAGCATGTTTAATTTGAGGCTGTATATGTTAAAAAAAAGTTTTAATTCTGAAAGCATAAACACCAAGCTCCTAGCAGTGGTGATGCCACCACAGGGAGGTGTCATTGTAAGGGGACTTCTGCTCTGTGAGTGGGAGGTGGGTTTTTTGGTTTTGGTTTTGGTTTGGGGTTTTTTTGTTTGTTTGTTTTTTAAATAAGCCAGTGCTATCAGGAAAATAACAAAGATATTTCTACTAAAAGATGCAAAAAGAAAAAAAAAGACATCTTTCCTCGTATGGAACCCTCCCATAGCATCACCTATCTACAGCATATACCTGCCTTCCTATAGCTTCAGCCCTTAGGGCATTGTTCTGCCATCTGGGACCACTCAGGCCATAGAAAGTACTTGTTAAAAAAACCCAACCATGTTAGGGTTTGCTCCCCAGGAAGCACAGGCCTAGCCCCTGGGTACAGACAGCGTGGCACTCTTGGGCGGTGTTATAACGCTTGTCACTGTCTGCCTCGTGTGTCTTCCTACTAGACTGGAGGCTCTGAGGGCAGAGACAAGAGGTAGACGTTTCTGCAGTGCACACAGCATCTGGAGTAAACTGCCCAGAGCAGGTCCTCTGGACATTCCCGGTGAATGAATGAAGGAGCAATCTGAGGGGCCCAGAAGGATCAGTGCATGAGTACTTCTCTCCCTTCTACTAGGCATCTGGAATTGCTTGCTTGTCATCCGTCACCTTCCCCATGTCTCCTTCTCCAGCCCACACTCTGGACACTGCCAGGCAACTAGAAATAAGACGTGGTGGGAAGAACCAGAGAACAGGGGTGGGGCATTTGCTGGGGTGAGGACTGAGACTTCCCTGCATGAGAGAACAGAGGATACCCCTGCAAAGAAGAGGTGGGTGGAGGAGTGCAAAGCAAGTAAAAGGCAAAGAGGAGTGGAGGAAAGATCTAAGAACATGCGTGGCCATAGATACGGAATTGGGAATGTTTCCAGTGTTCTTTAGCAGATATGATCATGCTTGGCGTTGTTTCTACTTCTGGGGACCAGATTGTGTCCCTCTAAAGGTAATGTACACCAGGACTGGACCGCGTGGAGCTCCATGGTGTGTTTGGGTTACAAAGGGGCAAGCGCAGTGTGGGAACATGGCCCTACCCATTCCCTGGGCCCGGTCAGTAGCGGGATGAGGGCGAGGGTTTAGGTCTGCAGCTGCCTCCACTCAGACCCTTGTCAGCCTGGCATCCCCTGCCACACCAGTTCTAGCCCCGTCTGGAATTGCAGTGATCTTGAGATGCCAGAGAAGGAAGCCACACATGTCGGTGGGAAGGAGCCACCTTCCAACCTTCTGCGCCAGAAGTCAGGAGACCGGGGCTTTGTGTCTTTGTAGATAAATGCCCTGAGGAAGTGTTTTCATTTAGTGAAGAAAAGTGACACAGCTAATAGGAGTCCATTGCCCCCAAGTCAGAGAATAGAGGTAAGCAAAAAGATTCCAGATTGAATCCCTATATCCTCATTATCTGGGGTTAGTTCCCATTGGCCTTGGCACAAATAATCTTTTGTGCACATCTGCATATAATTTTTAAATCAAACCGTGTGTAGTCTTTTGTAATTTAGCATTTGCACATAATTAAACATCTTTTTCTGAGGACACATGGGTTTGTGTCCCTGTTCTGCCTCTAACTTCTTAGCTGCATGACACTCGATGGGTCACATTAGCGTTCGGTGCCTCAGTTTCTCCGTTGACAAAATGGAGATCACGGAGCCCATCTAACAGGGTTGTGGTAAGGCTCCATGTGGCGGCCGTGGCCTGGGTTGCTTTGCACAGTGTTCCCAAAGGGAAGAGACTGTACTTTTTTTCAGGTCCTGGGTCTCTGCCAGCTCAGCTTGCTCTTTCTCTCACAGGCTTTTGGGTCCTTTTCTTTCCAGGATCGAGAAGGGGGATGGGCACGAGGAGGAGGACCTGCGCTTAGATTGTCGCCACGAGAGATACGCTGCCCGTAAGTGGTCTCGTCTGCAGCAGCCTGCGCCGTCTGAGGAGAGGGGACCCTGGAGATGAGCCAGGCCAACCTCCCCCTGCACCCCTGCTTGCTCCCACAGACACACACTGCAGAGGGGGAAACTGAGGCTGGCGTCTTGGCATAGCCCATCCCCTGCACACAGCGGCCATGGCCCTCTCACGATGGAGATGGGATGCTAAGAAAGCGAGGGGGACGTTGGGTGCTGCAGGGCAGGCAGGTGAGCCACAGCTTGAGTCCAGGCTGGGTTGGCTGTTGGCCAGAAGGGGGAACAGCCCCAGGGTCCGACTAGCCAAGTCAGGGTGGTGACAGTGGATGAGATTTGTTTGGGCCGCAGAGGCTCCTGGCAGCTCAGAGTGCATTGACTTCATATGCCTCACTGTGGGGGACCAGAAAGCAAAGAGGGTGGAAGCAGAGAAAGGGCCTTGCTCCAGCCAAAAACAGAAAGAGCCGGGAGATTAAAGTTAAAATGGCAGAATCTCAGCTCAGCTCAGCCTGTGGAAGGCCCACCACAGGCTCCCTGCCCACCACACCCGCTCCCAAGGGCTTTTCATGCCTGATCTCCTGTGCTTGCTGGCCCCCAGCCCTGACAGCCTGGATTACGAGCCACGTTGTGCAGATGAGGAAATTCAGACTCAGAGAGGTGGAGTAGCTTGCCCGAGGTCGCACAGCACGGCTACTCGTGGCAGACCCCGTCCATGCCCTGCTCATGTCTCTCAGACCTTTTAGGTCCAGTGGCCAGTATCTGCATCTCTGTGCCTGGGGGTTCTCCCACCTACACTCACAGAAGGAGAGGGCCGGGGAGCAGAAATGCCTCCGAGGGGCTCGGGAGGCACGTGGTAGGGATGAAGGCTGAGGACGCTGTTCAGGCGCCACTGGCTCGTGCTTGGGCCCGAGCCTCCCCACACTCCCTGCAGAATGGGCAGGCAACCGTGGGTGGAAAGAGGCTGGGGGGCTGGTCTGGGGCAGGGAAGCCCAATCCCCGAAGCCCAAGGATGAAGATAGAGTTGAAGGGACCCCGTCTGGCTCTAAGAGCAAGCACTGGGATTAACGAGGACACCCAGGGTCAGGGGAACTGCAGAAGCCCTCCACCCTCAGCCCGCCTCCCACGGCCCTCACCCCTGCCCCGGCACCCACTTCATCTGCCAAGCAGCATTCCCTCACGAAAGGAGCATCACGTGCACTCACGCGCAGGTCAACAGCCTGCAGAAAATCCATCTTTTGTTCCCTCCAAGACGCAGCTGTGAGCGAGCCAAAGCAGACAGAGGCCTCCGCCTTGTGGGGCTCACCGTCTGGGGACGGGGGGAGAAAGCAAGAAGTGACTCAGAAACAAGACAATCTCAGAACAGACAAGTGCTCGGAGGGTGCGGGTGAAGGTAGGGGAATGGGGCAGGCCCCTCTAGAGCCGCCTCTGACTGGAGCCTGAAGAATGAGAAAGAGCCAGCCAGGCGGAGGCTTGCGAGCGCTAAGTCCCCGAAGCAGGGGCAGCCAGGACTGGAGGCCAGTGTGGCTGGAGCAGGGACAGCAGTGGGGATGCTGACGATGGGGCTGGAGGGGCGCGGGGACAGGAGTGGGGGAAGTGGGGAGCTGGCCGTGCAGTGGGGAGCCCAGGGGCATTTTGAGCAGGGAGGAGACTTACCCAAATTGTTTATCTGTGTCTGTGTATCTATCCATACCTCTAATCTGTACTTAGACCTATGTCACCTATCTGTCTGTCTGTCTGTCTCCATATCCGTGTCTCTCCATCCAGCCATAGCCATCCATCGGCACTGTGGGGAAAGGGTCGCAGGGAAGCAAAAGCAGAGGCCAGCCGAGCAGCTTAGATGCTGTTGTCGTCATTCCCAGGAGAGATGACAGTGGCCTGACCTTTGGCGAGGAAGATGAAAGTGGGTGGGTTCGGGAACTCTCTGCTGGAAGAATTGTCAGGATGTCTTCATTAGGGTTCTCCCAGAGGCAGATGGGGAGATAAGGGCTCAGCAGCAGCCAGCGCCCATTTGGGTGGCCCCAGAAGACACAGTAGGAGCGGGGAAAGGCAGGGTCTGTAAAGGACACAGTACGGAGGCGAGCGCCCTGAACCCCGCTGGGGGGCCCGGGCCGCTGGTGCAGAGCGCGCAAATCTGTTACCCTTCCAGACACGACCGCCGCTCTGCTCGGGCGCTGAGGGTGCTGGGCTGGGGCGTGGGGCCTGCCTTGCCCTGGGGCCGGTGGAGGTCAGCAGCCTGTTTTGCCGAGGGGGCACAAGGGGCCTCAGGGTGTCTAAAGAGGACAGGTTGGTGCGGCCATGCTGCTCAGTCTGGGTGTAGCTGGACGGTCTTGCAGAGTAGGGAAGGGAGACGGCTGAAGCTAGGTTCTCCAGGGAGTGTGCTTGGGGTGGGGAGAGCCCGTGAAACCCCCGGATCCTCACGCACTGCCCCGGGGCTCACAGAGAAGCCGCAGAAGGGGCGGTGGGGACGGGGCTGTGGAGGGCCGGTGGCAGCCCCCAGAGGTTTGCCAGATCCCCGCTCCTCAGGAAGAAAGGAGCCTCAGATCCCACAGCGCTCTGCCAGGTGTGCCTTTTATCAGGTAGCCGAGCTGCCGGGGATGCTGTCTTTCCCCCAGGGCCCGCGGAGGCGCTGGGGACTCCGTTACCACCAGAAGGAAAAGCTCCCGACAACCACTGTCAGAGGAGTTGGCTTCGGTCGCTTGAGTGACCCCTAAGGTGGCTGCTCTCGTGGCCGCGGGAAAGCCATTTATTCAACATATCTTTACGAAAGATGCTTCTCTGGACTGGACCCGGGCTGAGTTCTGGAACATGGGGGTGAGCAAGGTGTGTTCCTGGACTGGGGGGCTCCTGAGCATGGCTCTCTTGTGTGGCCAGAGCTAAAGCGGGGTCCTCATCTGGCTGGCGGTGAGGGCGAGGTGCTGGAGATGGAGGGGATACTTGGCCAGGGGTGACCCAACTTGGAAGAATCCTACAGCGATACGGATTCCTGGACTAGATCACAAAAATAGCCAACGAGAACTCAGTCCCACCAGGTCTGCTCATCCTGGTGTGTGTTCTGAGGACTTTACATTTATCCACTTATTTAATCCTAAACAGGTCCCATTTTACAGGCAGGGAGAGTGAGGCCTGACATGTGGCAGAGCTGGGATTTGCACCCAGCCTGTCTGGCCCCAGAGCCTGAACCCTGGACCCCCAGGGTGAGCTGCCGCATGCCAGGGGGCCCATGTGGACTTGGTCCTCGCAGACCTCGTGGGCTAGAAAAGCAGCCTGATCAGCACCATCTCCAGAATGCAGCCTCTTAGCTGCTAGTGGGGTTCTGGCCAAGAAAATATTTTGGAAATGCCTGGTCGAGTTTTGCAATATTTCTGCACCGAACAGCTGCTCGGATTTTGTGGTGGGCTGACTTGCGGGCAGGAGGAACGGGGGAGGAGGAATGTCAGCGAGCCCACATTATTAAAGGCTTACTGTGTGCAGGTCTCTGCTCAGCCGTTCACAGCCCTGGGAAGGAGGGCTGATGACTCTTCTGTGGGGATGGAAAGAGTAAGGAGCTGAAAGGCACCCTGACTTGCTGGGATCTCTGGTCCCCTGAGGGATATAGCCTGGCTCGGTTGTCTGTCTTCTTCCTTCCTCTGGGTACAAGGCCATTCCTGTTCTGGGCCCCCAAGCCCCCACCCTCACCTCCTCTCCCTCTCCCTTCTCTCATTCTGCCCCAGCCCCCTGGCCTTTCTCTTTCTAGAAAATGCAAACCATCCCCTCACAGGGCCTTTGTACTTGCCGCGCTCTCTGCCCGGAATGCTCTCCCTCTAAATCCTTGTGTGGCTGGCTTTGTCTCACCTTGAAGTCTCAGCCAGAAGACCGCTTCCTTGGAGAAGCTTCGCCTGACTGCACCTGCTTCCGCTGCTGTCCTCATTATCACCTTGTTTTCTTTCCTTCACGGCACCTGTCCCTCTCTGAAATTATTTTTTATATTTACGTACTTGGTTTTTGTTTGGTGGTCTCGCCCCACTAAGTTCCAGGAGAACAGGCCCCCTGACTTGTTTTGTTTGCGTCTGTGTTCTGAGAGCCTAGAACAGTGTGTTGCACACAGCAGGTGCTCAGTTACTCCAAGTTTGTCCCACCATTTCCCACTAGAGCGGCCACTTTTCCACAAAGCAGTACATGAAATTTTGGTTATCTTAACGGCTCCGGAAGTCACTATTTTTTTCTTGGGCTTCTGTGATATGGACTCTGCCACAATTTCTTTCTCCCGAGGAAAGAGTTTGCTTTTGAAACTTGCCTTTGGGGCTTTGCAGTGCCACCAGCCAGCTCGGGAGCACATCAGATGTGACATTTGATGGAGGCGATGCTGCCATCTGGTCCAGGTGTCTGTATCTTCCTTTTGGGGGCAACTGTGCCTTGCAGCTGATTGCAGCTGTCAAGTTCAATGCCTGAGACAAGCTTTTGATTTTGCCAGGTGTGTCTGTAAGGACGGGCAGGGCTGGGCAAGAGTCTGTCACTTGCCGGGTACAGAGGTGGCTTCTGGGAGCTCTGTCTAGATGGGTCTCCGCCGCTGCTGCCCTCAAAATAGCAGAGGGAATTTCAAGGAAGACTTTCTTGGGTCCAGAGCAGCTTGGCATTTTTATTAGATCAAAATCACATCCAACAGAGAACTGCTCAAGTCTGCTTCCTTTATTAAAATGGAAACAGACAATATTTCTGAAATAAACACCAACTTGCCAGGGACCCAGATGGGTATGCGGCTTGGAGACATCTGAGACCCGGGGCCCTGGGGGCTGAGAGATCCAGGTCAGCGTTCACATCAGAATCACCTGAGGGGCTCCCTAAAGCGCGGATTGCCAGGCCCCATCTCTGAGTCTCTCAGTTCCTGGCTCAAGAGGGCTGGGGTGGGGCCTGGCGATCTGCATTCCCAACGGGTCCCACGTGACTCTGTTTCTACTGCTCTGTGGACAAGCTTCTGAGCAGGACTCGGCCCCGAGCCAATACCTATCCCTCCGAAGCTGCGGCCAGGAGCCAGTCTGCATTTTGTCCCTTGCTTGGGCCCTTCGGTGGCTTCTGCATGGAAACAGGTGCTTCTAGGGCCAACTCCTCTTCAATCCATCCTCCTAAGACAGTTTTGATGCTGTCTCTCCCAACCCCTCCTCCTAGCTCCCCAGGCTGCTGTGGTGGCTCCCCGGGCAGGTGTCAGGCTCTGTGCTGAGAGATGTCGTGGGGACAGCCCCAGGGCCTAGCTCCCGGTCGGTCATCAGCAGGTTTCCGGCAAATGATTTAGCTCCCTTAGTCCTCCTGTAGTAGTTGCTGTAATGGAGATTTCCACTTTACAGGAAAAGATACTTGGGGTTAGAGAAACAAGGTCATTTGTCCTGGGTCACAAATCTGGGCGACTTGCTGTGCTTTTGTTCTTTTCTGTGACCGTTTTTTGCCCAGAAATACTTGGCGGGGGGCAGTTGTTCAAATACAGATTTCCCTGGAGATTTCAATTCCTTGGTTTGGGGCAGGGCTGAGGGATCTGCATCAGGTAAGTCTGCTGCTCAGGGGGAGCCCCCGGGTGCAGGATGAACCCCGTCCCCCTGAGGGTGCTGCTCAGCCTTTTCCCTGCTGGCGTCCAGCATCTTGGGCCACCACAGTCCCCCACCCCTCACCCTGCCAGCCACCGGTGCCCTGCTTTCCAGCCACACAGACCTTCTCGCTCCCCCCTCCCCGGGCCACCAACGGTGCTAGGTTTTTCACACCTTCTGAAAACCTCATTTACCTGCCAAGAACCTATTTCACACTGTTTCTTCTGCCTGAAAAGACCTGCTCCCTTCCTCTGCTGGGCAAGAAACAAACCCTAGTCGTGGAATTGTGAGCTTCACAGTGCTTTCCAAGTCTAGTTCAAATGTCCGGGGGATGGCAGCCTGCCCCCCCTTCCCCCCATCAGAGGTGGTCATGTTCATCTCTGCATTGTCCTGTCCTGGGGCTCACGTCTACAAGGTGGGATTTTATGGTGGTTACAAGCCTGGCCTTTGGAGGCTGCCTATTGTTCAAATCCAGCAGTGAGACTCTGGACAAATGACTTAACCTGTCTGGGCCTCGCTTTCCTCATCTGTAAAATGGGCATAGTAATGGCATCTCACTCATATTTCTGAGGATTAAATGGGCCAGTGCACATGAGGCGCAGTGAATGGCTCCTGCCACGCTAAGAGCTATAGACGCGTGTGCTCTCGTCACTTCCGCACGTATGTATCTGTCTCCCTCACAAGCCCTGGCGGGTGTCTCACTCCTGTCTGCTGGCCCAGCACCCACTGTGGAGGCTGACACACAGTAGGTGCCCAACAGATGTTTCATAAGAGAACGAAGGAATCCGTGGTCCTGGGAGAGGTGGCAGGTTAAGTGGATTCAACCTGATCCTAAGTGCAGAAAACAGATGGGGAGCTAGTCATGGCTCAGCAGCGTGGGGTCCCCAAAAGATGGACTCCAGCAAGGACAAGGATAGGGCCCCCATTTGATCTCCTAAGACAGGCTGCCCCCAAGGTAGACCACAAAACCCAACTTCCCCTCCACATGGATCTCACACACATCTGCTCTTCTTCCCAAATCTTTCCATGTTCATTCATTTAACGGATCTACATTATCAGCAGTGTGCGTGGAATTGAGCGAGGTGCTAGGGACAGAGCAATGAAGAGCAGCATGGCTGGTCTGTGTCCCCACGTTACATGCAGCCTAGTAGGGGAAACTGGGAGGAATCGAGTGAATGGCTATCACTAAATATGCCAGAGTCTTTGACGTGCCCTGAGGATACAGATCTACAGCGCAGGGTTGACTTGGAGAAGCAGCCATAGGGCCCTTGTCAAGGTGGCGACATTTTAGGACTGGAAAAGGGACGATGGTGTCACTAGCTGAAGGGTCTCCAAAGCCAGACACCTCAGTGCCAGCCTCGATTCATTTCTCCATCACTCCCCTCATCCCGTCTCTTTCTAGAGGAGAGAATTCGAGGTGGGGCAGCCAGACAGTAGGCTCTGGCTGCGGGCCCTCAGGAGAGGCCGTCAGCACCTCGGACAGCAGATGCGGGGGGCGGGGGGGGGGCAGGGGGTGTGGCGTTCATCTGTCTCTCCCGGGCCAGGCCGGGCTGGGCTGCTGTGGGGTCAGAAACACCAATTCCAGCCACTTGCCCACCGTCATCAATTCCTTTACCAGCTTCAGAGCGCCTTGGACAAGTTACATCCCCTGTAAGTGCCCCCATTTCCCCTTCGACACATTTGCGGTGGCACTAGCAGCCTTGGCTTTCAAGGGCCCTTCCAACTCAGCGAATCCATTCCAGAACAGAGGATGTGACTGCATGCAGTTCAGCAGAGCTGAGATTTGAACCCCTGGGATCTTGGTGCCCTGGGGGGGGGGGGGGGGTTCATGACAGTGATTTCCCACTGATCTATGGAGAAGTGAGGATGGAAGAGAGAGGACATTAAATGTGTTCATGTTCATTTGGGCCAAATACTCTGCTAAGCCTGGTTGCTTCCAAAGGAATTTAAAACACAGCACTTGCTATCAACCCTCCGAGTGGCACCTTGGACAGATCTCTTCCCACCCTTGGGCTGTGGCTCCCCATCTTTGAAGAGAGGTGGTTGAATCCAGCCCCCTCCCATACAGGCATTTTGCTATTTCTACATCGATCTGAAGTCGGATAACGAAGGACTGACTTCTAGCAGGGGGCCTGCCGGGCCTGCCAAGCCCTTTGTAACTCACATCCATTGCAGGTTCAGAGAGGACAAGGTACTTGTCAACAGTCACACAGCTTAAAAAAAAAGAGTGACACAGCTTGTAAACAGTGGAGCCTGGATTTGAATCTTTGACTGCAAGACTGCAATTATAGTTTTTTCCCCTAAGCCCGTATCCACGAGAGGAGAGACTGACCAAGGAGCACCTCATAATGTACAGAATCTCAGAATAGGAAGGGCAGGCAAAGCTCATTCTCCAGGCTTAGGAATTACTCTGTCCTCCTCCCGCATGATTTCTTCATTTGTTATAAAGGGTCAGCTCAGGACTTGCTGTGTGCGTGGCCAGGTGAGGGGGGCCAAGGCTCCGGGGTGAAAGCAGACCCAGTCCCTGCCTGCACTGGGTCCCCAACACAGAGTGATAAGCCCAGGGAGAGAGAGATCAGCAACGTGTCGTGGGGTCACGGGGGGAGCGAAGCCTGTGCCTGTGAAGTTGTGGGATGCTTCCCAGAGGGAGTATTTGAAAGACAAGTGGGGGATTCGGTAACCAGGAAACAGCAGGGAAGGGCATCGGGCCGAGGGACCAGAATGTGTAAAGCCATGGCACAGAGTCAAGGAACAAGGATGCAGGTTGGGAAGTAGAGGTCAGAACTGGCCAGCCCAGAGATGCTATTTGGTCCACAGATGGTTGTGAATGTTTTAAAAGCCTTAGTTGTCAGTATTGAAAATCTAGGAGATTTTATTTCGAAATTCTGATTTTCAGTTTCTCTGAGCTTTTTGGAAGATCTGAGCCCACATTCTCCATGGCAACAATTGGCCAGAGCTGAAGAATGGCTGATTTGCCCACTTATGTCATTTGGTTAGGCCTCGTAGACATTTTGAGGTGGCATTCTCCAATCTACAGCATCAGGTGCTTCCCCCGTCCCCTGCTGCCACCCCCAGCTAGTGACTAGCCCAAAAGTAAAGATACTGGAAGATGGGAAGTGCACGGGGGTTGTGGTGGCCTGGGGGGCACTCCTCAGGTGGGAAGACGGAGCTCCCTACTCTCCACTGTAAATGGCTCTGGGCCCCAAGCCCCTCCCGGGAGGCCGAAGACAAAAGGAGGGTCCTAGTTCCTCAGTGACAAATCCACTTCTGGATCCAGGGAACAAGCAGCCTGATTTTAACTCAAGGAAGGATGGGGATCATGGCCTTTCCTTTTCCGTCAAAATGCATGATCCCTTTCTGTTCCAGCAGACTCTCCGGGGTTCAGCCTGTTGGCAATGGTGAGAGCAGCTACCTTCACTTTTAAATATTCATTTAGAAAAACAATCAAACCTTTCTGCACATCAAATATTTGCTTCTAGATTTTTTTTTTTTTTTAAAAATCCAAACACCTATATCTTGGTAGCATTCACTTCCAAAGAATGCAACTATTTCAGTTGCTGAGGCCAAAACAGACATTTTTCCTGAGGCCAAATGGTTCCAGAACGTTTGCCAAATATTTCCCACCCTTTTAAAAATACAGTAAAATTAGCAAAGCACTAACATTAAAGAATATTAAAACCAGAAAAAACATCAAAGCACAAAACCCCACAACCACCCCCTAAACTGGCACAACCGTCCTCCCCTTTGCCCGTGGCCTTCCAGCCCTTGCCATGAGGGAGACTGTCCCAACAGTCAGAGCTGCTTTGGGGGTGGAGGAAGGGTAATGAGCTGTCTGTCTGTAGAGGTATGCAAGCAAGAGCTTGGCTTCAGCAGGAATTCCCAGCTCAGTGGGGCTTGCTACAAAGAGCCTGTCTGACCCTAAAGGATGACAAGAATGAGCCTCCATTAGAGCTCAGAGTAGAAAAACCAACGAATGTCTTTAATGAGGAAATTCAGTCCAGCTGCTTATCCTTGCTGAGTGTCCGTTCCCTCATCTGTAAAATGGGTGCTAACTACTTCCCAGGCTTGTGAGGCTAGAATCAAGTAGGGTATAGACCGTGAATGCTCAGTGGCTGTTGGTTTTCTCTCTGGCCCCCCAGCCCACCCACCACGCCAGTCTCTCCCTCGGTTTTCCTCTCTGCTTCCACCTCCACTGAGCCATCATGGAGCATCTGCCGAGGGTCAAGCCATCATTCTCCTTGGCTCATGGTCTGATGGGGCCCACGCTAGGGAGTGCCACTGGGAGGGGCAGCTCCAGGATGAGGGAAACAGCCAAGGGCCTCAAAGAGACGTGGGGGGGGCTTCCTGTAGGAGGGGAGACGTGAGCTGGGCCTTGAGGGTGTGATTCACAGTAGGTACAAGGACATGTTAGCAGGTCGCAGCATGGGGATGGACATGGTTCCTGCATGTCAGAGACGTTAAGGAGGCATTTGAGTGAAGGCAGGGAGCGGGCTTCCGAGAACCCAGGGAGAGAGGAGTGAGCTTGTTGGATGGGGACCAGCTCCCTGCCTTCTGCTCGCCCAGGCCCCTGGGAGCAGTGGGCACTGGTGGACGTGGTGCAGTCTCTGCCACCTGCCTCGGGCCAGGGCGCTGCTCGGAGTCACTTTGGGCACCCATGCACGGATGCTCAGTCCCTGGGGTCACGTAGGGACTGGGGCCAGGAGTTGTGTACGCTTGTTCTCCTTCTAACCCTCCCCCAGCTCCTTGAACATGTGGAGACGCAGTGTGGCTCAGGGAAGCCTGGTGGGGCGGTGGGTGGGGTTACGGGCTGGCTGGGCAGGGTGGCTGGGGAGATGGGTGGGCAGGGGAGGGCGGGGGGCAGGAGGCTGGAGGGTCGTGGATGGTGCGCGGTGGTGAGTTGGTGGATGTGGCAGCAGGTTGGGAAGTGGGCAAGTGGGCGGGTAAGGTAGAGGGTGGGTGAGTGGGAGGCTAGGAGGATGTTCCCAGTTGCAGGCCGATGTGGCTGTGGGAAGTTGGGCTGCTGGGGTTGTTAATGGGGTGGGAGGAGGATGGCTGGTGTGTTGACAGGTGGGAGGTGCATGAGTGGGTTTGGGGCTGTGGGTGGGAAGAGTGTGTCTGAGTGGGGTGGTGGGCACCTTGGCCAGTGGGAGGTGGATGGCAGTGGGTATTGGCGGGGGTATGTCGAGGGGGGTGGGGGATGGGGGCATGGATGGTGAGCTGGTGAGTGAGGCGGCAGGTAGAGAGCTGGACGTGGGTTGACCGAGATGGGTGGGCGATGGATGCGTGGCTGGAGGAGGGCAGCCTTGCATACTGACCACCCCGTCTCTCGGCAGGACACCATCCGCACATGGGGGATTCCTGGCCCCGGGGCTCTGCACAGGAGGTGCCAGAGCTGAGCCGCCAGTGTTGGGTGCTGGGGCACTGGGTGTGACCGAGACCCAGCGTGGCCCCCGGACCTCAGGCCGCCCGCCAGAAGACTGCTCTGGTGCCCCCGGGAAGCTGGCCTGTGTGCTGGGAACTCAGCCAGCCTGCGCGGGAGACACAGGCCTGCCCTCCCCCCTGCCTCCTGGGGCTCAGGGCCCTGGACATGGAGCCGGGGTGGCCTGCCCGAGTGCACAGGGCTGCGCATGGCGACTCTGGGACAGCAACCCCTGACTCTTGCCACCGTCACACGCAGCACCCTGTCCGGTGCAGCTGGGATGCCACGAAAGGCACGGCCGTTGGCCACGGAAAGCCGGCCGGGAAGTTCAGGGCGTGTCCGGTGGCGCGGAGCCCTGCACGAGGCAGGGAGCAGGTGGGGCTTCCCGGCGTTGGCACCACGGGGTGGGGGGGCACACAGCAGGCACACAGCAGGGGCACAATAAATGCTTGTTGAACCTGTTTTCTTGCTGTGTGTGGAGGCCAGTTGCTCTCTGGGCTGTGGCTGCCCCCCAGGGCCCCACCCTGTCGGGTCCTCAAGGAGCCTGAAGGTGGGACAGCCTGAGGGTGCTGGGGTCAGGGCCAGACACTGAGGTGCCGGAAGGAAGGAGGGAGTCCAGAGTGGAAGCTGGGTCTGGGGGGTCGGGGTCAGGGCGGAGCCAGGCTGGCAGGCTGCCTTGGATTCCAGAGGGTGGGCAAGGTAGGGATGGGACAGGCAGGTGGGAAATTTGGGAGACAGGCCCTCAAGCCCAGGCCCTAAGCTGTCCTGACCCCATGGGGACCCTTGACCCTGTGTCTAGAGCTACCTTTACATCAAGTCCTGGGGCTTAGTAAGTGCCTGGGGAAACATCCCTATTATAAGGATGAGGGAACTTAGGGTCACAGAGATGAAGTAACTTGCCCAAGATCACAGAGCTAGTGAATGGCAGAGATGGGGTCAGAACCAGGACTTTAAGAAGCCTCATCCCTTTCCAGAAGGATTTCTAGAGCTTTCCCCCAAGTAGAGAATGTTTCTTCATCCTTCCATAAGTCCATCCATCATCCATCCATTATTCATCCTCCATCATCTGTCCATCAATCCTCCATCATCCACACATCCATCCTCCATCATCTGTCCATCATCTATCCATCCAACCATCCATCCATCCATCATCCATCCATCATCAGCCCATCTATCCATCCTTCATCCTCCATTCATCATCTATCCATCCATCCATCCATTCATCCGTCCATCTATCCATCCATCCTCCATCCATCATCCATCATCCACCCATCCATCATCTATCATCCATCCATCCTCCGCTTACCAGATGTCATCCTTCCCTGTATCAGGCGTCCGTCCATCTTCCTTCCGCGTATGACCCATCCTAATTATTTAATTATCCATGTATCCATCTATCTGGTGATACAGTTCACTGCGCCCCTACTATGTGCCAAGCGCTGCGGTAGGCACTTGAGATAGGATATTGAGCCATCCAGATGGGTGTCTGTCCTCACAGATGGGCGTGACAGAGAACGAGACAGATGGTTGTTGTACAGTGTGTGGTGTGTTTGGTGCCCGGCACTGGGGCCAGGCAACCTGGGTTTAGATTCCAACACGTCCCCCTGAGACCTTAGGCAAGTGACCTAACCTCTCTGTGCCTCCTCTCCATGGGCCATGGGGACAAGAGGACAGCTACCTCTTACAGCTGTCCTGAGGGCTAACTGAGCTACGGCATGTGAGGCATTTAGAACAGGGCCTGGCACAGAGTGAGTGCTTTGTTGGTGTTTGCTCTTATCTTGATGGGGGAAAGTCAGGGGCTGTGGGATCCCAAAGGCAGCACCTGCTGGGGGAGGGAGGAGGCGGCGGTGGTCAGGAGGGCTCCTTTGGGAAAAAGATATTTAAGCCAAGACATGAAGGTTGTCTAGATGTCAGGCAAGAGGAGAGAGAGGAAGAAAGTCGGAACATTACAGGAACCTTACAACAGCCTAGACAGCAGGTGTGGAGAGAGGGGAAGGTCACAGGGGGTGAGAAATCTGGCTGCAGAGGAGGTCGGGGGAGCCAGGCCAGAGGGACGTGAAGCCTCCCTAGGAAGCTTGGACTTACCCACAGTCCACAGACCCGCTGTGCATTCTAGGAGGATCTCTGCTGCCGTATCCCTCCCATGGTCGGAGGGAGAGAAGACAGTGGTCTGGTTCACAAAGTGGCCCCAGGGATGGGACAACGAGGGCAGAGTCAGGAGCCAGTCACGAGGGAAAATCAACAGACTGATGTGGAGGGAAAGTCGGCAAAGGCTCTCAGGTTCCGGGCTTGGGTCAGGGGCGGGTCCAGATGGCTTGAGTCTCAGGTGCCAGGGGCACCCACGTAGAGGTGTGTGCTCACTCATTCACGCATGCATTCATTCATCAAGAGAGTCATTAATCCATTTTCCATTCAGTCAGTAAATATTGTGCACCTACTGTGTGCGGCGGGAGATGGGCCTGGGTGGGGGATTGGGGTCCACTGACAAAGATCTCGAAAGTCAGGACAAGGAGTTTGGGCTTTGGGTCCTTGGCAGGACGTGGGGCTGGGCTCCCAGGGCCCCGGGCATCTTGGGGCTCCTTCTTTTCAGCTGGGGTCCTTCTGTAGTTGGCGGCTGGACCACCAAAGCCCAGGCCATGATTTTAATCGACACATGGGCACAATTTTAATCTATTTTAATAGTTGTGTTTATGTAAATGTGTATTAGGAAAAAATGTATAATGGGCACATTAGTGTCATGATTTCACCGATGCTGTTGCTTAGGACGAAACCAAAATAGGCATTTAAGTAAAAAGACAAAGAGCTGGCTTGAAGAAAAATATTCAATAAACAATCGTGCAAGTGGTATGTGATTATGGTATGCGGACGGCTCAGGCAAAGGCCTTTCTTAGCCCTGCATGAGTCCATCCATCAGTCCCCCTGTCCCTCGGGGCACCTGTCGGGCAGAGGGTGAGCCCCCGCTCTCCCATCTCGTGGAGCCGACAGCAAGAAGGCTGCTCGTGAGGTGAAAGGAAGCATCGCCAGGCAGGCCCAGGCGTGGTCCCAGTGGCTCCCTACTGAGCGTTACTGGGAGGGGGTCTTGATGCCGGGGGGCAAATGCATCTGGGAGGAGGGAAGACCACCTGGGCTGAAGGCAGGAGGTGCTTGGGTGTGCACGTAGAGGTCTGCCCCGGGTACCCGCACCCAGCATCCCTGTGTCCACGTTCCCCGGGCTCCTGTACACACACCAACCCCAACAAGCCTGAGTTAGCGCTTGGTGCTAAGTGTGTGTGCGCCCACTGGCCCTGAGCCCACGCTCCCAGGGCGTGAGCTGGTCTTGGACACGGACTGGCCTGCACGCGCTCGGTGGCCCGCAGTGGGGCCTCTGCCCTCTTGTTGGCTCACACCACGCCCTCTCCCCGGGTGCAGGGGGCCGTGGGGGCCCGAGCTAAGGGCTAATGCACAGGCCCAGGCCTCAGGAAGTGGCGGGGCTGACCTCCCTCCTTGGCTGGCGGATGTGATGGGCAGTCATCCCTGCCACCCTCACCGAAGCCAAACTCTCCCAGCCACACACTTATCTCCCTCAGGTAATGGAAACGTCAACTTGATTCATGGGCATCCGTTCGCTGCAGCCAGGCCTGACTTGTCCTGTTGGGGAGGCTCATCCCTCGGGAGGAAGTGAGGACAGAGGAAAGCATCAGCGGCCATGGAGTTAGTTCAAATCCTGAGACCAAATCACAGACCTGCAGTGGGCCCCATTCGTCCCCGAACCGCTCGTGGAGGCTCTCCTGTGTGCCAGGCATAACGGGGCACCCGAGCCGCCACAGTGAGTCGGGAGGACACGGAATTTGTATTCCAGTGAGGAGACTGACTACTCAAATCATTCGAACAACAAAAATATCATTTCCAAGCGTGAGAAGTGCTATGTAAGCGAACAAGGGAAGGCCTGGTTTACACTGGAACGGTGAGGGTGGGCCTCTCAGGAAGGGCCACGCAGCAGGGACTGAAGGAAGCAGCAAGGGAGTCTGGGTATAAGCCACAGCATGTGCAAAGGCCCTGGGTTTGAGAGGAATGTTGTGTGTGGCACTGTGACAGGACACCGTGCTTGGAGCTCAAGGTGAGGGCATGAAGTCTGCTGCTGAGCAGTTGGTCTTCAGGGGTCGGAGCTGGTGGGGCCTGGGGGTGATGGCCAGGAGTGCGGTCTTCGCCTGGAAGGTTCCACAGGGAACCACTGGCAGGAGGATTTTTAGAGGAGGACACAGCAAGTTCCTCCAGGTTGTATGGGGGGAAGGCCTGGGAGATGGGGTGCAAGGCAGAGTCAGGGTGACGAGAGAGGGGGCTGCAGCAGGTTCTGGCAGGACTTAGAGGCTTAGGCTGCGGGGGCACCAGGAATGAGCTAAGTCGCCCCAGTGCGGCTTGGGGATGGGTGAGGAAACGAAGCACGCCGGGGCTCGACTAGCTGTTCTCTGAGGCTCCTGTCTGGGCTTTGATGCTGTGCAGACGGGGACACCTTGGGCCACTCGGGGCCACGGCAGGAATCAGGAAAAGTGTCATCTGAGCGGATGAAGTGCGTGACCTCAAACCATAGGAGCCGCGGCCTGGGGCACACGGCTTGGGGGGTGCTGGAGTTTAGCGCCACTCACCCCTTCTCCGGGGCTGTGGCCAGTGAACAGATCGCCCCACCGCACGGGTGGACAGCCCTGCCACGGGACTGAGGACAAACTCAGCCCTGCCGGGGACCATCAGTCATGAGGGAAAACCAATCTCCTCTGTGTGGGGATTTACTGCGTGGACAGACCGGAAATCCCGGTGCGGGACCTCTGCTCTGTCCCCGGCACAGCCCAGCCCGCGACACCCTGGTAATTGCTTTGGGGGCCACATTTCATCCTGGGCTGACACCGGCCGAGCCTCTGCCTTACGGGAAAGCTGGTGGCCGGGCCGCTGCCAGGACGGGCCGGGATGCAGGGGTTAGGGGGTGCCCTGGGACAAGCGGGCAGGGGGCTTCCGTGTGGGAGAAGTTCCACCGCATGAAGCCAGGCCTGGCGGCCCCTGGCCTAACCACCCCCCCCCCCCGTCCCCTCCGGTCTGATCCCCCTGGGAACGGCCAGGGTGAGCGTGGGCGGCCTGGGGGTGCAGGCTGGGCTGGCGAGCGAGGCGAGCAGCCTGCAGGGGCTGAGACCCCACCTCTGCTCTGAGGCCAGTGCCCCTCGTGGCCCAACTGGAGGAGGCCGGGGGGTCGTCCCGAGGGTCAGGAGGGGCTGGTGGAAGGCGGGGCTGGGGTGCTCCGGGGAGGAGCCCGCAGTTGGGAGCTGGGCAGCCTTGGAGCCCAGCTTAGCCCCGAGGACACTGCACACCTGGGGCCCGATCGGTCGCCAGGGGCTCGCCACCCCCCTCCCCCGCCCCCGCCGCTGGGCCCCACGGCACTGGCACTCATGCTCGCACCTGTGCATGCTCCAACGCCGGCGGGCCGTGCAGGTGACGCGGGTGAGGGACGCAGGTGGGGCCCGGGACAGAGGGGCCGTGGGGGCCCCGGCAGCCATGAGTAAAGGGGACCAGAGCTGCCTGTTCTTGCGGGGAAGCGGGGGTCTGTCTGGACCCGCGCAGCCAGCCAGATCGGAGTGGGCTCTGCTGTCCCACTTGCCGGCCGGGGGAGACAGGGAGCCTCCGGTGGGGACTCCAGGCGGTGGGGCGGGGGAGGGGGGTGAGGACGTGGCGGCAAACAGGCCCAGGGCGGGGGCAGCCGCCCCCGTCAGAGTGTAGAGACCGCCGTGGCAGGCTCCGGGGGAGCCCCGGGGGCCTTCTGCGGTCGTGGCGTCCGAGCAGGACTGTCTGGGGACCGACGAACAAACGCGCAGAGGCAGGTCCTTCCCACTGGCCGCACAGAGGAGGCGGGTCCCCCAGGGGCCAGAGGCCAGAGGCCGGCTCTTCCTCGGCCCTCTCGTCAGCTGTGGCTGGGAGCGGAACCCCACGCGGGGTGCCAGCCAGCCCCCCGACCCCACAGCCCAGTGCCGATGCGTGGGGTGGGAAGCAGGACGCCCAGGGCAAGGCGTCTGTCCTCCCACCGCGGCTGAGGGTGGGGACTGCCACCTTCAGCATGCAAAGGTCACCAGACCGACCCCTGCCTTTGTGCCCTAGGCGGTCTGAGGGCCCAGGATCGATCCCCTCCCTCCTCTGACTTCCCAGGGAGGAACCAGCTCTGGGCGTTCTGGCCACAGGCTGGGGACTGCAGCCTTCAGGGGGACCAGGCAGGGAGGGGGCGCTGGGGTTCATGCCGAGGCGCGGTGGGACCCGGGGTGAAGCGGGGGGCCTACGCGGGACTGGTAACCGGTTTGGCTCACTTGGTGCTTGCTTGGTTAAGTTAGAACCAACATTTACAAGTGCGATTTCACATTAAAAATAGATAAAACACCTGGATTTCTGGCTTCTCTTAAAACCCCTGAAGGTCTGGCATCTCTGGACCACTGTCGCTGAGTTATAGCTGTCCCCCAGAAGGGGCGTGCACTGCGCTGCTGACCAGGTGCCCCCGGGCCGGCTTTGCCCCCGGACGTCAGACCAGGCCCAGAAGCTGGGATGCCCTGCCCGGCCTCCCGCCCCACAGAAGGAGCAGTAAATGGCCTCGCCCGCCCTCCAGCGTCTCCAAGGCTGGCCCAGAGATGCTACCGCGGAGGGAGGTCGGGGAGGCTCTCCAATACCAGGGGGCCAGAGCAACTCTCCCCTCGGCCTGGGACAGAGGGAGGTGGGGTTTCCAAGGGGCCGTCCTGCGTAGCCCCAGGGTAATTGCTGGCACCTGAGCTGTACCCCAGAACCAGCCCCCCGCCAAGTGAACCCTCTTCCCACTCAAGGGCCGCTTCATCCAGACACCAATGCTCACCTCTGAAGGAAGCTGGGGAGTGGGGAACCACAGGAGACAGACCAAGAATCGGGCATCTGGGGGCTTGGCTTCTAGGATCCACATTAAGCCTAAGGGAAACCCCCAGGATTTCACCCCGCCTCAGCTCTCCCGTGGTTATCCTGGGATTTGTGCGCTAATGGCTTCCGAAGCTGTGTGTTTTGGGCAAGTTACTCAACCTCTCTGTGCCTCAATTCTCTCATCTGTGAAGGGAGGATCGTAATAGTGCTGACCCCAGAGGGTTGTAACGTGGATTCAATGAGGTGGTTCCAGACACAAAATAACCACCATATATGTATGGGCTTCTATCCTCTGCCCACGATCATGCCCCCATTTGCAGGTGGGGAAAGGGAAGCTCAGAGAGGGGACTCACCCCGCGTCATTCCGCCAGCCTCCAGCAAACTCTGACTCCGTTCTGGGAGGCAGCATGGGCCCCCTCTGCCTGACCCCAAATCCAGCACGTCTGACCATATTCTTAATAACATCTTTTATTGATTTTGCAAGAGAAAAAAAATAGACATTTATTTTACAGTTAATGCCCGTACAGCTTTTTTCCCCTCCTAAATTACATGGCGCATACAATTCTTAGCAACAGCAGTGGAGGTTCTGGGAGCGAGCGTGCGTGGTGGTCTGACCTGTGCCCCAGCCTCGCGTGGGGACAGAGAGCTGGGCCGTGTTCAACGTGGAGGTGGCACCAGCTTTGGTCCCTAAGGGCTGGCTCAATCAGCCCCCGGCCCCCCCGGGCCTCAGCTCTCCTGGGAGCCCAGAGGCCTCGGAGGCGCTCGCCACATCTGGGAGGTGAGCCCGGAAGCCAGGGCCCTGGAAGCTACAGCGATGATGGATCTTCTCTGGGAGAAACAATTCCTTATCTTCACATTGGCCCCATGCTCCAAATGAAAAGCGCATTTGCATAGCTGCTCGGCCGAAGCTGCAAAGCTCATAAAGTATTTGCTGGGGCTCTCGGTTGCACAGGAACCTACTTGGAGTACAGCGCTGCGGCGGGGCCGGGCTGGGCACCAGGAAAACAACGGATTGATATTTGGAACGAGAAATTACCCACCACTGGGAAACCAATTAGGTCCCTGATCCGAGCTTGTTATGTCGATGGAAATAGATACGTTCTGAGCTTCACTCGGCTGGGGGTGCAAGGCACATTTCCAACTCGAGGGGAAGCTGCTCGAAGCGGGGGGGCTGGGCAACGAGCACCTCGCTGCCTCCCTGCAAGGGCACCTGTGCGCAGAGGAGGGAGGAGCAAGCAGGAGGAGCCCGCGCTCAGACCAGAGGGAGGGCCGCCCGCCTCCAGGCAAAGTTCAAGTGGAAGGGGAGGTGGGGTTGTGGCCTGGTCCTCGGCCTGCCCCGCGTCCAGAGGGCATCTGGACGGGCCCTGCTGGCCGTCTGGGGTGTGAAGCTGCCCACCGCCATCCTAGGAGGGCCTGGCAGCAGGGCGGGTGGGCGCGGCTCCCTTCCTTTCCTCCCCGAGACACCCACATCCCCGAGTGCGTCCGGGGCTGGAGCAGCCCTGGCTAGACACTGGGGGACCAGGGAACAACGCCACCCTCTCAGCCGGCTCCACCAGCCCCCAGATGAGGCAGGGGTGTGGCAGGGAGGGGGGTTGTTGGCACCTCCTCTCGGGCCTCCCCTGGCGCCCCCTCATGTGGGGGCGGTTGGTGGCTGAGCCCTGGGCAGCCATGCTCTGCAGGGAGGGGAAACCCCCCCCCCGCCACCGCCACCTCACCGTCCTGGCGGGTTTGTGCGCACAGGCGTGGGTCCCAGGAGGGCGCCCGGGAGCCCAGCGGCAGAGGGAGGCCAGGCCACACGCGTCCCCTCTCGCTCCCCTCTTCCAGCCTGCAGAGTCCAGGCTGCCAAGGCTGAGGACCGGGGGCGGGTGACACGGGCGCCGCTGGCTGGAGGACCAGGCCCCCCTCCTCTGCGGTCAGCACCGCCACCGTCGCACGGTCTCCTTCTCGCTTATGCACGTTTTGGGGCGTAAGGCTGTCAAGGGAGAGGCCAGAGAGGAGGGCGTTACCCAGCCTCAGTCCTTGAGGGCACCCCACACCCGCGGTTGGTGGGGGGGATGTGCAAACTGTCCGGGTCCTCGGCCTAGGCCACCGCCCGCAGCTCCCCTGCAGCCCCCAAGCTCGGCACCCGGGCACGCTGACCTGCCCCCCTGCAGCAGGCTCTGCCACGCTGTTCCCTCTGCCCGGCCAACTCCCCGTAGGTCTCAGAGTGCGGCTCAAACACCACCTCCTCTGGGAAGCCCTCGCCCTGGGCATCCTCCACTGGTTTCCCACAGCACAGGGCAACCCCTTCCATCTGCACCCAAGCTGGGCCCCCAGGAAGCCACACCAAGCTGCAGGTGACTGCGGGAAGGGGGCCGCACGCTGCTCCTGGGGTTCTGCCCCCGCAGCCCCTCCTCAGCCCCCCGCAGGCTCCCGGGACTGAGAAGGGGCTCCGAGGGGCAGGCAGGGGTTGGCGTGAGTGTGGGACCCCCCTGCCAGCTTGTCTACGCAGCCTGGAGTCCCGCGGGCGACCTCTGGGCAGAGCAGCCAAACTGACCTGGGTCAACCGCGCTCTGCTTCCTTTTCGAGTTGGTGATTATTTGGTTTTCATTCATCATCTGGACGTCCTGATCCTCCACCTGATTGCTGGGGGGAGGCAGAAGACAGCGGGTTGGACCCCTGCCATCTGTCCCCAAAAGGGCCGGCGGGGGAGGCGGCGGGCCGGGCGTACCTGATGGTGGTGTGTTGCTCCTGGCGGCAGATGTCCGTGTCCTCGGTGAAGAGGATGGTGTGGTAGGGCACCGTGGGCTCACACGTGGGCAGGATGCCCCCCACCAGGTGGCCCACCATGGCCAGGATCCCGTTGTACACAAGCAAGTCGTCCACCAGGAGCTGCCGGACACAGAGGGGCTGCACCGTGGGGCCGAGGGTCCCCCCTCCTTTCCCCCTGCGGCCTCGGGCAAAGCGAGTTACTGCTCGGAGCTCTGCGGGCTAGCCCAGCCTGCATTAGGTCTCAGGCCCTCGTGACCATTGGGGAAGGCACCTCCTCTCCCCGCCCCAGAGTCTCCTCCCCGAGGGAAGAACTCCCTAGACCAACATGATTGGAAAAGAAAAGATGAAAGAAAAGCCACTTTCTGGTTTTCAGGGGGAGGATTAAAATCACTGGGGGCAGGTTTTGGATTCACGGTGGGATGGCGAATTTCCCTGCCTCGGAGGACCAGGCATTTGTGTGTAAGGTGGCAAGAGAGAGAGAAGTAAATCAAACTGTGACAAACGATAATTGTCGGCAGCCTAATTACCAACGAGCATAATTATCTCGAAAAACCCAGCTGATAAGTACTCACGCCAAACTCTTTCACCCCTCGATGGGGCGTTTTTGCGTAATTCCACAGTTTGATCATTGACACGGTGGTGGGCAGATCGAAAATCACATAAACCCGGTTCACCTGTCAGAGACGAGAACCCATGAAAACAGGCATGTTTGGAAACAGGCGCCGGGTGGGGCGGGGGCAAGCCCGGTGGGCGCTGGAGGCGGCGCCTGGGCGGCTGGGGGGCCATGGCGCGTGGGGTCCCCGCTGCCTTCCAACTCCCGGCAGCCCATCTTGAGTCCGGTCACGTGCGGCTGCGTTTGCAACAAACCGCTGACTGGCTCTGGGAGGGCCTGTTTTCTGGGGCCTGGCGTGGCCCTCATTTAAATACCCGCAGAGAACCGGGTGCACCCTTCCCTCTCCCTGGGGTCCGGCCAGACACCCAGCGCAGGGGCTTCCCCGGGCCGAAGCGGTAGGCCCCGGCTGCAGAGTCAAGGAGCACTGTCCCCTGACCCCGGGCGGGCAGCACGGCCTTGACCCCGATCTGTCCTTTCTCCGGTCCTAAATGAGAAGCATAGCAGACAGGCCCCGAAGGCGCTGCTGGGTAATTTCCAGCCCATGTCTTTGAACCTCTGCAGGGGGAGCGGGGAGGGGGTTGTCCAGATCAGTGGTAGAATCAGCCAGTAAGGTCAGACCTGGCGGCTTCCCACCCACCCTGCCGCCCCAACAAAGACTCTCCCATATTAGGGGGCCCCTTGCAAGACAGAACAGAGCAATGAGCATTCAGTGTGGGCCCCAGGCCCCGGGTCTCAGCCCCTGGCCATCCCCCAAAGGCCTCGCAGGATGTCGGGGGTTGGAGGGGTGGGGGTGCTGCAGGGGGAGGGCCAGCCTTCCGGCTGTACCGTGGAAATGGTAAAGGTCCTCAAGCTCAGCCGCCCACGGGGCTCAGGCAGATACAAATGTTTGAGTCCGGCTGGGAGAGTAACAGCTACAAAAACTGCCTCACACCAAAAGTCACTGAAAGATGAACACCTGCTGGCCAAGCTCAAGATGGCAGCGGACAGGTGGCGCCCCGGTCTCAGGGCTCAGAGACCTCGGGGTTTCTCCTTTGCAGGGGTGGGGCTGGCGCTCAGGGGAGCTGATGGACACTCGGGGCTCGGGGCGGGGGGGGACACTGAGGAAAACCTCCCACACAGAGCTGCTGATGCTGCTCCTTTCTGTGTTTTGAGAGGAAAATAGACCTCCCTGTCCTCCTGCCCAGTCACGCGGAGGGAGAGGGGACACTTTAGCGGTCACACGCATGCCCTAGGGCTGCTGCACTCCTCTACCCAGGCGTCTGGCTGGCGCGGGGTTAGAACCACCTGTCTCCACCCGGCCTGTCTCCTCTCTCTCTCGACCAACATTGGCCAGGCCTGGGGGGGCGAAGGCCCACCCCAGGTCCCCAAGTGACAAGGAGGACCAGCAGGAGGGTCTGAGATCTGCGAAACTGAGTCAGTTGAGAGCTGACAGACGGATCTGGGGTCAGAGGGAAGGCCGGGTTGGGGTCCAGTGCCTGGTGACCTCGAGGTCCAAGAGGAGGCAAGGGGATGTGGCCAGGGGACCGGGCCGCCCGCGGGGACCGAAAGACGCCTGCAGCACTGGGGCTCCGGAGTCCCGTGTGGGACCTTCTCTCTCCAGGGCGCCTTGCAATAACCACCCCAAGTGCAAAGGGAAAGAACCACGCCCCCCAAAAAGTGCCCATCGGAGGTGTCAGCGAAGACCTGTGCCTTCCTGACGGCCCGCGGGCATTTTGATTCGTTGGCGATTCACTTGGCCTGGAAGAAAGACGTGTCACCGAGACCAAGGACACAAAGTCCCCCCGTGAACCCACCAGGCCGGGCAGGATGGGGGCCAGCCACATGTGCCTGCCGTCGCTGGTGTCATTCACTTGGTCGATGAGCTTGTCGGGGGTCCGGACGTCCCCGCACACGCCCTCCAGGGAGTTCACGCTGTCGGGGAAGGCGGCGATATCTGGGGAGTCTCTAAGCTGCCATAACCCAAAGCAGTGTGCTGGGCGCCGTGCGCCGCTCTCTTGGCCACCAGCCTCCTCGTGCTGACGGTGTGGCTCGGGGGACGCCGGGGCTGGTGGGCAGAACGGCCGTCTGCTGCTCGGGGCAGCCGGAAAAGTGGCAGCCAAATTAGCCATTGTGGGGAAAATGAGCACCGGGGCCGGCGGGGGTGCAGGGGTGGGGGGGGGAGTGGCCAGTGTCAGGGACAGGGAGGTGGCCAGGCTGGCACTCTGGGGAGTGGAGGGCAAACTTTGAAGGTTTTCTGTTGCGAAGGGGCTGAGGGATGGCTGGATATGGCCTTGGCATGGGGGCACCAGCCCGAGACTGGACGCACTGGGTGAGCCTGACCCGGCGATGGCTACTCGAGGGCGGGACATTATCGCAGATCTGGAGCAACCAGTTCCGGCTCTGGCTCTGCCTTCCCACCTGTGAGGTCTGGGGCAAGTCCCAGAACATCTCGGGGCCTGCTTCCTCATCTGTAAAATGGGTGTAAAAACCTCCACATCTCAGAATCGATGTGAGCAGGCTCGGTAAAATTGAATGAGGCTTATACCTCCAAGGAATCACTAATAACCATCAAAACCACCAGGAATCATTTATCCCAGGCCAGGAGGATGGTGTCACCAGGGGAAGGCAGAAAAGGATCCAACTGGAACCCAGGACCCCAGAGAGGTGCAAGGCAGGCTTTGGGGTTGGACCTGCTCTGGTGGGACCCTGTGGTGGGGCAGGGATCACGGGGCAAGGGCCCAGAGGGGTCAGGCAGGTGACATCAAAGATAGATGCCTGACAGCTCAGCGGTCGGAGCATGGTCTCTACAGCCAAATTCCCAGCTGTACACTCACATGCTGCGTGACCTTGGGCAAGTTACTTAACCTCTCTGTCTCAGTTCCTCACGTGTAAAATGGGGATAACAGCACTCACTTCACAAGATGGTTATGAGGGCAAATGAGGTACCACCAGACAAGCGCTCACAGAGCGAGCCCTCAGTCAATATTAGCAATTTGTTTTGGGGGCCTGGTAGAAGACAGTAAGGACATGTTTGGGGCAAAGGGCAGTGGATAGTCAGGTCCAGCCATCATCACTGTGCATGACTATTGCTAATTTCTCAAGAGTGGCTGAAGACTGAGGTTTTCATGTGAAACTCCTTGATTTTTAAAAAAATATTAGCGACTAAGCTAAAATATTTAAAAACTCAGTGGGCTAGCAGTTTGCGAATTCTGGTGGGGGCGTTCCATGAACAAAGGGGTCCACAGTCAATAAATTCAGGACACACTGGGTTGAATACAGTGTCATGGGCGGCTCCCTGCAGGCCTTGCCAGAGTCTTTAGAACTCCAAAGTACCTGTGGTTCTCCGGAGGGGGGGTTGTGTGGCAGCTGGTACCCTCTCCCAAATGCCCTCTCCCACAGGCCTCTCTGTCTCGTGGAACTCCTGCTATGCATACCTTGGCCGGGGTGGCTGGGAGCCGCCCCCTGCTCTGCCCACCCCCCAAGGGTCAACATCTGACCCGAAGCAGAGCCCACTGGCATTTTTAGTCCCGGGGTCGGGCTCCTACAGGGACATTTCCTCTCCTTCCCCCAACCCTCCCGTGTTCCCTTCCGTCAGGGTGGAGTCCCCTTCTGCCTCGAAAGGATACTGTTTTCCGACAGAGGGATTTTTTCTCCCCGCTCATCATACAGCTCCAGGCCCGTGAGACCGATATAATAGGGATCACCCCAGCTGGTCAGGAGCTGCAACTGGAAAATGACTAGGGGACGTTATTAAGGAAAAACAGGCTTAATTTTCTGAGAACAAAGCAAAAGAGGGACAAAGATAAAATAGGGATATACTCTGGGGTGGGCTTCTACAGATGAATGAGAGGAAAAAAATCATTTTTGTTCTCTCACTGAGACTGAAGCCCATCAAAATATATGTGGCATCAGGGCGCCTGGGTGGCTCAGTTGGTTAAGCGACTGCCTTCGGCTCAGGTCATGATCCTGGAGTCCCGGGATCGAGTCCCGCATCGGGCTCCCTGCTCAGCAGGAGGTCTGCTTCTCCCTCTGCCCTCTTCCCTCTCGTGCTCTCTGTCTCTCATTCTCTCTCTCTCAAATAAATAAATAAATAAAAATCTTAAAAAAATATATATATGTGGCATCAAATTGTCTTGGATTTCAACTGCATATGTGTGTGTTTTAAGAGTTAAAAACTGTCCTCTGAGCCCGGGAGGCAGGAGGACGGGAGGGGAGGGTGCTGTTCCCCAGGGGGCTGGCAGGACGAGAGCCATGTGTATCACAAACTCATTGCGTGGTGGCACTGAATGACGTGACCAGGACTCAAACTGTCTCCTGCCTCAGTTTCCCTGGTTGTAAAATGACAAGAACGAAGTGCCCGTTCCCTCCTCTGTCCATTTCAAGTGTGCAGGGTCGGTGCGGGGGTGGGGGGATGGCTAAGAGGGGGAAATCCATGAGCTCTGGAGCAGCGGGAGGGATGGGCCAGGGCCGCGTGAGCCACCATTGCTGACCACGTCCCACAGTCCTCAGCCCCATCCCCCACCAGCTCCCATCATGCCAGGGGCGGGCAGGGCAGGAAAGGTGGCTTAGCCACGGGGCAGTCGGTCCAGGAGAACAGGCTACTGAGAGAGCCAGGCTGCTCATGTTCACTCACCTGCCCTGCCCCTTCCCAGCTCTGTGGCCTTGGGCAAGTTCCTTCGCTTCTCTGGGCCTCCGTGTTCTCAGCTGAGAAATGGGGATGCTCACAGCACCGCTGCACCGGGCTGTGGCGAGGACTGAGTTAATAATGCCACGCACTGTGACAGTGCCAGGCCCAGGGAAGGATCCAGCAAATTGGGGCTATCCTTGCTTCTATGTTCACCTCCTTCCTGCCTGGTTCCAAGGACAGCCCCCAGTTCAGTCCCTGGGGAGAGTTCCAGCTTCTCTGGCCCCTCCCAGCTGGAGTTCTGCGCTGCCTCCCAAAACTTCAGCCGGCCAGGGGGTGGGGTCTGGAACCCCGTCGCCGCCCCCCGCCCCAGCAGCACCCAGTGAGCCCAACGCCCCGGGAAGCCTCCCACCGTCCCCTAGGTTTCCCAGCGTGGCGTCCCAGCTCCTCGGCCGTGGCCTGCCCGGAACCCCAACACTGCTACAAGGGCCAAGCCCTCTCCTGGGTACCGGGTGCGGCCCCCAAGGGCCCGGGATGCGCAGACAGGTGGGAGGAGGATACAGCCACAGGGCATCAGGGGCGCCTCGTAGTCCATGGTCGCCCGCTCCAGGCTTTGCAAGTCGAGCCTAAAAAGACACAGAACAGCACAGGAAGCAGAAGATCGCGATGACCCTGATGGCTGGTCAGTTATTCCCCCGGTGGTGGCGGGGTGGGGGGTTCCCTGGCAGTGGGGACCGACCAATGAAGTGTGTGCCCACTGTGGAGTCCCATCCCACCGCGGGGGACTCGGGCACCTCGGGCTTGTCTATATGGACTCTTCTTGCTTCAAAACAACCCCGGGAGGTGGGTACTTTTATAGCCCTGGCTTGCGGGTGAGGACACAAGCACAGACAAGTGAAGTCACTTGCTTAAGGCCACATAGCTGGCAAGGGGCAGAACTGGGATGTGACTTGAGGTTGTCCGATTCTGGAGTCCGCTCTTAACCACCCAGCCCTCCTGCCCTTCCATGAACAAGGCAAGTCCACACTGTGCTGACAGCTGAGCGAGACCCATGCCGGGGCGGCGGCCGGGAGGGAGCGCCGGGCTGGGGCAGGCTACCCGAGGGGGTGGTCTGGGAGCCGGCGCCTGAGCTAAGAAGGAGGTGGCCACACAAAGATCAGAGCTGAACCTTCCCCACAGAGGAGCAGACAGAACAAAGGCCCTGTGGTGTGGGGCAGGATGGGAGGCGGGCAGAGAGAGGTGGCTGGAAGGTGGGGCGTACCCTGCAGGCTTTGACTTTGCGATCCCAAGCAAGTGGCTTCAATAGCGGGGGCCTCAATGCCCACATCTGTAAAATGGGCATAATAACCCCTTCTGCAGAGGGTGGGTGGAAGGGTTCCCTGAAGGATGAATACAAAGCCTCTGAAGAGATCCAGCACTTGGGAGGAAGGGTTCTCTCCCCCTGCATACTCCTCCCTTGGGGTCTCTCTCCCTGGTCCCCAGGCCAGTACCTTCCAGGCCTTGCTGGTTTTCTTCAATTTCAAGGGCAATGTTATAATTAAGTTGCTGTTCTCAATGACTGGCCCAAGAAGTGATCCCAGCCACAGTGGAGGGAAACTCATTTTGTTTTGTGAGCTTGGCCTCTGGCATTTGGACATCGGTGGGGGTGAGGGGGTGGGGGGGAAGGGGGGTGCGATTAAATGAGTAAACTGAACGTGGCATTTACAAATTGTTATAAACTCAATGCAGCTGAGATGGGGCCAAAAAATACCAGCGCACCCATGAAATGTTAGGCTCTCATTTCCTCTCTTAGGAATCTTCCTAAACCAGGAACTCGGGACCAAGAGAGAGAAGGCCCTTCCCCGAACTGGCCGGCGGGTATTTCTGGAATGAACGCAGGCTGGAGCCTCTTTTCCCAGCAGGAAGTGCAACGAAGCATTAAAAAAGCTCAAGCACTCCAGACTGTGGGGAACCCAAACATCCCCAGACAAGGTGGGCACATCCCACGGGCTTCCGCGGAGGCTTGGCAGAGCTTTAGAAAACCGCCAAGTTGAAAAGCGATGTGTTTGATCATCATTTCAAAACCTTTAGGTAGCAACTTCAGAGCGATGCGTGAAGCCAGCAGCCTGGGGACGGGGACGGGGAGGGGATGATCCCGCCGCTGCTCGCCCTCACCTCCGGGCTGGCTGGGGTAGCTGGCGAGCCTGGAGGTAGTCCACAAAGAGAATTTCTTGAGCGAAATCAAAGTGGCAGTTGCCCGGCCCCTTCCGGATGAGGAAGCCCTCTGGAGGCGAGACACACAGGCCGTCCAGGGAGATGTGGACGATTTTGGCCTAGCAAACAAAAGGAGAAACACGCCTGAAGAAAGGAGGCCAGCCAGCGTGCAGGTCAGCGGCGCGTGCCGACAGGTGCTGATGCCCGAGCGGGCCGAGCGTGATGGGGAGTCCTCACGGAGCCCCCAGGCCTGAGACATCGCTTGGTCTGGCCCTTCTCTCAGACCAGGACCACCTGGCCAGGTACCCCCCTCCGCACTCCGTGCCAGGCACTGTGCTGAGCACTGGGCAGATAGCAGGGAACCAGGCAGGTGTGGCCCCTGCCATGGTGGCCCCCAAGTTTCAGGGCTGCCACCTGACTTGGCCCAGCGCTGCCCCCCATCTGACCGGCCACAGTGGCCTGAGGTGGCACGACATGGTGAGCCCCTTCCTGATCTTCTTCCTCACAGCCCCAAGCTCGTGCTTTCAGGGCGGGTACTCCCTAGCAGCATCCTTGGCAGATTTGGGCCAACATGTTCCCCTGGTCTAGGACAGATTTTACCAGCCGGAGGCCAGGATCTACCAGTAAATCTCAAAGTCTGAACGGCAGGGTCTGGAGTGGCTCATCTGCTTCCCTTGGGCAGGGGGGTGGTGGGTGAGCAGAGAGGGGCAGTGGGCCAGCACTCTCTCTCTCTGACTACACATTTTGGAATCGGGATTCCCTGCATCTTCGTGGTGAGCAACGTGGGCCCAACTGCTGACCAAACTGGTAGATTTTCACCTCCAGGCAATGCAGGGGAGCTCCTCCGTGCAGAGAGGGGCCCTGCCTGGGTCCCACTGCTAACTAACTAAGGCCCTTGGGGCCCTTCATTCCTTCAGCATTTCAGGAGCCCCTGCATGGCAGCTGGTCACAGGGCATGTAAGCCTAAAAAGTGTAGGGTAAATGGCTTCAGGTATGGCTTGATATGGGGACCCAAAGGCTGTCCTACATCTCCCCACTTGGCTTTGCTCAAGGCAGATTCAGACCCTGGCCCAAGGGCTGGACCTGGACAAACAGAACTGTCACTCACTGGTCATATGACCAGGGACATGGAACCGGACCAGAACAATCAGCGGAGACACCTGCGATTTTGCTGGCTCGCCTCGAAAGAGGAGATCCTTCTTCAGCAGGACATGGAGCTAGCCGTTCGAAGCTGGCAGCAGACAGAGCAGAGGTCCGGGAAGGCCTCCCTCCAGGGCCAGCCCCTCCTCTAGGAAGTGCCCCTGACTTCCCCACATCTCTGTTTATTCCCTTGGACAGAGCTTCTATTATCACCTCCATCTTACAGCCATGGAGACTAGGAGTTCAGAGAGGCTAAGCAATTTGCCCAAGGACACGCAGCAGAGATCTGAAGCCCCATCTCCAGCGTGTAGGGCCCGGCTCTAACCACACGCCAGGGGCTGTCACCAGGGCGCCCAGAGGGCCTTGGGGGACACAGGCACCCGAGGCATCTTCCCGGGGAGGCGCATAGTTTCCATCACCAGCACTCTGGGATCTCCTCCTCCAGACTCTGCCCATCTCCCCACCTCCTTCCTCCCACGGAGGCCACTTGTCACCCGCACCTACGCGGATGGCGGCCAGGCCTGGGAAGCGGGGGCTCTGGGTCCAACATTTCCAGGCAGCCAATCCAGGTCACAAGCCTTAGCTGGAAGGACTGATTCGCTCACGGGAATGTACAGGCCCAGAGACACGAGTTGAGCCAGAAGAATGTGTTCTTAATGCCAATATATCTGCCTTTCTAAACGTGCTGACCTGACAGCACACTCGGGGAGACGCCAGCGCGGCCCGGGAGGATCTGTCGTCCCAGAAGGGGAGCGCCTGGGGGCCGCCGACTCCACGCTGGCACCCCCCCCCCCCAGTTCTATGGGGCCCGTGGGAGAAACTCCGTGGCATGTGCGTGGTGGGGAACCACACCCAGGGCTCCCGGGACCCGAGGCTGAGGCCTGGCTTTGTCAACGGCCGTGTGGCAGAGGATGATGACCACCTTCCCAAGGGAGGTATCAGCCTCTTCCTCCTCACTGTACAGATGGGGAAACGGAGGCCCAGTGAAAGCAGGCCACTCGCCAGAGGTCACACAGCTGGCTGGGGTCAGAGCGGGGATTAGGACCAGGGCCTTGTGACTTTAGGGCCCCAAAGGCACTGCTGCCGTATCTCAGGTGACGTTATTACCATCACTTCTGTGTTGTGGTGGGAGGGGATGAGCGTACCACAGTCCAGAGTCACACGAGGACAGGAGAGCCCATGCAAAGGGCACTTGTGGTGTTCTCCTTCTGCCGTGCAGCAGGGGTCCCCGCTCTGTCTCACCCAGCAGCAGGACAGAACAACTGGAGTGTGGGCTCTGAGCCCAGCAGATGTGCACTGGGGCTCGCTGTGTGACCTTGGGACGAGTGAACACACTGTTCCGAACCCCAGTTTGTAATACCCTGAAAGCGGGGGAATAACACCTGCCTCCCAGAGGCTGGGGTGAGGGTCCCCTGAGAATGAATGGGTGCAGAGTCCACAGCTCAGGGCCTGGCCCCCAAAGCGCTCAATGAACAACAGGGCCCCAATCCACCATTATGGTTCGGGGCTGGGCCTGCTGAGGACGCCCGACCCCCAGAAGAAACAAAGCACTTCTGTGTCCCGAGTCTGCCCTGGGCTCTCGAGCCCACATTTGCTGGTTGCAGGAGAAGCAAGTAGCAGTGCGCTCTCTCCCTGCCTGTAACCCCCCAGCTCCATTTGTAAAGTTCTGGAAGATTTATGCTCCTCTCCGGCAGCCACACCAGCCATTCATCAAGGCGCCGTTTCCCTGACAGTGGACTGAGCGCGGCTGCTATTCCCCAGCTTACCCCACGATAGGTGTCCTCAGGAGATTTATTGTAGTTCCAGAAGCGCAGGCCAGCAATGCTTTCGGCTCTGTCGAAGCGGATCGTGACCACGTGGTCCAGGCCAGGCGAGAAAGGAATCAGCCACATGTGCTCATCCTCCATGGTGATGTTCGCTCCATCGATTAGCCTGCGAATAGTGAGGAGGGAGCAGTGAGGTGGGGCTCAGCCAAGACTTGTGGGAGAAATCAGAGTGGGGGGGTCTACACCTCCTTATGGCCCCCTGCACCCTGCCTGGCGTGTGGCCGAACTGGGCTTGTTAAACGGAGGTGGGACTCATTACAGCCACCGTGAGGGGCCACGTCTCATCTGTAAAATCAGACAAAATAAAGAAACTGGAAAAAGTAACAGTCTGTGCTGTTAAAGGTGTGGCAAAGCGATCATCAAGGTTTAAAATAAAGGGGGGACATGTGTCATCTTTCAGGACTCTTTAACCTGGGGATCCCATTTCTGGAATTGTTTTCCTCTAAGGAAAATGTGTTCAACCTGTTGGAAAGGCCATCTGCATGAAGATATTCATTATAGCGTTGTTTATTTATATCAGCAAAAAAAAAAGAAAAAAAAAAAAAAAACCAACAACCTAAAAAACCCAAGTGGTCTCAAAATACAAAGGGTTAAGTAAATCTATACAGTTGTTAATGCGATAATCATGAGGATGATGCAGTGACATGGAAAACGATTTTAATGCTGGAAGATGAGGACAGGGGCCAGGAGAGACTATGCAAAAGTGAAAAACACATTCGTGTCAGAGAGAATGGAAGGTGGATGCTTTTCTCTACTTTCCAAACTTTCTGTAAAATGCTGTATTGGCTCTACGGTATTTATTTATTTATTTATTTATTTTTTTATGTAGTGTTCCATGATTGTATGGTACATTTTGAAAGAATTCGATTCCTTCTTTCTGGTGCCCAGTGAGAGAGATGCTAAGGCACTAGGGTGAACTTGGCAGCTCTTGGTGTGGGAAAAGCACAAGAAGGGGCAGGTATGTCTGTGGGGAGCTGGTCTGGCCCATAACCATCCAGCCTGGACAGCCTAGGGAAGCCCCCCACCCTTAGGAGGGAGCCCCTAGCACCTTTGTGTTCTTCTCAGCCACTGTTCTGAATGAACTCGTCACCTCGCCCGCAATCCTATCCTGCCCAGTTTCTGGTTCTCCTGTTCTGAACATCCTCTGCCTCATCCTTCTCAACTTGGCCTGTGTTTGTCTCAAAGACAAACTGACTGCCCTGGACTGCCCAGCACACTGCAGCCCAGACCCCAGGAACAGGGGCCCAGCTCTCAGCCTCTTGGGTAACCCTTCCCCCCACTCCCTCTTAATTTCCTGGTGACTTTGAGGCTGCGGAGCTGGGAGAAATTCCTAGATGTAAAAATAAACTTTATTTTTTCCTTTTACATCTTAAAGTTCTAGATTTGGAATAAATTTTACAATCTAAGTGTTCATCCAAGGAGGTAATGTTTCTTTTTTTTTCTCTAAAAGGCTGTTATTAAATTGATGGATGGTGTGTCTTACAATTGCTGGCATCTTAAAACTGAGGAAATTCAGCAATTTAAAACAGAGGTGTCTGTGGAATTAGGTTGACTACAGAACCTTCCATTTCCTTCTAAAAGCAATTACTTCTGCGTCCTAGACATGGGGCTGCCTCCATAGCAAAACTGCTACCCAATTCTTAAAGTAGGGAGAGTTGCTGAAGTCTTTATAGTCGATGGTGAAGGGAAGTCCCTACAGACACCCCTAAGAATATCTAGATATTTCCAGCTCTGTCTACAGAAAAGCCTAGAAACTGTGACCAACCCAGTAGCAATGAGCATCTCTAGTGGCTAGATTATGGTCTCTAAATACCACTTCCCGCTAGAAGGAACCAAGGCTTCTTGGGAAAAATGGCTGATTCCACGTCTGGAACAAGAAATATACAAGGGGAGCCTGGACTATCTTGTGACATCAGAAAGCAGGAAAGCTGTTACAGACTACTATTTTAAAAAAAGGATCCAGGAGCTCTCAGTACCTAAGAGCATCAATAAGATAAAAACTGCAATAAATTGAAACCCTTCAAACATAGTCTGTTTAAATCCATAATTTATGAACACAAACATTTTAAAGTATGCCAGGGAGGGGCGCCTGGGTGGCTCAGTCGTTAAGCGTCTGCCTTGGGCTCAGGTCATGATCCCGGGGGTCCTGGGATCGAGCCCCGCGTCGGGCTCCCTGCTCCGCGGGAAGCCTGCTTCTCCCTCTCCCACTCCCCCTGCTTGTGTTCCCTCTCTCGCTGTCTCTCTGTCAAATAAATAAATAGAATCTTTAAAAAAAAAAAAAAAAGTATGCCAGGGAAACAGTTTTGTATTTTGCAAACTGAAAAACAAAGGGAAAGAACCAAGCATTTAGACTGCCTTTCCTATTTGCATTGTACCTCAGGGTAACCAAATAATTGAAGAAAAATTTCTCTTTATTGGTGAAAAAAGAAAATGATAGGATCAGCACACCACCATTTTGCAACCAAGTGGATCTAGCCACTGAGCACTGACCGCCAATGTCACAAAAAGCTTCACCACCACACACTCTATATGTCCTGAAGGGAAATCACAGTGACATCCACACCCCCAGGTCATGTCTTGCCCCAGTGGTCAAAGCTCAATCTGATCAGGCGTCTAGATCTAATGAACAATTTACAACACATACAGGGGCCTGAGGAACAGGTTAAACAACACCATGGAGATGCAGTCCAGACTCTGTAGGGCCAACAAACCTTTCTTCAACAGATAATTTGTAAGAAAAAAATGAAAAAAGATGGAAGGGAACCTAGAGATTATAAGAAGCTTAAGAGACATATCAAAGAATCGCAACATATGGATCTGGACCTCAAACTAACCAATCACAATGTATGGACCTTATCTGGACCTCAATTTAAGAAACAAACTTAAAAAAGGAAGATGAGGAGACTTTCAGGGAAACAGGAACATGCTGGGTGTCTAATTTAGGGAATCACCATTAATTTTTGGGGGTGTAATAATAGTACTTTTCTAAAGTCCTTATTGTTTAGAACTACATACCAGAATGTTTAGAGATGAAGTGCTATCAGGCTTGGGAGTTGCTGTGATCATATAATCTGGGTGGAGGGGTTTGGTGATTGGGCGGGTGTGGATGAACAAGTGGGGCCGGCCATGTGCTGATCACTTTTGCAGTGGGAGCTGGGTCTGTGGGGTCCAGGCCTAAGTATATGGGTGATCTGCCAAGATGCGGAGTGCCGAGTGGTTCATGAGCAGACATGGACAGCAGGTGTGAGGGCCACAGTTAAGGGGCCCCTGAAGGGAAAGCAGGGAGGAAGCAGGTCTACCATTGACTGCAGGTGATCAAGACCAGGCCGGGGGTGCAGATGTGGTGTGGTGATCCCCTTCTACTGATAAGGCAAGCAAGGCAGGGGGAGACAGTGGAAGTCAGTGGTTAGGTGCATGGGTGTGGATCTCCCGTGGACCTCTGTTCAGATGACTCTGCCCTTCAAAACTAGTCTCGGTGACTTCTGGCCAGTTTTTAATCTTTCTGTAGCTCAGTTTCATTTGTAAAGTGGGGGCCTCTTCGGGCTGTTTGAGGTGTAAATGGATGAGTATCTCTAACCTGCTTAGTGTAGCCCTGTGTCTGGCATTTATTCGGGGCTCTAGAATAGCCACTATAATTTTATTACTATCCAATTACTATCGTAATTGGAGAGGTTAAGAAACTTACTAGCTGGCAAGGGGCCGAGCCAGAATTGGAACTCTCATCCCTCTGACCCCTCTAGGCTCCTCCTGTTGACACCTCCAGGCAGAGCCCAGGCCTGGCAGCTGTCCCGAGCAGGGGGCCAGCACCCGTCTGCAGTGATGGGCGCATGGACTGATGCCATTATCCCAGGCTTGCCCTCTTATTGACTAGCCCCAGTCTGGGCTGATGAAATCAGACAAAAGCAGAGGAAAGCGCCCACGGCCACCCGCCGAGACTTCCAGAACCATCCCCTCCAACCATGAGCAATGGCAAGCTTTCAGCCCCCGAGAGGGGGCGTTGCTCATGCTCAGATGCAGAGCCGGTCCAGCAGAGGCCTGCCAAGCTCTTGCTGGCGTTCCAGGCCCTACGCTGAGCATGGTGGACACACAAAGCATGACTGTGTCTGGGAGCAGCAGAACTCTGCCCACCGCTTCTGGCCATGTGGCCCCGGGAGGGGGTCACCTCCCTTTCCCAAGCCTTGGTTTCCCTTGACTCTAAAATGGGATAGACCACAGGGGGCGCCTGGGGGGCTCAGTCAGTTAAGCGTCTGACTCTTGATCTCAGTTCAGGGGTTGATCTTCGGGTTGTGAGTTCAAGCCCCGTGTTGGGCTCCACGCTGGGCATGGGAGCCTACTTAAAAACATATAAATAAATAAAATGGGAAGACCACAGGCCTCATGGGGTGGCTGGGGAAGGTGCAATAGGGAACACTCTTTGATGTTTGACTCTGGAGTCAAAGATTCAGAGCAGGTCCCTGAGGCCCGGCTCTGCATCTGAGCCCGAGTGACCCCGCCTCTCAGGGGCTGAGAGTGTTCTGTTGCTTGCGGTGGGAGGGGATGGCTCTGGGGGTCTGTGTAGGTGGCTTCTTACAGACACTTACTTGTCCAGGGTCCGGGAGTCATCGGTGTACTCAGGGAGGTCATTTAGGTCTCTGGGGGAGGCAGAGATCTGGTGCAGGCTGATGGGCAGTGCCTGGCTGTCCTTGCCCACCACTTCCAGGCCCGTGAGCCCCAGGTAGTGTGGGTCCCCCCAGGAGGCGGTAAAATTCAGCTGAAGGCCTGTAACAGGAGGAAGAGTGGCCCATGAACACCAGAGGTTCCGGAGGAGGGCCCAAGATGGAGACGGGAAAAGGAGCTACCTTCAGCCCCTGCCAACTTGAAAACCCAGACTCAAATGAAAGTGTCTTCGGGGCGGTCTCTCTACCTCTTAGTGACCCTCAGGCCTGGGACACCGCTGATATTCTGGAAATGTCTGCAGGATGAATGGACCAATGTTGTTTACACTTGCACATGGGAGGCGCCTGGGTGGCTCAGTCAGTTAAGTTTCTGCCTTCAGCTCAGGTCATGATCCCAGGGTCCTGGGATCAAGTCCTACCTTGAGGAGTCTGTTTCTCCCTCTCCCTCTGCCCCTCCCCCCACCCTGCTTGTTCTCTCTCACTCACTCTCTCAGATAAATAAATAAAATCTTTAAACCTGCACATGGCCCTGGATCCTTTCTCATGCATCCACCACGTTGCCCCTCCCCCCAGCTTAACACCCTAGCGCGGCTTCCTGTGCTGCTTGGCCAACAGGCCTTGTCCATCTGGCTTCTACCTACTTGTCTAACCTCATCTTATACGAGGGGGCGCGGCTCCACCCAGATAGTCTTTCACTCATTCCTATTTCCATTCCTCTCTCCCGTCACAGGGACTTTGCCCATGCTGTTCCCTCTGGAACCCATACGGCCTAGTTGTGCTCACCCTTCAGATCCCAACTCACTTCCTTAGGGAAGCCCTTCTGACTTCTCTGACTGCATCAAAACTCCATCCACAGCCTGCCATGTCATCGTGAACTCTATGCCCTGGTCACCACCGTGATCTTGTGACCATTTGGTAGGTACCCGTTTGCCCTGCCAGAGGTGAGCTCCCTGAAGGCAGAAACCCCATCTGATCTGCTAGACCTTTGTGTCCCCAAAGCCTGGCATAGTGCCTGACACATAGCAGGAGCTCAGTCCAGATGGACTGTTTAAATAAGTAACTGCTTGTAGGCAGCTACGTCGATACAGCACGTCAGGAATGGACATTTTATACAAATTGGGCACCATCTCGAGACTTCTTGGGATTCAGGGTAAGGAAGTGTTTTATAACTATACCTCCATCTTTTTGCCCCCGCCTCACCCCTGCTCCATCAGAGACCATCTAGAAGTGACCCTCTGTGGTCCTGGGGCAATACGGCCCAGGTGAGTCATCCATTTGCCCAGAGAGCTCAAACCGAATGAAGCCCTTGGTCAGGTCCTATCAGGTATTTGGCTAGAACTTTTCTTTCCTTACTGGTCTCCCATTAAGAGCAGGACTAAGCCTGAGCGAACTCTCTACCCTGGGAGAATTTGGAGCCTCTTCCAGCACCCTCCTGGGGGGCTGTGTTCAGAAGATTCACACCCTTTGCAACTTTCACAGAAGTCCGCCTGGATGTCACATGGTCCCACGCAGTTGAGCTCAGGTGTGGAGGCAGAAGCCCAGGGAGGCCAAGCCACCCAGTCTCCCTGGAGATCGGCTTCTTCTCCTACACACCTGTCATTTCCAACATACGTTTTGTAACTCAGCCTCTGATCCTTCTGCTCTCCATGGTGCTGAGGCAGCACGGAGGACATCTTGGGGGCAGATGGAAATGATGCATGGCCAGCATGGTACTGGGCACATTCTAGCTTCTCACGGTACCAACAGCATGCAAAATGGCCACAGATTCTTTGCAATGTGACTCTGCTGCTTTTTCCATCCAGAAGTGGGAGTCCATTTCTCACTCCCTGAGCCTGGGCCACGTGATGTGCTTCGGCCAATGGGAGAGAAGCAGAGAAGGCAGGGACGGGCAGAGGACGGAAAGCGCACATGTGCGCCTCGCTGCACTTGGGAGTCCTGCCGTGGAAGGAGCCAGGCGCGCCTGGTCTCCCCGTCACTCGGGCCAACAGCCTCCCAACTGCTGGATGTGGGAGAGAAGACATCCGAGGTCATCTGGCCACCAGCCCATCTGCCAGCTGACCAAACCCGTGAGCAGGCCCAGGAGAGGCCAGTCAAGCCAATGAATTGTAAGCTGATCACGGATTAAACAGTGGTTGTGCTAAAGCCACTCAGGTTTGGGTCGGTTTGGTCTGCGGCAAAAGCTAATCAATACATTCCTTTTCATCCCAAGTCTGTGTTCAAATGTCATGTCCTCAGAGAGGCCTTCCCTTACCACTCGCATTCAAATGGCAGCCCCCCCGCCACCCTGCTTCATTTTTCATCACAGCACCTGTCACTACCCAACAATGTATTCTCCATTCCTTTGCTTGTGTGTTTTCTTGTCTTTCCCACTAAGATGGAAGCTCCCTGAGGGGAGAGGCTCTGTTAACTCTGTGCACTGTTGTGTCCCCAGAGCCGAGAACAGTATCTGGAAAATAGATGGTCAATAAAAGTTGTTTTTCTTTTTAAATAAATGATGGATCAAAGAGTATGTATTCAGTTGACAAGCACAGGTAAATGAATCAAAGTAAGATCACTGAGTTTCACCAAATTCATAGTTAATGGTAAACAAATATTTATTGATCATCTACTATGTACAGAGCCCTGTCCTTGGACCTGGAGACCCAGGGATCAACACATGGCAGAATCTCTCTGGGAGCTTCCATTGTAGTGAGGACAATCAGATAGGATAGTTCCACAGAGCAATGGATGCCATGAAGCCAAGAAGGCGTGAGTAGGGAGAGACTGAGGGGAGGAGGGGGGTGAGGGAGGGCCTGAGGTGATGACACCGGAGCTGAGACCCAGCTGATGAGTAGGAGGCTGCCATTCCTCAGCATTCCTGGAAGAACATTCCAGGCTGAGAGGACAGCAGGGGCAGAGGCTCCAGGATGGGAACAAATCTGACCTGTGGTTAGAACCAAGTGATCAAGGGGGACAGTGGAGGGAAATGAGGTCAGAAGGGTGGGGCAGAACCTAGAGCACGCCATGAAGTCTGGATTGCCTTCTCTCTGTGGTGGGGAGCCCCTGGAGGGTTAGACTTTGAAGCAGGGGGCTCACTTGAAATGCCTCACTCGGGTTGGGGGTTGGGCTCTCCAGGGAGACCAGGGAGGAGGCTGTTGTGATACCAGGTACGCTGGACAAGGGGTGGCCCTCCTGAAAACGGAGGGAAGTGGCCAGATGCAGGATCTGTTTTGAAGGTGGCAATGCCAGGGTGCTCAGTGGCTTGTGCAGAAGTGAGGGAAAGAGACGATGTTTTTGACCCAAGCGACAGAGTGGCTGTGGGTACTGATCCCGAGAGGCAGAGTGCATGGAGGTGGAGGAGGGAGTGGATTTGGATGAGGCGATCGCTGTGAGGGAGAAATGCCACCTCCCCGGGGGAAAACAGGAGGGGCCCCCCCAGCCTCTCCCCGGCTGCCCCTTTGCTGGCCTGGCACAGGGAGCTGCAAGGACATCTAATTTGGGGTTGCTCCAAAAGCACCTGCTCTCCTGTTTGAGCTAATATTCACGTTCCATATTCATTTTCCTCTGGTGTATCAATTAGTATTTATATAAATGGAAATTAATTTTGTTATTTCTCTCCCACGTTTCAACTCTCTCAGCTACTTTCTTATTCATCACTGCTGATATTTGCAAAATGCCCAAAATTAGTGTCATCTGCAAATTAGCAAGTCATATATCCCCTTTCAAAACATTAATAGGATTGGCCATATTTACCAACCCCGGCGCATCCCCCCGGGTCACGTTATCAAAGCGCTCTCCATTTGCACAGGCTGGTGAAGTGGGTTTAGGATTTTAGAGACAGTGGAGGGAAAATAAAAAGGTTCAGAGAAGAGCGAGTCGGAAATCACATGCCTCCAAAAGCACATAGGATGCTTGGTCAGGAGGTTCTTCCTACCAAGCAGAGAAGCAGAGACATCGCATGTTCCTCATAGCTTTAAAAGGGGCTCTGAGCTCTGCTCCGGGCCATACTCCCAAAGGTATTGGAATACATTTCTGAGAAAGGTCAGAAGCTGGTTCAGCAGGAAGGACGTTTATAGACAGCATCTTTGGGGAAATCATCAGATGAAGGGGACAGTGGCTGCTTCAGGGCCAACCTTCCTTCCTTCCTTCCCTGGTTGTGGCACTCTGACCTCCACCAGAGCACAACTAGGTGGCTGACCCCTCGCCTTGGGCTCCAGGGATGGGCTCTGACCCAGGCCTGGCCAATCCGGGTTTAGCATCTCACCCCTGCTCCTGCCCCGCCGGGTGAGCCACGCTGATTGTCTTATGGATGGGCACATGACCCAAGCCAGGCCGGGAAGACCTGACTCTGGGCCGACTGTTGAACAATGGGAACAGAAGCTCTTGCATGGACAGGGTCCCAGTGGGAGAAAAGGCAAGAGAGAGTGAGACAGCGCAGAGGGCAGAAAGGAGACGCCAAGGCTTGATGACGTCATTCGCACCCCTGGATCCGGCTGTATGGACGGAAAAGAACTGAGTGCTTGGGGAGATAAGGCAGGGGAAGCCTTAGCATGGTGCCTGCGCCGGAGACGAAACCAAGCCCCAAACCAGGCTCTCGCTGGCACTAGGCTGGTTCTAGAAATTCTCTGTCGTCTCTGAGTAATTGAGAGAAACTGAGAGAGTGTTCTGGAATGTAAGGAGCTGTGAGGATTCAAAGTAAGGCATCTTCCCCTCTTCTAAGAGGGAATTTGTCTTTGTGCAGCAAGGGTGGGAGAGATGGTTCTTGTTGGGCACATGGGCAGGCTTCCCGGGGAGGAGGGGGGTGATGGCAAGGCCTCGAGAATGGGGTGCACAGGATGCTGAGGGGCGCTGCCTGGGTCCCACTTCCCCCCCACCATTTGACCGAAGGACTCATTCCTCCAGTGGGGGGGAGTGCTGAGGGCTGAGGGCTCACAGCTGAGTCCGCCCTCATGCACTGCCCTTGGCCTTGCCCCTCCCTAGGGGCAGCCTGCACCCGAAACACGTAGATACAGGCGTATAAAGGCCTGGGCCCCTCATCCAACTCAGGACCACTCTAAGGGGCCTTTGCAGCTCCCTGTGTAGCGGGCAGAGGCCTTGAGGTGACTGCACGGGGCCCAATTCCTCCCTCTGCCGTCCTGCTTGCTGCCCTCCCTCAAGAGCACGCCCCAGGGAACTCCAGCTGGTGTGACTGCGAAGAGCTGGCTGACAGAGCCTCCCTAACAGGGAAGGGCAGGGAGATCAACCAGCCAGGACCTTGGGGTCCTGAAGATGCCCCAGGATGCAGCACAGGTACTGGTGGGTCCACGCACGGAGGGAGGGAGACGCTGGCTAGAAGGGTCAGCAGGGAAAAGAAGAGGGCACGGACTCAGTGAAGCCCAGACGGGATCTGCTCAGAGGCCACAGGATCTGCTAGCAGCCGGCAGGCTGAACATACAACCTGTGTTTTGTTTGGCTCAGATGGTGTTTTAAAATACTATAAAATTAGTCACCAACACTTAAAAATTTGAAGATTTCACACAAATACCCAGATTTCTGTCTTCTCTGAAGACCCAGCACCCTGGGCTAGGATTCCTGCCACCCCCGCCCCACCTGGAACAGGGAAGAGGCATGTTTTCTTTGCGCGTGCGTCTGAGTTTGAGTACCCTTCTGGAAATGCCTACTGCAGAGAGGTATCCCTCCTCCGAAGTGATGCGGGCCTGCCGGGGCCAGTCCGGGCTGTGTCAGACCCCACTTGTCCCGCAGCTTGGCATCTCTGCAAGGTACAACCTGCCCAACTGTCCAAGGAATCCCTGCCCCAAGTGGCCATGACACACCCTGGCCCCTGATGGTCCTCCTGCCACTGGACACTGTCCCAAGAGAGGATACTCACAGATCCCGTGGTAGATGCCTGGCTCTGGCGTGGTTACTTCGGGGGCAGGGGGACTGGATGGCCGCTCTAGCCCCAGGGCCTGTGCACAGGTTGGGGGAGAAACAGAGGGAAAGGAGGTGAGTTTAGTGATACCCGCACAGCTGGCTGGCTGTTCTCCCAGATGCTGTTATGCACCCTGAGCCCCAGGTAACCCCTTGTGTCTTTTCTTGCATTTTCTGCCACTGTGGAAGCTCCGTGACAGGTAACATGGGCAGATCCAGAAACCCTTGTGTGTCTGAGTCCCCGCCACCAACTCCTACTGGTAGGGGAGGAGTCTGACGCCACCAGCTAAGGGGATCAGATTTTCTGGAACAGGGAAGGACCCAACAGATGTTTACCTAGGGAGCTGGAGGAAGGAGGGAGGGAGAAGGATCAGGAGGGAGGGATGGAGGGAAGGAGGGGGGAACCAATCCAACCCGAGGCCTGGGCATCTGCATTTTTAAAGCCCCTCAGGAGACTGGCAGGGGAAGCCAGGATAAAGCAGCCCTGGTCTAGAGGCAGTCACAGTGGGAAGCCACTCCCCACCATATACATTTTGCTCATTAGACCTCTACACCATAAGTTAGGGCAAAAGGGCCTTTACTACGTTGCAGACAAGGAAGCTAAGATGCAAAAGGAAGTGAAGCTGGTTTCGGAGTTTCGGTGGGGATGGTGTTTCGGTCCCAGGAACAGTGGCGCCCTCGGCCCAGCCCCTAGACACAGCCTCCTGAGGCCCTTGAAGGAGAGTGAGGAAGGTGGCCTGCCAGGAGCATCCACGATGCCCAGCAGCCTCGGTCACCAAGGAAGGCCGCTGCCCTGGCACCCATGTGCCTTCTTTTGCCTTCCCTGGCTCCCTGCCCTCCCGGAGCCTCCTGGGACACTCCCTGGGGTGCGCTGACCTGGATACCCAGACAGGTGGGGTGCAGCTCCAGCCCTGTCACTTTCTAGGGGGGAGCCACTGGCCTCCCAGCACTCGGGCTGGGAGAAGGATTCCTCCCTATCCCTCACAGGCTAGATGAGATCAGAGACCCTTAGAAGCATTTGTTTTTTATTTTTGTTTTTGTTTTTTAAAGATTTTATTTATTTATTTGACAGAGAGAGAGACAGTGAGAGAGGGAACACAAGCGGGGGAGTGGGAGAGGGAGAAGCAGGCTCCCCGCTGAGCAGGGATCCCAGTGCTGGGCCCGATCCCAGGACCCCGGGATCATGACCAGAGCTGAAGGCAGACACTCAATGACTGAGCCACCCAGGCGCCCCCCTTAGAAGCATTTGGAAAGTGCTGGGCACATGAAAGGCTTCAAGGTCAGCTCCCGACTGGAGACCCAGGGATCAAATCCAGACCACAGACGTGCGGTGGCTCATAGAAGGTTTGAAAGCATTCCCACTTAGTTGCCAACAGTTTTTAATTGGGACATTTTCCATAAAACCCCAGATTTCTGGCTTCTCTCGAGAAAAATCAGGACAACTATCAACATGAACTAGCAACTCCTGTCTGTCCTGAGAAGCAGGGGGCTCAAGCACCCCTTCAGTCTTGCACAACACTCTGCCTGGCCCCTGCGGGCTTTTACCCTCCAGTGAACACCGTGGGATCTGCACACCACAGCCTCATGACCTTGCCAAGGCCCGCCTTCTGTCCTTTGGCTTCCAGCTGTCCCCACTCCGCTCCCCCACCTTCTGTAACCACCTCTTCCTTCTCCTTAGGGCCTCAAGACCATCCCTGGGGGCCCTGGGTCTCTGGATTCCTGGTCCTTCACTTGGACTGGCCCTTTCCCTGAGAGTCTTTCACTTCTTAAAAAACTGCTTTATCAAGTTAAAAACACAGACTTTGGAATCATGCAATCAAGTTGTAGCCTGGTTACTCTCCTGCTGTGTGTCCTTGGGCAAGTCACTTAACCTGTCTGAGCCTTGGTTTCCTAAATGGGGATATTGATGGTCTCTACCTGCAAGGGTGGTTCACACGGTAACGTGGTGCTCCACCACTGGATTGCCCGACGTGTGCAGGAAACGATGCCTGAGATGATCATTATTTTAATTCTAAGCCTGCCTATTAAAAGCGTTTCCAGGGGCGCCCGGGTGGCTCAGTCATTAAGCGTCTGCCTTCGGCTCAGGTCATGATCCCAGGGTCCTGGGATCGAGCCCCGCATCGGGCTCCCTGCTCGGCGGAGAGCCTGCTTCTCCCTCTCCCTCTCTCTGCTGCTCTGCCTACTTGTGCTCTCTCTCTCTGTGTCAAACAAACAAATAAATAAAAATCTTTAAAAAAAAAAAAAAGTGTTTCCAGTCCTTCCCATCAAAACCAACAGTGAGTGATCAAAACGCAACCCAAAGCAAAAATTCCCTCGAGACTGTCAACCTCTAAATTATGGAGACGATGCAGAACTGATTTCTCCTAGCTTTGATTAAAATTTGAATACTTTCTTCACTTCGCTTAAAAAAAAAATAAAAAAATAAAACATAATTAGAGAATGAAATATGATATAGAGGACCAAAAAATGAAGTAGAAAAATGGGAAATGTCAAAACAGTAGCACTAACAGCTTAAAGGCTATCCATCTTCATTTCTCCTGCTCCTTGCGGAGTCAGGAGGAGAAATCTCTCCAGGGGGCTCCCCTCCCCGCCAGTCCTACCTGGTCCTCAGCCCATGGGCCGGCCTGGGTGTAGGGCCTGTCCTCCCCTTCGCTGCCGGCGGTGCTCGGCCTCCTGGGCGTCTCCTCGCTCTTCAGACTATAGGGGCTCTCCGCATCCACGTCAAATGTCTCATCCAAGCAGAATATGGCCTCCAGAATGTCATCGTCGGTCGTGAATAGGATGGTGTCTCCAAAGTGCTCTGGGGCTGGATGGGATACCACGGAGACCGGAAGAGTCAACTGGCCCCAAATCCCCATGGTTTGGAGAGCAGGAACCCAGACCCATCAACCTCTGGGCTATACAATCCCCACCCACCGACAGTTGCTGATTTGTGTTAGGAAGCCTTCCTTTTTATTAGTCACACATTTGCAAATGAAATTCACATGCCCTAAGAACCACTTAGACCTAATGAAGGGAGCTAACCTAATGAGAGTCGCTGTGATCCGTCGTGAAATGAGAGCTGCTTCTTAGGTGTGGGGGAGGCACCTTCGCAGATGCTGTTGGGCCCCCACCCAGGTGCCTGCCGATCCCTTTTTGGGGGCTGGAGGCTTGCCGGGAAGGGCGTGGAAGTTACACCCCCAACCCAGGGAGCCCTGCTGCTCTGCCTTTAAGGCAGGACAGATCCTGCAATTTATGCTCCAGAACTCCCTTCGGGATCAGGCTGAGACTCAGCCTCCCTCAACCCCTAGCATCTCCCTGTTCCCATCCTGTCTCCCTCCTTGCACCACAGCCTCTCCCGGGAGCAACCCCTCAGTAACTCGCTCGCAGAAGAATTCCCTCTTCTCTGACTCAAGTGCTAGGGAAGCTGAGTAAGGCCGGTGCCCAGGGGAGGAGCTTAAATGAAGTCAGCCCTTGCACCCCTATGCTGCAAAAAGTGAGGAGTGAGCCAGGCCCAGGAAGAGGAGAGACCCATCTGTCACTGGCTAGCCAGGGCCTTTAGTTTTTCCTCAGAGGCTCAGCGGGTAGCAGGTAGGGGCTTCCAGAACATTCTTACAGACATACTCTACCTCCCGTCAGCGTCCCCGAGGCCTTGGCGATTTCTCCTTTAAAGATGCACTGAGCGTCTAACAGCATGGTGATGTCCTTCACGCCGCGGAAGGAATGTATCCGAGATTTATTGTAGTTCCAAATCCTGATCAGGGCGACTTGGCAAGGGCACACGAAATCTATGGAGATGGAGTGGGGCTTGCCCAGCGTGAAAGGGGCCAGCCAGACGTGCATGTCGTCCTGGGTCCTGTTCACCCCGTCGATGAGGTTGGTGACCACGCGAGGGTCTTTCCCGTAGGCTGGTAAAACATTGATGTCAGGGGGGTCCGCGTGAATGTTCGCGATCTGCACTGGCTCCCCCTCAGAACTGAATATTTCTATTCCGTTAAGGCCGACATAGTGCCTGTCCCCCCACGTCGACTTGATGTCGATGACCAAGCGCTGTCCATACGGCAAGACGGGGATCTCAAAGTCGCTCCCGTCGTGCGTCTCTGCGGAGCTGTCCTCCGGCCCTCTCCTCGGCTCCGGCCTCTCCTCCTTCCCCGGCGGCAGCTGGTCGCTGTGGCGGCTGCCCGTCTGCTGTTGCAAGAACTCGTCCAGGATGTCCCCCTGCAGCTCCATGTTGGAGATGCGACCCCGCTGGGAGCGGTCAAAGGCACTGAGGGAGTCCCAGGACTCGTGCAGCATGTGATCCTGCTCACTGCACCACCGGGACCGCGGCGGCGTCTTGCCGGACCGGGTGTCTTCTGGAAGAACACAGGAGGGGTGAAGCCCCATTAGCGGCACGTGTGTGAGTGGGGGACCTTTACGGATGGTCTCAACAGGGGGCTCTCGGCTAGGTGGGGTCGCCCTCAGGGGGACATTCTAGAAATCAGGGGGGTTGCTCCTGGCTCTGTCTCAATGCCTGGCCTTTGACAGGTGGGGCCAGGATGTTGATCTCTTGCCCTGCATGGGGACAGTCGGGGCCTCCCGTCACACGCCAACATTCAGGTTGGTCAAAAACTGATCATAGCTACCCAAGTCTAGAATCTGGTTGTTTTGCAAAAAGCAAAGCAGTTTTCAATATACTTTGGATTTCCTGAGAATGGGACCCCCATGCAAGTCAAGGGCAGACCTTCTGTTGCGTGAGAACCTGCGCGAGAACCCGTTCTGCACGTCAGAGGCTCCCACGACAGGCGGGGTGGGGGTGGGGGTAGCGCCTGAGTCAGCAACCAGAGGGGCTGCTCCGAGGCTGTCACATCACGTGACCCTGACAGTGTTTTCAAAGACTGCCTAACGGCAGGTGGAACATTCGCAAAAGAATGTTCGATGGGAAAAGAGCCAGCTACGCTCTTTTGGCTGCGGCAGACCCTGGTAGGGGCGGCGCGCACCAATGTGTTAATATGCTCCTTTCTGGGTGGTGAGGAGGAAGGACTTCTAGCTGCTTCTTGGTCACCTGATCTTCTAAGTTCCCCAGATGTATTATTTTTATAATCAGGAAAAAGTGCTATAAGGAACGCTGACGACACGGGTAAGGAATGTACTCCTATGTGTGGCTAGGCTGGCTTCAAGAACAGAAGCCTGCGTCCCCAGCACATGGACAGCGCGGGCCGGCCCTCAGAGGGCTGGCTCTGAAGGCCGCAGTCTCCTCCTCGGAGAACAGAAAAGCCTCAGCGTGAGCCCCCAGCACTGGCCTGGCCTCACAGCCACACCTCAGCTAACTGCCACGTAAGGGTGTCATTCTGGAAAAACAGCAGCTGATGACACTGACGTTCTGTTTTTCCTCCTTTCATACCGGACTGTGCCCTGCACTCCATTTGCTGCCTGGCTCCTAGGGGGCCTGGCTCCATCAATTATCCTCTCTCTCCAGAACCCTCCATCACCCCTTCCCCGCTGGCACCTTGCCCTCTCTCTGCCTGCAGACACACATAAATCTCTCCTACCGGAAAGAAAAAGGAAGCGGGGCCTGATCTCGTGGCTTCCTCTAACCGCCACCCGATTTTCTCCCTCCCTTGGCTGCAGCCCCTGCGCCCTCCTCACTCCCACCCTCCCTCAACCCCTGCAACCTGGGGCCTCTTTGCAGACTTACTGGTTTGGCCCACCCAAGCCCCACCTGCCCTTCTCCTGATCTTCCTTTGGGGATCCCCCACCGTCAGACCATCCAGATTAGGCAAATGCTGACAGCGTCCTTCCAGGCTGGGAAGGGAATTACGGAGAGGGGCTCTCTTTAGACTGGTGCCCCTGGGTGGCAGGATGCCGGACGTGGGTGTGCAAGGCTGGTGGCCAGTTTGCTACCCTGGGGGAGGGGGGGAGCCTGCCTGACAATGAAGCCAACACAGATAATGTGGGTCAAGAGACGGAGAGAGAGTCATTTGAGCCCCTGGATGCAGCCATGCCTGAAGTCAAACCCCTGGTGGTGTTCCATCCCTTGCCTTTGTAAGAGTCCTGTAATTCTCACAACCCTCCACGAAGCTGCAAGTACACGATGACTCCGAGTACTCAATCTTTTCTCAGTCCTCATGCTTGACATCCCAGGCGAAGCTCTTCCACTAGACAGTCCCTCCTCTGCCGGCTCAGGAGCGTTTGCCCTTCTGGGCTCTCCCCTGCGGCTGCTGCCCACCTCCCCATGCTGGGGCCCTACCCCATCCGGTCCTCTCAACACTGCCCTCCCTCTCTGACCTCACCCCACCAGCTCCTGGTTGCCATTTTCTAGGTCAAGTTCTGGCTTCTCTCCGCTCGCCACCACCTTCCAGTTCCAAGGACCCCTCCGGAGGTCCAGACATATCCAGTGTGTGCCTGAAAGGGAATTTGTCACCAACTCCTCCAGTTGGCATACCGTCTCCAGCTGGGGGTGAAGAACACCTAACTCCTCGCCATGACCCCCCAGGGCCTCGGTGGGGCCCCTCCCGCTTCTCTAATCTCACCTCACACCTTCTCCCTAATGATCAGCTCCACTGTGTGGGCCTTTTGTTCCATGGACACAAGTCTTCTTCCTGCTTAGGCTTGCTGTGCCCTCTCCCAGTTATGCTCTTCTCCCGGATCTCCGCGTGAGGGCCCTTCTTGGCCCCCTCCTCCTTGCGGAGGACTTCTTTGCTCTGTTCCCTGCTGCGTCCCAGGGCCTGGCATAGAACGTGGTGCACAGAAGTGCTCAGTCCACGTTTGCTGGCCCAGGGATGGCTGGCTGGCTGGCATCATCATTATGCAACGCCTGGGAGCCGAGGGACTCCCCCCTCCATCTGTCAGCTCTGGTGCACCTGTCCTCTCCCCTCCCCTCCTTCTTCATTTGCCATTAAAAAAGACCCCAGGAGTTCCTTCCTTTCCTCCAGGCGTGAGGCTTAACATCTGGCAGAAGGAACTTCCCATATGGATTGTCATGACATCAGTTTATTGGGATTGGATTTCCACTGACTGAAATGAACGGCCTGGGTTGGGCTGTAAGGGAGCTGAGGAGAGGGAACAGACACCATGTGTCAGGGACTCCGCCTGCGTGTCTCGGCCTGGGTGGGCAAGAAAGGCAGGACTCTGCTCTCCTTCTGCTCCTGCTTTCTGATTTTTTCTCCCCAAGACGTACAGTCAGGGTTTTGAAAGCAGAGAGGTGCAGGCTTTCTCCTGGACCTCTTGGATGTGGCAGCAGGCTGGGGGCCCCCGTTTCCCTCTGTCTGCGGGAGAACACGCCACTCATGGGGGCGGGGCATTAGGATGAGATGACGGGATTGCAGACTTAAAACACTCCCTTGGTGGAGGTAAACAGGAACTATGAAGTTCGAAACTCAAGCTTGTAAAAATCAACGGCACCACCGTGAGGTATATACTAGTTCTTCCTAAAACAGGAAACGAGACTGAACATAGGGAGACACAACAGAGCCCTGTGTGTTCAAGGTGAGCAGCCCTCCAGCCTCAGCTGATTGGACAAAGGGCGGACACCTGACCCACGTCAGCCAATCAGCGTCTCCCCTGAGACTTGGGGAGAGAGAGCCGGGCAACTGTCACTCTTGGGCTGTGGGGCACCTCCTGCCCTGTGCACAGAGCACGGAAAGCTGATCTCATGAGGAAGAGTGAGGGAAGGTGGCAGAGGCAGGGCCCAGCAGCCCTGGGGAGTCAGGAGGGAGAAGTCTCCTGGGCGCCCACTGGCTTTCTGCTTCCTCCTTCCAATTTCAGGTGACAGGCAGCCACACTTCCTGCCTCTGGAGGTCCTGTGCTCAAACTGGGCAGGTGCAATTTTATTCACCTCTAGCCAATGGACCCCTGATGCAGACGCTTCTAAAATGCAAATGACATTACAGTGAGATGCTTTGTTGGACAAAAGGATTTCCAGGCTCTATCCTTTGGGGACAACAGGACTCTAGCCCCAGGGAAGAACTCAGGCAGTCACTCATTCTAGAAGCATATTGGAGGGCTTGGCCCTCACCTTTCCTGAAGGGCATGGCTGTGGGATTTGGCTCTATGTAATGGGTAATTTAAAATTTCTAAGCAACTTTCCTTTTTAGCATGACTGGCTTAACAAGCATTAAATCTCCAGGGCTCGGTTCTCAATGTGTCATTAAGCCAAGCAGTGAAATGCCTGGAAAGAAATGAAAATGAGACCAAATCTTCTGAATGTGGACAAGTTAGAATAACACCCATCACCTCGGAGTTCCCAGAGGTTCTGTGGGTCTGTTTACCAGGAAGACTCATGATCGCCTGGCTCTCCCTGGTCGGGTGGCTGCGGAAATGGGGTGCCATAGGGTAACTAGTTCGACGCATGGATACTGGAGCAGGATGGCCTGGGTTCAGATCCTGCTCTAACCCCTTCTGGCCATGCAACCCGAGAAAAGTTACTTAAACCTCACATTTTCTTTATCTGTCAAATGGGGCTGGCATGAGGATGAAATCATTTGAGTAACATGCCTGGATGAGAGAGAGCCTAGCTTAATGCAAACGTGCCATGCATCCAGCCACCGAAGTTCCTTCTTTATACCACCCCTCCCACACTGCAGAGGACCCACCACGTGTCGGGCACCTGGGTCCTGGGGACCCCGATACAGATAAGACACAGTCTCTGCCCTCAAAGCGCTTCTCGGTTCTTCTGCTCTGCTCTCCTCCCTGACACCCAGTCTCAGGGTTAAGTCCGAGTGGGGTTGGGCAGCAGAAGTGTGTAAGCCTGGGGAGCCCGGGGGGAAACTCTGCCTGGAAGAAGAGAGCCTGTCGTTTATGCGGAAAGGCACCCCGTGTCTGAGGGATGTGCCCCGGTGCCCTATGTGACCTCGGGGTTCTGAAAGAAGCCACCAACTCTCTGCACGTCTAAGCGTAGACTCGGGCTGAGTGCAGACCTTTGGGGTCTGTCTTCTGGACAGTAACAGAATAGACGCTGACCCGATTCACTAGGGAATATACCCTGGCTTCCCATACAGATACCCAGAAGGCAGAATCACACAGTGGGGGGGTAGGGATGATGATGGACCGCGGCACCTAACACCTGCGGCTAGCACTGTGCCAAACGCTGCACACACATGACCTCATTTTATCCTCCCATGAGATGGTATGCGTGGTGTCACTCCACAGGCCAGTGGTTTCGGTGGGGCGGAGTTCCATTCAGAGGCCCTAGGATCTGGTGCTTGCGGGGCACTTCCCACACGCCAGGCTCTAGCTATATGTGCCGCCATCCTCTTATTCCTTCATCACAGCACTGAGGATGGGGGGGGAGGCGGTTTGTTCCCATTTTACCGCTGAGGACGCTGAGGCTCAGAAAGGGGATGTGCCCAGCTCCGTAAGTCCCAGCCTAGAAGCAACAGAGGCTGGGATCAAATGGTCTGACGCCTAGCTGCTGGGCTACGCACCTTCCCAGGAGCCGAATTGGAGTGCAAATATCTAGAAACCCAGCCTTTCAGATTGCTCAGATATAATCGACTGCAAAGTTCACACACCAGGTGAGTCCTCCCAGCAGATTCTTTTTTTTTTTTGACCTACATAGTAGTTTTAGAAATACTCTCGATCCATTGCCAATAATGAATAATATTCTACACTTCTGATTTCTCTCCATAAAAGGAGAAGGGAGGCCTGGCACATCGGCCTTGCATTGCTAACTGCCAGGAAGCATTCTGAGTGTGGGAGCAGCTGCCTGTTTTAGATGGCCTGGCTCTCGCCAGTGCCACAGTCCCCACCACTCTCTGTAGTACTTCCCACGCCCAGGCAAGTGCCAAGTGCTATTTCTCATCGCACTTGTGTTATTTTTCTGATGGTACAGTTAAGAATAAAGTGAAGTCATTAGACAGCAACGTCTCCATCAGAGGTGGAATAGCAAAGCCTAGATTGGAAAAGCCACGTGGCAAGAAAAATGGGCAAAGGGGACATAACTCGGTGGCAACAACAAATATATCAAGGACTTTAATGTGCAAGGAATGTCTTGCCCATTCTACTCATCGCTGTCACCTCCGTGGCCCCCTGAGACAGTGAATTTGTGACCACTGTTTGAGAAGAAACCCCATGCTTTGCAGATGAGGAAACAGAGGTCCATGGAGCCAAGTGGTATCATGCCAATCAGTGGCCTGCGCTCGGGGACGGTGGCACCCGGGTCAGCCTGCTTCTCGAGCTTACCTCTGCCGGTTGGCGGGCCATCGCTGTGACTGCTGATGAGGGTGTCCTTCCTCGGGCCCCTCCTCCCACTAGCAGGGTGTTCCCTGTTGGAGGGCTGGTTAAAGATGTCAAAGTCATCACAGACTTTGGAGGTCACCTTCTGGGCTCTCTCTCCAGTGATGACATTCCAGCTGCGCGGCCGCCCTGGCTCACGCCTCGGGCCTTTATCCCCAACTTCGACCTCTCTAGAAGCCTCCCCCATGGTGTCCGTGATGGCGTCTGATACAAGTCTGCCTACCCAGTCCAGCGGCTTCTCAGGACTCAGCCAGAGCGGTTTGGGCTTCCTGCCTCCCTGCTTCCCACCCTTCCCTATGGCAGAAGGTTGCAACCACGATGGGGTTTTCGCTGGCGGCTCGGAGACTTTTCTGCTCGTGAGGTTTTCCAGCTGTTGGGCCAGGGAGAGCTCTGGGTCGAGGGGAGGGCGTTCCACAGGCGGGCAGAGCGGGGGGGCCCCCAGCACGCCCCCCGTCGAGGCTAGGGCTGCTGGGCAGCTCGCATCTTCATCCAACTTGGACAAGCTGTCCTTCGTGCAGTCGGGAGGATTCATCTTTCCGCCAAGTAACGTTCCTTGGGAAGAAAGCTTCACATCGGCTACTGCTGCAGCTGGCGGCGAGAGTTCCCCATCTGTGCCAGCCATCTTGCGGGCCTCTCTGCTTTCCCCCGAGGGGACACCCAGGGCCCTTCCCCTGCTCTTGTCCTGCTCCTGTTCCACGCCAGCCAGGATGCTCTGGTCAGCCGGGGCCTCTCCACCTCCTTTGTCTAACGTGCCATCGAAAATGAGACTTTCATCGACGTAAAGCTTCACATTCTTGGCACCGATGTCAAGATCCTAAAAACACAAGATAGAACAAAATGAAGCTGTGTGGCATCAGGCTGATGCATCGAAGTTTGGAAGTAGGAGATAGAAAAGAAACATGTGGGATGCTAGAAGCGTGAGCTTTAAAAAACAACAACAAAAAAAACCCATAGGACCCGGGATGTTAAATAAGGCTGGTGTCATTTCTGTGTGAACCCTTCCATACTCTGTAAATCAAAGGACGTTCACAAAGAGACAGCCCGACTGCTGCCTTCGCACCGTTACTCCCTGCAGGGGCACTGGTAACAGCCAGCTAATTGGTCTGCCTGCTTCCTGTCTCTTGCCACCTTCAACCTCAACTTCACACTGCCAGAGTTCACTCCCTACAAGAGCAGAGCTGGCCCAGTCACTCCCCTTTGTGAAATGCTTCTTGTTCTCCACTGCCGGTTCTTTAATACACGGTTCCTGGGACCTCTGCGTCAGGAAAGCCTGATGTGCACGTGAAATGCAGAGCCCCTGATTCCATGGGTGTCCTATTTTGGGTGCCCTGAAAGCAGAGCCTGAGGCAAGGGTTGAGTACACGTTGCTTACTTGGAAGCTGTTCCCAAGAGGGAGAAGGGAGAGTAAGATAGGGCAGGAGAAAGCCCCCCAGCAGTTTTGAGCCCCTGCTGTAGGCAAATGGGGCTCCATCGTGCTGGGGCCTTGCAGGGACCCACAGAATGCACCTCAGAAGTGTCCCTCCCAACGCGGGAGGCTGGGGTGTTTATCCACTGACCCGCTTCTCCACTGTTGAAGGTTGCCCGTGGGGACACAAGTTGAGGGCCCTGGTGGCTTTCAAAAGGCAGAGAGACCTGGGAGCCCTTGAGGTGTTGCCCTGTGAGCATGCCCAGGGGCTGTCCCGCCTCAGCTGCGATCAGAGGGGGGCCGAGGGGACGTGGTGTGGTGCTGTACTTGTAACAGGTTCTCCGGATGGTTCTTTGGCACATGGAAGGTAGAGAACCTCAGGCTGACGGGATGAATTCCGAAGTCCTCGGCATGACATTCATACGGTAACCTTCACAACAGGATCCCTGGCTTAGCCTTCCTGTCCTCTCCTCCCCACAACACTTGTGCCCCTACACAGACATTGAATGTTTCCTTGCTCATGCTTAAAATATCATCACACCTCCTCCTGCCACTGCCCTGTTTATCCATTCCCCTTTAGAGCAAAACTCTTTCTTTGAAAACAGCTTTATAAACGAGAAATAGAATCCGTACTTCATACAGTGAACTGTGCGTATTTAAAGCGTTACAACTTGGTAAGTTTTAACACGTGTATACATTATGGTGTATCATCTCCACAATCAAGCTAATGAGCACATCTGTCGCCCCCAGAGTTCCCTGGTACCCCTTGGTAATCCCACCCTCCCTCCTTCTCCCGCCCCCAGGCAACAGCCCGTCCGCTTTCAGTCACTACAGATTACTCTGCATTTTCTAGAATTTTTATATAAAAGGAATCCTGCATGTACTACGTACTCTTTTTGGCCTGACTTCTTTCACTCAGCGGAAGTGAGGTTCGCCGTGTTGTGTGATTAAGGGTTTTATTCCTTTTCATTGCTGAGGAGTGGTCCGTTGCGGGGCGCCCCCGCATTTGTCTGTTCAACTCTGAGAGTCCCTGTCACAGCTGCTCCTCCCGCCTTGTCTCTCAGCCTCGCCCCCGTCGGGCCTTCGCCCCCGCCTCTACGTGGGTCCCTCCTCAGCAAGGGCACCAACCTCTGGGATGCAGAAGCTTCCTTGTTAGTCTGGGACAATTTGGATTTACTCCTATTGTCCTGCTGTCATCACTCATAAAACCCACTTTCCATCCTCTAAAGTGTCCTGGTTTGGACAATAAATTGTAGGGTCCAGCAGGTCGCCAGATCCGCTGGGAGAGGCCCAAGTCCTCAGCTGGGGCTTGGTAGCGTTTGTGCAGCGGGTTACCCCCCTTCTGTAGACTTCCTTCTGGGCTTCCGGGCCCTGCGCTTGCCTGGTTTCCTTCCTGCGTCCGGCTCTCACAGCTGCAGCGCCTGGGTCCTTGCCGTTCCTCTGCTTAGGCTGCCCCAGGGCTCAATCCCAGGCCTCTGGATCTCCCCGCGCCCTCCACTAGGTGGGCTCAGCCAGGCCCAAGGCCCGAAATACCATCTTCCTGTTGATGACTCCTGATTATTTTAATCTCCAACCCTGAACTCTCCAGCAAGCCAAGTGATGGTGAGACCTCTCTTCTGCGATATCAAATAGGTATCTCAACCTTAACATGCCCCAGACAGGATTCTTTTTTTTTCCCTTTAAGATTTATTTACTTAGGGGATGCCTGGGTGGCTCAGTCGGTTAAGTGTCTGCCTTTGGTCAGGTCATGATCTCGGGGTCCTGGGATTTAGCCCCACATCAGGCTCCCTGCTCAGTGAGGAATCTGCTTCTCCCTCTGCCCCTCCTCCTGCTTGTGCTCTTTCTCTCTCAAATAAATAAAATAAAATCTTTTTTTTTTTTTTTTTAATTTATTTGACAGAGAGAGCACAAGTAGGCAGAGTGGCAGGCAGAGGGAGAGGGAGAAGCAGACTTCCCCGCTGAGCAGGGAGCCCGATGCGGGACTCAATCCCAGGACCTTGGGATCACGACCCGAGCCGAAGGCAGACGCTCAACCAACTGAGCCACCCAGGCACCCTAAAATAAAATCTTAAAAAAAGGATTTCTTTTATTTATTTTAGAGAGAGACAGAGAGAGAGAGCATGGGAGCAGGCAAGGGGCAGAAGGAAAAGGAGAGAGAGAATCTCAAGCAGACTTCCCACTGAGCGTGGAGCCAAACGCGGGACTCGATCCCAGGACCCTGAGATCATGACCTGAGCTGAAATTGAGCTGGACTCCTAGTAGACTGCACCACCCAGGCGCCCCATCCTAAATAGAACTCTTGATCCACTTTTCTCAAACCTGGTCTTTGCCCATCTTAAAAATGGTCCCACCATTCAACTGGGTGCCCCAACCTAGGAGTCCTCCTTGATTCCTCTTGTTCTCTCACTTAAGAATCCTGTCTGTCAGAAGTCTCTAGGGGCTACATCCAAAACCCCTCCCGAATCTCTGACCCCTTGTCCCTGAATGCGCTGCTGCCCATCAGCCCGGGGGGGCCCCATCTCTCCCTGAGACAATGACCAGAGCCTCCTAATCGGCCTCCGCTTCCTCTCTGCACTGTCAATTGCTCCCGCCCCACACAAACACACTTTTTTGTCTACACGGCAGCCCAGTCTTTTTTTTTTTTTTAAACAACATTATTAGCTCATGGCAGCCCCCTCCTTAAAACTGCCCAGCAATTTCTCACGACACTGAGAATAAATTCCAGCTCCCATCAGCGGCCAATGAGGCCCATGTGATCCAGCCCCTGCTGACCTCTCTGACCCCGGCTCCTATCACATTCCCCCTCTTGCCCCCCTCCCCACACACCGGTCTGGTTGCCGCTCCGTGGTCCTGCAAAGCTCATGGCCACCCTGGGACCTGGGCTGGACTGTTCTGCTCCAGGCCCTGCAAGGTTGGCTCCTTCTTGTCTTCCGAGACATCTTCCTGACCCTCTCTCGAGCCCCTGACTCATCTGGTCCCCTCTCTCTCTCACTGCCCTGTTCGATTCCCTTCCCGTCTCTGGAATAATCTTGTTGATCAGCTTTTAACTTAGATCCTGTCTCCCCCACTCAAACTTCAGCCCTCAGACAGTGGAGGCCCTACCAATCTTGTCCAAGGGCCCAGCAGGTGCCTGGCTCATGATTGGCACTCTACCCTTACTCTGGAACTACACGAGCATGAACACAGGTGTTTTTCTCCAGAACGGCACTGCTCTCTGACAGTGTCCTGAGAACAAATCTCATCGGGAAAATGGCAGCCTGTTGTTTCATCCCCAGAACAGTGTCTACCTCGCTTTGGCTGCTGATTTGGGTTTGAGATATGGACTCTGAGACCCCAGAGGTGTCCACCTCTGCGTAATCCCCCCCTTAGCCTTCCTGCCGCTGGGTGAGTAAGCTCTAACTAAACTTCTAGTTCACCGAGTTCCAGCCACAGCGGTTTCCATCGCAATTTCGAATGAGAAGCATCAAGCCTGTGTTACACCACAGGAACCCGGCTTCAATCATCCAATTGCAGGATGGCAGGCTACTATTTGCCGACTGTCAGAAAAGTCGATTCTCAGAGCTCTCTTTTACATGTTTATATGGATGTGTTCTCTGTTTAGCGGAGGCACAGAGCGGGTGCGTGCTGTGAATTAATCAGGAAATAGCTATTCGAGAAGGACAGCGCGGGCAGCATCAATGACTCGTTCTGCACAATTTCCACCACGGAAACATCTGGCGAGACAGAAACACTCATTTCAAGAGGTGATAGGGGTGCTGGGGAGGGCTTCCGGTCCAGCGCAGTCACGAGGTGGGCACCCTGGCTCTCCTAATGAGATGTCTGGCTCCCGATGTGTTTTTGTCTACATTCCACGGACAGCCTGGGGCACCGCCTGACCTCTAGCCGTCTGCCGCCCAGCTCCCTCCAAGAAGTCTGGTGGAGAAGGGACAGAAGGAGGGACGCAGGGGGCCAGGCAGGTGGGAGACAGATGTGCAAGGGTGGAACCTCAGGGTGTGGTGGGGGGCGTGGGGAGCTGAGAGGCTCGGGTCCTGCCTGATGGTGCTTAAATCTGAAAAGTTTACAACACTCTGAAGGCCAAACAGGCCATATCTGTAGGCAGATTTGGCCCAAGGATCACCGGAGGGGGCTCCCTGGTTGGGAAACAAATAGTAGTCACTTCACCGGGAATTCCAAGTATGAAAAAAATAAAAGGCCGCATCATGTCACCCAGCCTTGCAGCAACTCCACAAGGGCCCATCTTGCAGACGAAAACACTGAGGCTCAGCCTTCCCCGAGGCTGTGCAGCTGGTGTGCAGGGAGCCACTCTGACTGGCATCTCCCTTTGGGTCAAGCTAGACCCCGAGAAGGTCTGGCCACGGGCAGAATCACCTGCCCTGCGCGGACCTCTGACCCCATTTCTAGTTTTCACTAAGTCCCCGTGGACCGACTTTCTCCTTTCCCCATCCTGGCTCCCTCCTCAGCCCTGGAGGCGATCGCTGTGGGCCCTGGGTGGGGAGCGTGAACACGTGTCCTTCCAGACTCCTCCCCCGTATTTACGGATGTAGGGATGTCCCCATCACCACACCTCAGAGGCGAGGTTAGAAACCACGTGAGATGCACATGTGCAGTGTGGAGGAAGCCAGCTCAAGGATTTTGCAGGTCTAGATTCCTTGGTGTCCCTTCAGTAAACCTCTGCATGTGGTGTGTCTTTGGGTGTGGATACAGGGAGACGATTCTCTCACTTCTAAGGAACCAGCCTGCTTCCTCCTTTCCAATAAGCAGGTCTTTAGTCCTGCCTGAAGTTTCCCCCTCTGGCCTGGCTTCCAAGGAGTCCAGGGTGAAACTCCTCCTACCCTCTTAACCTTCAGAGACACTCTTCTGTCATGGGTTTTCAAAAGGACCCTTTGGAACCCTTTGGTTGGTTTGGGGTGAAGGGGAGCATCTTTCCTTGTTCACACCCCGACTTTATTGTCCTTCTTTACAGTTGACAAGAACCCACCATGCTGAGACCGTCATGCATTTTTAATACGACAATGTTAATATTATTTCAATCTACGTAATTGAATCGACTTTGCAAGGCCACTTTCCTCCTTGGCCCTGGGGCCGCATGACATCTCTTCCAACGAGCGAACACACCACTCAGCAAAGATGGATGGTGGTGCAATTCCGTTATGACAACAAGCCAAGCAGAGGTGTGGGCATTTGCATTCACCAAGCGCTCTCCCCAGAGACAAACACCTGCCTTAAGCACAGCCAACAACCCCCAGAGAACAGCATCTGGAGGAGGCACTGGCTAGGCCTAAATGCTGAGTGCTGGGCAGAGTCCCTGAAAGCAGACCCTTTCTTGGGTACCCAACTGGAGTTGGCCTAGCTGTGCAATGGTGGACCCCATTCATCCTAGAATCACTCTTGCTGTCCCTAGGCCAGGACTCCCCTAGATCTGGGCTGAGGCCCCAGAATGCACTTCTTACAATTCTGTTCAATCGAATACATAACACACGGTGGGGCCTTTCGGGGTCCTGGTCTATGTGGGATGCGAAAGAAGAAAGCAAGTTTCATCTTAAGGAGGGCATGACAGTCTGCATATTAAGGGGTCACAAACTCAGATGCTTGTAGGGCCACAGTGGTGGGAGGGGGGGTGTGGGGCCTGAGGTGAGCAGGAGAACACATGCTCCCCAGTCCAGAGGGTGCCTGGGGCCACTCAGCTCCGGCTGATGGATGCCACACACAGAATGTTGCCAGTTCATCAAAAGCCAAGTTTCAAATGTTGTCAAGTGATTCCCAAGCTGGACAACACTGTGAGGGCCAAGTGGGGTACACCCGCGGGATGGCTTTGACCAGGGGGTACCCCGTTTGAGGTATCGGAGGCTCAGGAAACTGAGGAACACCTAGGGAAGTATGGGACTTGGTGCCTGGAAAGGCATGGCTGGAGACCACGCGAAGGGGCCTGGGGCAGGCTAGGGCTGTGCAGGAGGCTCGTGTGCGAAGAGAGAAGGACCTCAATGTCCCCGAAGGCCGGGTTTGTAATAAGCCGGGCTAGGCATTCTGAGTTCTGGGAACAGCAGGAGCAAAGGCATAGCGAAGAGAACAGTTTTATGGGGAGCAGGGGGAGATAAAAGTTGCACAGGGGGGCACCTGGGTGGCTCAGTCAGTTAAGCGGCTGCCTTCAGCTTGGATCCTGATCCCAGGGTCCTGGGATCGAGTCCCGCATCGGGCTCCCTGCTCAGGAGAGAGCCTGCTTCTCTCTCTCCCTTTGCCTGCCTCTCTGCCTACTTGTGCTCTCTCGATCTCTCTGTCAAATAAATAAATAAAATCTTTAATAAAAAAAACCTTACACAGGGATGGAAGAGCTAGGGGGGCAGTTTGGGGGTCTGGGAGTGGCCCCCCCCACATGCATGCACATACACGCGGGCTCTAGGTGAGCATCACACATGGGAGAGGTGATGTGGTGTAACAATGTGTCACTGTGTCAGGGAGACCAGTGGGAGTGGTGGGGACTGCGGTGCCATGACTCAGCTCCCCTGAAGTTCCCAGCTGTGGATGTGGCCTGGTGTCGCCAGATCTTCATTTCTCAGTAAAAGTAAAAAATTCATGGGGCACCTGGGTGGCTCAGTCAGTTAAGCGACTGCCTTCGGCTCAGGTCATGATCTCAGGGTCCTGGGATCGAGCCCCGCATCGGGCTCCCTGCTTGGCGGGAAGCCTGCTTCTCCCTCTCCCACTCCCCCTGCTTGTGTTCCCTCTCTCGCTGTCTCTCTCTCTGTCAAACAAATAAATAAAATCTTTAAAAAAAAAAAAGTAAAAAATTCATATTTTTACATAAAACCTCCCAATTTTTAAAAGCTGGCAATTCAAAGAATCTTGCAAACGCCACGTGAACCGGCTGAAATGTGTCTACGAGCCACCTTTGGTTGGCAGGGGCATAGCCCCTGTCATGGCCTTCTTGCCAGATGTACTGTGCCACTCCCCAGAGGCCCTCTGTAGCTGCCAGGCCCCCGGCTCGTCCCCTGGCTTGTCTCTCATCACTGCACTAGCCCCATTGAATTGTGGTTTGCTTTTGATCCCCCTGGACCCCCCTGACTGGGTGCGAACTGGCAGGGGCAGACAGCATGTCTGATTTTTGGCCCCAGCACAACAGCTGAGTGTGGGGGATCGATAAGCCTCTGCTGATGAGACAGGGGGCTGAGCAGATGCATGAGGGGAGCGGGGAGAATGGGATGCATTCCACTTGGGGGTCGGTGGGCAGGAGGCGGCGGGGCTGGGTAGTGGGGAAGGAGCAGCTGGGTCTGGAAGGAGACAGGTTTTGGCAAGGGAAATAGCAGGACTTCGGGATGACTGGCAGTGAGGGGCAGGGGGAAGAGAGGAGGACGCAGAGGTGGGAGTGAGACGCTGCTGCAGGCAGCAAAAGGGAACGGAGGACCAGATCGGCTGGGGCAGACCCGCCTGGGCTTGGATGGGCAGGGTTGGAGTGTCAGTGCCTTGCTGGGCAGAAATGCCAAAGACAAGTGTCTGGGGGCCAGGATGGAAGCTTGGTTTAGAAGTTAAGCTTGGGGCAAGGTTTAGATCTGGGAGCCGATGAATTAGTTCAACAGCATGTGACTTCTCCGTTCTTCGAGAAAAAGAAAAAAGACCTAGTTTAGATATCATTTCCTATGTTCCCTTCTCATGGAGACAGCACCTCAATTTTCTACGGGGCATCCATCCTTCCCCCAACCTCCCTTCAGAGGGATAATGTAAGCCCACCCCAGGTTGCCTGGCCGCTGGGTCCTAGACCTGGGGCTTTCATGAGGACAATCTCTTTCTGCAAGGGCTGCTGAAATCAGGAGTCTGACGTCATTAGGTGCCACCCATTGGAACCTGAGGATGAAGCTAACACAGAGGAAAGCAGAGATGCATGAAAGAGCGAGGCAGATTCTGGATGACATCACGTGAACTCCTGGATCCTGCCATGCCTGAAGCCAGCCACCCCATACTCTCCTGTTACATGAGCCGACAAACTCCCTTTTGTGCTTAAGTCAGTTTTAATTAGGTTTTGTGTCCTTTGCTACTTAAATCAATAGGTTCAGTTACTGAATCACTGCTGGCTGAGGTGGGCAGGAGGCAGGAGAGGGGGAGCTCTACCCCCGAGGGGGTCTGGGATTTATCTAGACCGGCACCTGCATGTGGGTGAGCAGCTCTCCCTCACTCAGATGTCTGTCCAGCCCAGCTACTGCTCGTCCTGCTCTAGTCTGCGCAATACAGCACGCAGGCCTCAGCTTCTGTCCTGGTTCTGTATTTGTGCTCTCATTCCTGCTGGGAGCAGTCTGGCCCTGAATCCCAACCTGCCCCTTGGATCCTGAACACCTTGTTGGGCCCCCTCACCAAAGGCTGAATTCTCTGCTTGCATCTCCTTCCCTTGCTGGCTGGGGGCCTGCTTCAAACCCGGGACTCCTGGGGCTCTGAAGGTTACCAAGCCCCTAACCTCCTGAATGTGGACTCTGCTCACAGATGTCAGCACCCTCTGGTGATTGACAGGGACCTAGACCAAGCCTGAGGTCAACACCTCAGAAAGCCTCTCATGCACCTGGGTCGGTCCCCTTCCCACCAGCCACCCTGCTAAGATGCCATCGTGCTCCCCAGGCCCGAGGCTGCCCAGACCCTGCCACGGGGCACCGTCACCAGGCCACACTGACTCAGCCGACCAAATTAAGGTTGCCCCTTTGACTTCGAAGCCATTGCCATGTTTGGGCTTGGTTTATATCCTGATCCAAACAAACCAACTATAAGAAAACAATTTTGAGATGATTAGGGATATTTGAGTATGGACTGGATATCTGATGATTATTAGCGCATAATTATTACGGTCAGGTAGGATAGTGGCATTGGGGTTATATAAAAAACAACTCCTGGAGTGGGGGATGGGGTGGGAGGGATGGGGTGACTGGGTGATAGACACTGGGGAGGGTATGTGCTCTGGTAAGTGCTGTGAATTGTGCAAGACTGTTGAATCTCAGATCTGTACCTCTGAAACAAATAATGCAATATATGTTAAGAAAAAAAAAAAAAGAAGAAGACGGTAGCAGGAGGGGAAGAATGAAGGGGGGGAAATCGGAGGGGTAGACGAACCATGAGAGACGATGGACTCTGAAAAACAAACTGAGGGTTCTAGAGGGGAGGGGGGTGGGAGGATGGGTTAGCCTGGTGGTGGGTATTGAGGAGGGCACATTCTGCATGGAGCACTGGGTGTTATGCACAAACAATGAATCATGGAACACTACATCTAAAACTAATGATGTAATGTACGGGGATTAACATAAGAATAAAAAAATAAAATAATTTAAAAAAATAAATAAAAATAAAAAACAAAACAACAAAAAAAACCAACTCCTTATCTGTTAGAGATGCGCACTGAAGAATTTATGAGTGAAATGGCAGAAGAGCTACAATCATAGGTAGTAGGGGGTAGAAGAAACCAGAACGGCAGGATGGCAATTACCGTGGAACTGGGCGAGGGGTACGTGCAGTGTTACTGAACTCAGCGCTTTCCTTTTGCGTTTCTTTGAAAATTCTCCCTCCTCCCCCAAACAGAGGCCTTGGGGAAATGCAAACATTGTCCTGGGACAATGTCCTGGGATGAAGTGAGTCTCCCTGTGGTACAACCCCTAAGCACCAGGACCCCCATCCAAGCTACCATGACCCTTAGCTAGAAGCCTCCTTTGGGGGCTCTCCGTTCCCTCTAACCCATTCTCCAACAGCAGCCAGAGTGATCTTTTCTATTCCTCAGTCAGATTATATCACCCCCTGCTAAAAACCCTCCAATAATGACGCTAACAGCGGACACGTGTATAGAGCTCACGGAGGCCAGGAATCATTCTGAGCAATAATTACCCCATTTAATGGATGAAGAAACTGAGGCACAGAGATGTGGAGTAACATGCCCAAGGCCACACAGCTAGGAAGAGGAGGAGCCAGGATTTGCCCCAGGGGGGCTGGCTCCAATGCCTTTGCTCTGACCATTCCTCTATTCTGCCTCTCCAGGAGTAAGATCTGAACCAGGGAGATCCCCGTGACCTGGTTCCCACCTATCTCTGGGACCCCCCTTCACACTCTCCTTTGTTCACCATTGCCAGCCAAGGTCCTAAACTACTATCCTAGAACTGCTAAGCATGTTCCTGCCTTGTGGCCTTTGCTCTGGCTCTGGCCCCCTGATCTCACCACTCAAAGCAGCCCTGCCTCCTCCCCGCGCCCCACCCCGGCCGGCTCCCAGACCTCTCTCCCATTGTCTTACTGTATCTTTAGCACTACCTGAAATTAACATTATTCGTTTGTGTCCTTGTTTATTTCCCTTCCCTGCGAGAAGGGACAGGGCTGTGTGGACAGGGCCTCATCTATTTGCTCACAGTCATCAACCCCACGTGGCTACTGAAGTTAACATTAAATGAAATGTGAGATGCAGTTTCTCATAAGAAGTGCTAGCAAGAATGTAGAGAAAAGGGAACTGTGGGTGCATTGGCAGGGCTATAAAGTGGACAGCCACTCTGGAAAACAGTATGGAGGTTCCGCAAATAATGAAAGAGAGAACCACCGTGTGATCCAGCAATTCTGCATCTGGGGATCTGTCCTTATGAAACGAAATCACTATCTCCAAAAAGTATCTGCACCCCCGTGTTCACTGCAGCATTATATTTACAACAGCCAAGACATGGAAACAACCCAAGTGTCCACCGACAGATGAACGTATAAAGAAGATGTGGTGTATACACACAATGGACTATTACTCAGCCATCAAAAAGGAGATCTTGCCATTTGCAAAGACATGGATGGACCTTGACTGCCTTATGCGAAGTGAAATAAGTCAGACAGGGAAAGACAAATATTGTACGATCCCACTTACATGTGCAACTTAAAAAAACCTGAACTCACAGATCCAGAGAACAGACTATGGGTTGCGAGAGGCGGCAAGTGGGAGGTGGGTGCGATGGGGGGAGGTGGTCAAAAGGCGCAAACTTCCAGTTATAGGATAAGTGAGTCAGGGGGATATCCTCTATAATGTCATAACTGTAGTTAACAATACCGTGTTGTATATTGGAAAGCTCCTAAGAAAGGCGATCTTACAAGTTCTCATCGTAAGGAAAAAAATGTTCTGTAACTATGTGCGCTGATGGAGGTTAACTAAACTTATTATGGTGATGATTTTGCAATATATATATATATATATATATGTATCTCAAATCATTAGGTCGTGCACCTAAAACATCTAAGAATATAATCTTATATGTCAATTACAGATCAATGAGAAATAAACGGGTAAAATAAAATGCACTTTCTCCGTTGCACCAGCCACACTGCAAGTTCTCAACAGCCACCTGTAGCTCATGGCTACTGAACCAGAGGGGGCAGATACAGCACATCAGCTTCATCACAGAAAGTTCTATGGGACAGCGCTGGCTTAGACCACCACGGAATGTCACAGATATACGCCACTGGGAAAATCCAGCATTCACAGACTATTTAATGAGCAGCATTTCTGTATAGGAACGATACCCCTGGGCACCCGTCCTGCCTCCCCCACTGTTGTGACCCGGCTGGAGGTGGCATCTGCGTGGTTACATTGTGGATGAAGATGGTGATAATGTGCCTATTTTTACTGAAGGGCACCACCAGGTAGCAGATAACTCATAGGCTTGTTCTGAAGGAAAACATAGACCACAGGGAGCTGCCAAAAGCCCTCTTCTTGGACGGGTTACTAGATACTCTAGTAGGGAGACTACTGGCTCCTTCCTCCCCACAGATGTAGCTCTGCAGGGGAAGTGGTGCTGAGAAAAACCCACACCCCTCACATTCCCCTCCCAGCTGTGTCCCTTGCGAGTTACTCGCTGGGCAAGTCACACCATCCGAGGAGTCCCCCGAAAAATGTGACAGATGTATGATCGCAGCCTCCTCCTGAGCCCGAGGCAGACACCGCCGAACCATCACACACACTTCTCTTTATGAACCAGAAGGAAGGTTCCAGATCCTTCTCAAGACGGCACTCCAGGCAGCCATTTCCAAGCAGGGCTGGCAAAAAAGACACAGTCTCTCTGCCCCCAAGGAGCTCACTATTCTAAGCTCCAGCTTCTTCATCTACAAGGTGAGGACTGACGCCACCTTGCAGGACTCTTGGGGGTTAACTGAGATGATTTGTTCGTTGAGTTATTTGTTCATGCATCAAATGTGACCGAGCGCCTACTGTGTGCCTCACGCCTGCCTGGTGGACGCAGCCCTGGATAAACGGCAGCTGTGACGAGTATAGACATCTGCATGCTGCCTTCTGTTTGCCTCTGTGGACGGATTCTAGCCCATGTCCTCACTTCCCCTGAAGTCCCTCCCCCTGGGCCAGCCCACACTCACCGCATCGCCTAAGGAGGGGGAAAGGGAACCCAGCGAAGTTAGCCTCAGGACTTCACGGACATCATCGTATTTTCCAATAAAAGAGACTTCCCTTTTTCTAGCACCTTCTTTTCTTATGTTCTAAACAAGCCTTGGTTGGAATCGCTCCCCCCTCCCCCCATTTAACTTTTCTCCCTTGGATTCCCAGACACAAAACACTGTATTAACAAGCCGTGTCTACCAGGCCGAGCTATATTTCCTATAAACTCTCATTTTATCTCCTCTAAAACACACAGTAATAGCATTCTCTGGAGAATATTAAATCAAACCAACCTGCAGCTGCATTTGTTTGCGCTTTCTGCCCCCAGTAAATTCTGGCAACAGATGGGTGTGCGTTACATAAGCGGCACCCCCCCCCCCCGCCCCCGCAGGGACTGCAGTCCTCTGCACTCTGCTCCATGTGAGGAAATACCTCAGGACTCGGATCCCCGCCGCCCGAGGCTCCCCGAGGCACCCCTAACGACACCCTGATGTCCTGCTCCTCTTTTTTTATTCTTAGTACACAGGGAAGGCTGAGTGTAGGTTCAAGAAGAAAGGCGGGCCCGGCCATAAGGGATGAAGCTTATCTGCTCTGTAATCCAGCACATAAAATCCGCTTTTCTTGGCCTGAGACATATATTCAATGACAGGGCTGAGCTACAGGGCATGGGCTTGGGCAGCCAGCAGTTTCATTGCTCATTCCAGAAGCTGCCAATGACCACCTGCCAGGAAATGTCCAGCCGACTGGGGAATGAGAGAGCAGGGCCCTACCTGCAGGGAGTACCTACTGCTACACAGGGGTGGGGTCCTGCCGGGGCCTGGAGGACAGCCCGAAAGCACACAGCTGGACCCCTGGGGAGTTGCGAGGGTGGATGGGAGAGGGAGAATCTGCAGGAAGGGTATGGGATGGGGGGTATGGGAAGGAAGGAGGAGGAGCAGACTCCCCTGGACTGATCCCCTTTGACCTTGGGTACGAGCCTGCACAAATGTCGTAAACTCCGATTCTCCACGTCTCATCTGGATATCACAAAGCGTTAAGACAAACTGCTTGTGGGATCCCGGGCAGTGAACTCATTCCTTCATTTGGTAACCACGTATGTCTACTTTGAATGGGGCAGAGGCGGACACAACGTAGGCCCTGCTCCCAGGGGCCCACGGTGGTATGGGGGAGGCAGGTGTCCATCCCGGTACAGGGGTGATGGAACGTATTCATGAGGTCCAGAAGTGGCAGGAGGGTCAGGGGTCAGGGCCGGCTTCCTGGAGAAAGTGATGTTCGGTTTTCCGGGAATTTGCCACGGAGGCGAGCATCTGGAGCTGAGCCAGATGGGAGGGGCCAGGGCCTACAGGTGTAACTCCCAGGCAGAGTGGTGGACAACGGGCACTCCGGGGTGCGGCCGGAGCAGGGGGTGGGGGCTGATGGGAGGGAGACATAGGGCCTGGCACCTGGGGATTACGGGGCCCAGGTCACACTCAGGGGTTTGACCTGAATCTTCCAGGTCAAGGGGAGCCTTGGAGGGTTTGAAGCCGCAGAGAATCATGATCAGACCTCCCAGTGGCTGTTGGAGACAGACGGGAGGCCTGGGCCTAGGTACGGGGCGGGTGGGGGGGCAGTTCGGAGGCCACACTCTTGCGCACCTCTGCCTTTGCACGTGTGGGGCCCTCCTCCTGGGATACACTTTCTCCTTTTCTGCCTCGGCTCTGTGCCACTGTCTCTTTCCATTACAGCTCAAGTGTGAGCTCCTTCCAGCACCTTCCCTGAGCTCACCCAGCCTGATTCAGGCTTCCCTCCATACTCCGGGGGCTGCAGTCTGGACAGGCCAACTCCAGCCCAAAGATGAGTTTGTTTTGGACTGTGTGGTGGTTTCAAAAGAATTTAAATTCGCTGTCGACATTGACAAACCACAGAGGCTGCTATCAAATTCCAGATTCCCAGCTCCCCGGGAATGTTCAGAAGATCTAGCAGCACTGGCTAGCTTTCGTACATAGCAACCATTAGCTGAGGCTGAGAAGTGGCCTTCCCTTTACCTGAAGCATGTGCTTACCCGTTTGCCACACTCCCCACTGTGCCCTACTGTCTCTCTTGACAATACTGAAGCTGAGGACCAGTTCCCCTTGCTCATCTCCCTTGTATTATCGCTTCCTGAGAACAAATTGGAGAAGAAAGTAGAACAATTCTTGTCCCCACGTCTATCATAAGAGGGGAAACAAGGTAGGCTGAGGGGGTCCTGTCCTTCCTTACCCACTGAGTTCCCTGCTGAGTTCCTGGAGCTTCTATTTGAAACTCCTGGTACACTGCAGTCACCTCTACGAAGGCCTTCAGCACACTGCATCATATTTTTATTTACTTGTCTGCCGGCTTCTGGACAAGGAATACCTCCAGGACGGGGTCTGTGTCTTTCATATCAGTGTCCTCCAAACTGATCAGGAAGATGCACTCAACAAGAAATGTTGAATGAAGGAGTAAGTGCAAATGAGAACACGAGAAAACAGTCCAGAGAAGAGAGAGGGGTTAAGTGCTTCCAAGTAGGGGGCGGTGGGGGGAGCGGGTAGAAAGGAGGGCAGGGATTCTGAAACCGGGCGAACAGAAGAGCACAGAGGTTAAGAGCCTGGCTCTTCAGAGTGGAGTCCCCACACCAGGAACATTGGCACACGTCGGTGCAGAATCTCAGGCCCTGCCCTCCACCCGCTGAATTAGAACCCACGTTTTAGCAAGCAGTCGCAAAGTGAATGGGCCAAGAGTCTGACTGCGTGGGTTCACATTCTCATGGCGACGCTTACCGGCTGTGTGACTCCGGGCATGTTACATAACCTCTCTGTGTGTCTGTTTCCTTATCTATCAAAACTGAGCCCCAGTTCCTATCTGTCCAGTTCCTCCAAAGGGTGGCCTGATTTTACTTCCCAAACCTTCAAGCTGAGGCTCTGCTCCCTGTGGCTCCAACCACGCAGCATGAAATGCCCCGCCAGGCACTGGCTACCCCCAGCAGGAAGGGCAGCGGGGCCTCCGCATACCCATCTTGCAACTTCAGCAACCAGATGATTGGACGGCGCTAAGTGCTTCCATCAGTCAAACACCCGGCGAGGAGTCGGGGCCTTTACTTACGCCATCAGCCGTCCAGTAATTCCAAACCTTGATCTTGGCTAGACCAAAGTCCTGCAGCCGTCTGGTGTTGCGGATAACAAAAAAGAGCTGGAGCGGCGGGTGGAAGGGGCACATCCACAAGGAGGGGTCTTTCTTGCTCTGAAACACCAGCAAGAGAGGGGAGTCATTAGTCTGTTCTCTGCCTCTCCCCAAAGTAAACGGGCGGAGGGCAGGAGGCCAGGCCTCCCTTCTCTATGTAATCCAGGGTGGGCTTTTAGACCCCACCGGTCCCGACTGCACTTTGTGGCAGGTAGTGACTCGTCCCTGGCATGAAGCTGCCCCGTGGGCCTCTCTGCTCTGCCATTCGGGCTGAATTTAAAATGCAGCAGGCTTTTATTTTAATCAGTTTAATCAGCTTTGGGGAGAGCGCTGGGGGTGGGGAGAGATGAGAGAGGAGGATGGGCAAAGAGCAGTCACTTGTGTTATTTAATTAACCGGGCAAGCAGAGTCTGGTTTTCTTTTGTAAAACCCTGTGGAATCTTAAAAATGTAAAAATACAAAAAGAAAAAAAAAAATTAAGAAAAGAAAGAAAGAAACCAGTGCAGGCACTGGGACAGGGTTGTGGCACAGAGCCCCAGGAATTGCTCTGCTCCCTGGCAGAGTTTCCAAGCCTCAGGACCCCTGAGTGTGGTTCCCGCCCACCGGCCAGGCCACTCTCAAGGCCAAAGGGCCAGAGGAGCAGGGAAGCCCCCCTGTCGCATCCGCTTGCACCGATAAAATTCCACGTCATGGGTGCTTTAGATGCAGGTGGAAAATGCCAAATCCAGGAACTTTTCTCAGCACCAGCTGCCTCCAGTCCCGACGAAACTCACGGCTGCTGCTGAACATCTCACCCCAGGCTCGGCCTCAGGGCCTTTGCACAGGCTGTGCCTCTCCTTGCAATCTGCTTCCAGCCTCTCCCACTCGGGGAAGTTGAGCACAAATGTGCTGTCACCCCCACTGTCACCCCTTCCCTGACACCATCGCTCTGTTCTCCAGGTACCCACGGGTCCTTGCAGGGCCCGAGGCTAGCATTTACTCAGCGTCCCACAACTACCTGTTTTCCAGTCCAGGTCACCCCTCCACATGTTTGGCTGTGCGCTCCTGAAGGGAAGTGGCTGTGTCTAACTCATTCCAGAACGCTGAGCATTCAGCACAGTTCCTTGGCACAGAATCTTTGTTGAATGAATAAACGACGGAATGAATGAATGATTGATATTTACCTCCTAATGGCTGTCCCTTCATGGAAACTTTAGAGAAGAGGCTGCAAACTGATCTGGCCTGCAGGGCGATTTTGTTTGGCTCGTGAAGTATTAAAAACACATTGTTGGCCACATTTAATGATGGGGAGATTTCCCCTCCCCTTCCAGAGCTAGAGTTCTGCCCCTCCATGGCCGGCGTTGGGGGATCTCTGGCGCCCCAGTCCCCACCGCTTCCTAATGTTTTACACCCCTTTCTCTTCCCAGGATATGACTCTCTGTCTGGCCCCTGCAGGCGTCTGAGTCTCAGGTCCCTGCTTAGAGGCTGAGATGGAACCACCGCATCTCTGACGCTGGCTAGAGTTGTCCCTTTTACCTAAAGGGAGCATCGCTGTGTATTTGAGAAGGTCTCAACAGACTCCTGTCACCAGGACCATGCCGGCTACTTGATAGAGCCAGGGAAGGAGGAGATTGGCTGGCTTGGAGGTTTTGCCGGCCCCTTGGAGATGGGAGGCCCAGGCTCCAGCTGCGGAAGAGAACAAAGGGGGGCTTGTCCCAACGACAATGGTGCCTTTCAGGAGGGAGGCGGTAGTTTTTGTTAAGGGAGAGAGAGGAGTTCAAGGGGTTCTGACTTATTCTGGCCGAGTTTCTCGAGCTCTGCAAGAACTTTCAGTGCTCCAGGCAGCTGCAAGGGGTCAAGATACCACAGCTCAAAATCCACCGGGTGCCCCTCATTCCTTCCCCAAGTCGGGGCCTAAATTGGGTCAGTGTGGCTGCTTGACAAAGGAAGAGTCTGAAGGCTGACCCCTAGTTGCGGGCAAGGGGACCGTAATTGATTTCCCATCACATTTCTGTCAGCGGGAGGGATAACAGGAGGACTAAGTGGGAATCATGGTGTTCAAAGTCAAAGAACATTAACCTGCGGGTAACTCAGGGCCTCATTAGCAGACGGAGTCTCTAAGAAAAAGGCTGCTGGGAAGCCGCTGCGGGCTGACCAAGGCGCGCTGGGCAAGCCGCAGGTGCCAGGCCAGCAGGCCAAGCGTCCGCTGAGCCTGCCCATCTCTACGATCGCAGAAATGGCAGAACGAGGAGCAGGGCACCTCCTCTCAAAGCCCTGGTGGGGACTAGCGCTGTAACCCATGTCCCGGAAGGAAGAGTGCAGCTCAGCAAGGGGGAAAGTGGTGCGGCTTGCCTAAGCGGTGGAGTCAGGATTCACACCCGTTAGAATTCATTAATTCATTCTGTCTTAGTGTGGATTCCCCCGGAAGCAGACCCCGCGGCAAGGATGTGAGCATCGGGAGGTTATTTAGACATCAAAGGAAACACCAGCTGGAAGGTGGGGAGGCCAAGGGAGGAAAGGCATTCCACAGACAGTGTGTTACCAAGCTAGCCCCTCCTGTGGCATCTGGAGCTCGTTGCCACCGGGGAGTGTGGGGGCCAGAGCAGAACATGCCTCAGAGCAATGCCGCCCTTGGGACGAGGGAGCTGGGGTATTCACACCCCAATTCCCACCAGAGTAGGTTGAGGGCGGCTCCTAGGGGCTCAATTCCCCACCAGTTTGGGCCTACTTCAGGGGGGGCCAAGTGGGCCCCGGAGGCCAGAAAGACAATCCGAAATCAGAGAAACCCTGTGCCAGCACGCACAGATCCAGGAAGGACCAGGGGCTGGGGAGGCATCATCTGCATCTGTTACCCACCTGCCCAATATAAATACCCTCCTGTGAGGCAGGCACTGAGCCCCACACAGGGGTGGGTGGCGGAGCCTGGCCCACCAGGTCCCAGCTCTACACGAGCTGGGGAAGCAAACAAGGAAAATTGCCAAGGAAAGAACCCATCAGGCAGGGATAAGTTGGACAAATAAAATAAGAGAGAAATTATTAATGGCCAATGGAAGGGCATTTTCCAAACGATGGTCAGAGGAGGCCTCTTGTAAGAGGCCTCTCACTCCTAACAAAGGTGCTTTCCTCTTCCAGAATTAGCCTGACACAGACCCACTCCCTCGGGCAGATGCTGGATCGCCCTCAGAAGTAGCCCCAATTTAATAAATTACCATAATCAAAAGCAACAAGCTATTGAGACACACAACAATTTGGATGGATGTCAAGGGCATTATACCGAGTGGAAAAAGCCAGTCTCAAAAAGGTTACATGCAGTATGATTCCATTTATATAGCATTCCTCAAGTGACAAAAAATACAGAGAACAGATCAGCAGTTGCCAATGTTAGGGACGGGTGTAGGGAGGTGTGGCTATAAAGGGCTGCGTGAGGGAATCCCTTTGTGGTGATGGACCCATTGCTGTGTATCTTGATGTGGTCGTAGTTAAGTTACATGAATCTACATGTGATAATATTGCATAGAACTCACACATGCACACAAATGCGTGTACGAAGGTCTGCACCTTATACTAACGTCAATTTCCTGGTTTTGATAATGTACTACGGTTACATAGGATGTCAGCGATGCGGGAAGCCGGTAAGGACACATGGGACCTCCCTCTCTATTTTTTAAAAAATTGAGATATAATTCACATATATCAAATCACCACTTTAAAGTGTGCAATTCAGTGTTTTTGTGTATTCCAAGGCTGTGCAATCATCACTACTATCTTTTTCCGGCATTTTTTTTTTTTTTTTACCACCCTAAAAAGGAAGCCCATGTCTTTCTTTCTTTCTTTCTTTTTTTTTTTAAAGATTTTATTTATTTATTTGAGAGAGAGAGTGAAAGAAAGAGCACAAGATGGGGGAGCGGGAGAGGGAGAAGCAGACTCCCTGCTGAGCAGGGAGCCCGATGTGGGACTCGATCCTGGGATTCCAGGATCATGACCTGAGCCGAAGGCAGTCGCTTAACCAATTGAGCCACCCAGGCGCCCAGCCCATGTCTTTCAGCAGTCATTCCCCATTCCTGCCTACCCCAGCCTCTGGCAACCACTGATCTACTTTCCGGCTCTATGAATGGACTGTTCTGGACACTGCATATGAATGGAATCATACAATATGTGGCCTTCTGTGTCTGGCTTCTTTCCCGTAGCATCCTGTCTTCAGGGTTCATCAATGATGTAGCAGGTATCAGTGCTTCGTTCCTCTTCAGAGCTGAGTAATATTCCACTGTGTGGCTATACCACATTTTCTTTATCTGCCCATCAGCCCATAGACATTTGGGTTGTTGCCACCTAGCGGCTATTATGAATGGTACTGCAATGAACATCTGTGCGTAAGTTTTTGTGGGAACACGTTTTCAATTCCCTTGGGTCTGTACCCAGGAGTGGAATTGCTGGGTCATGCGGTAACTCTACCCTTAACTTTTGGAGAAGCAGCCAAACTATGTTCCACAATGGCCGCACCACTTTACTTTTCTGTTCCCACCAGGAAGGTGTGCTTTTTCCATGATTGCCAATATTGTTATTTTCTCTTTTCTTTTCTTTTTTTAAAGATTTTATTTATTTATTTATTTGAGAGAGAGAGTGAGAGAGAGAAAGAACACAAGAGGGGGGAGCGGGAGAGGGAGAAGCAGACTCCCCGCCGAGCAGGGAGCCCGATGCAGGACTCGACTCCGGGACTCCAGGATCATGACCTGAGCCGAAGGCAGTCGCCCAACCAACTGAGCCACCCAGGCGCCCTCTCTTTTCTTTTCACAAATGATAACATCTTAGTGGGTGTGAAATCATATCTCCTTGTGGTTTTGATTTGCATTTCCCTGATGACTAATGATGTTAAGCATCTTTCCATGTGTTTCTTGGTCATGTATGTGTTTCTTTGGAGGAAAGTCTATGCAGAGTACCTTGGCCATATTCTCATTAGGTTGTTGGTCATTTTGTTGTTGAGCTTAAGAGTTCTCTTCTTTTTGTATTCTGGATGATAGACCCTTATCAGATATATGATTTGCAAATATTTTCTCCCATTGTATAAGCTGTCTTTTCACTGTCTTGATGAATGTCCTTTGATGCAAAAGTGTTCTAAATTTTGATGAAGTCTGATTTATCTATTTTTTCTTATGTTGCTTGTGCTTTGGATGTCATATCTAAGGCCTCATTGAAAAGCTCAAGGCTACAAAGATTTATATCTATGTTTCTTTTAAGAGTTTTACAGCCTTAAAACTTGAAAAGTTTTAAGGTCTTTGATCCATTGAGCTAGTTTTTGTAGATGATGTTAGGGTATGAATCCAACTTCATTCTTTTACATGCAGAAATCCAGTTGTCCCAGTACCATTTGCTAAAGAAATGACTTTTTTCTCCATCCAGTAGTATTGGCATCCTTGTTGAAAATCAAATGACTGTGGATGTAAGGGTCTATTTCTCTATCAATTCTATTCCATTGATCTCTCTGTCTATCCCTATGCCAGTACCACACAGTCTTGATTACTGAAGCTTGGTAGTTAAGTTTTGAAACTGAAGTGTGAGTCTTTCAATTTTGTTCTTTTCCAACACTGTTTTAGCTATTCTGGGTCCCTTAAACTCCCATATATATTTTAAGATCAGCTTTTCAATGTCCACAAAACAGGCAGCTGGAATCTTGATAGGATTGCATTGAATCTGTAGATAGTTTGGGGAGCAACACCACGTCAACAGTAATAAGTCTTCTAATCCATGAACATGGAATGTCTTTTCATTCATTTGGGTCTTCGTCAATTCCCACCAACAGTATTTTGTACTTTTCAACGTATAAGTCTTTCACTTATTTGGTGAAATTTATTCTTAAGTATCTTACCTTTTTTTTTTTTTTTAATTTAAATTGGTACAGCCACTCTGGAAAATAGTATGGAGGTTTCTCAAGAAGTTAAAAATAGAGGTACCTTAAGTATCTTATTCTTTTTGATGCTATTTTAAACAGATTTTTTCCCTTAATTTTCTTTTCAGATTGTTCATTGCTAGGGTATAGAAATACAACTGATTTTTTTTTTTTTTTGTATATTGGTCTTTTATCCTGTAAACTTGCTGATCTTGATTTTAGCTTTATTAGTAATTTTTGTGGATTCTTTAGAGTTTTCTATATATAAGATCATATCACCCACAAATACAGTTTTACTTCTTCCTTTCCAACCTCTTATTTCATTTTCTTGCCTAACTATCCTGGGAAGAATCTCCTGTACAAGGTTGGACAGAAGTGGTGAAAGCAGTCATCCTTGTCTTGATCCTGATCTTAGGGTGAAAGCTTTCAGTCTTTTACCAGCATGATGCTAGCTCTGGGTTTTCACGGATGCCCTTTATCAGGTTGAGAATGTATCCTTCTATTCTTGGTTTGTTTATGGTTTTCCATCACAAAATGGTGTTGAATTCTGTCAAATGCTTTTTCTGTATCAAGAGTCACGTGGTTATTTTTCCCTCTATTCTATTAACATGGTGTGTTATATTGACGGATTCTTGTATATTGAACAACAAACCACACATTCCTGGGATCAACTCCACTAGGTTTCAATGTATACATCTTTCTATGAACTGGTGGATTTGGTTTGCTAATGTTTTGTCAAGGATTTTTATGTCTAATTCATAAGGGATGATGTTGGTCTATAGTTTCCTTTTCTTGTGATATCTTTGTCTGGTTTTTGTTGTCAGGGTAATACTGGCCTCATAGAATTTGGAAGTGTTCCCTCCCCTTCTATATTTTAGAAGAGTTTGTGAAGGATTGGTGTTAATTCTTTAAATATTTGGTATGATTCACCAGTGAAGCCATCTGGTCTTCGGTTTTTCTTTGTGGGAAGTTGTTTTGTTTTTTTTTTTTTTTTTTAATTAATCCAATCTCTTTACTTTGTATAGGTCTAGCCAGATGTTCTATTTACTCTCGAGTCAGTTTTGGTGATTTGTGTCTTTCTAGGACATTGTCCATTTCATCTCGGATATCTTCATTTGTTGGCATAAAATTATTCAGAATATTCCCTTGTAATCATTTTTCCCCTGTCAGGTTGATAGTCCCCTCTTTCATTCCTGATTTCAGTAACTTGAATCCTTTCTTCTTTTTCCTTGTCAAAACCTAGTTAACAAACCTAACTTTGTCGATCCTTTCAAAAAACCAACTTTTGGCTTCACTGATTTCCCTCTATCATTTTTCTCTTCTCTGCACAATTTTTTTTTTATAATTTCCTATGATTCTATGATGACCTCCAAATAAAAAGTACAAAAAATATACTGTACATTTACATGCTGGGTCTATAGGATGGCCAGGACAGACAAGAACGTGTAGCTTAATGGAGGGGAGACAGATAATGATCAAGCAACAAGATCATTTCTTAATGTGAGAAGTGTCCTGAAGAAAATGACATTTTCTGGGGTGGCATGAGACAGGACTCCTCCACACTGTAGTCAGGGAAGGGCTTGCTGAGGAAGTGGTATTTGGGCCGAAATCTGAGGAGAAGGCAGACAGCTACATGAAACTCTGGAGGACAGATGTTCTGGGCAGAGCCCAGAGGTGAGATGAGCTTGGAGTGTCCGAGCAGCAGAAGGAAGCCCCATGGCTGCTGGAGCCTGGTGCGTGAGGCAGGGGGTGTGAGAGGCAGGCAGAGAGGGAGTTGGAGGCCCATTCACAGCTTCCCAGGCCATAGGGGGCATGTGATTTTATTTCTAAGTGTATTGGGAAGTCATGGCCAGGGTTTTAAGCAGGGGAGGGGTGCAGGCTGACATTTGTAAAAGATCACTTTGGATCCAGAATAGGAAATGGAGCGGAAGGGGCTGGAAGAGAAGATAATGAGACAGGAGGCCATTAAGGGAACGGCGCACTGATCAGACCTGGGGGCCACCAGGGAAATGGAGAGAAGGGGCCAGACTCAGGCTCCATTTGGGAGGAAGAATCAGCAGGACTTGCTGGGGTCCTGGAAGGTGGCGGGAAGGGGTTGGGGAAGTCCAGAAAGACTCCTAGGAGATGGGCTTGACAGCAGAGCGGACCACAATGCCAGTGACTGGGCACAGGAGTATTGCAGGAGGGAGACATGTGGGTGGGGCCAGGGAATGAACACTTAGGATTTACATCTCTGAAGATGGAGGTGTCCAGTAGGCATCCGAGGAGAGATGTCGAGCAGGAAGTGGCAGGCATTCAAGTCAGGAGCTCAGAGAAGCAGGTGGGCCTTGGTGTATCCATTTGGAATCATCTTGAAGCCATGGGCCTGGGCAAGGCCAATAAGAGAGATGGTGTGGACGCAGATGGGAGGAGGGTTTGCACCGAGCACGGGGCACCCCCACATCTTCCAGCAGCCCCCGTTCTCTTCCGCTGAAGCGACTTCTCTTTCAAACCCAGACTCCACTTCCAGATACCTCCTGGTGAGATTGCAGCCGAGCTCCCTGACTCCACGGCCGTGTGGCTGGGGCAAGTCACCTGTCCTCCCTGAGACGTGGTTTCTCATTCAGCAGATGTGGAGAGGAACTCAAGGTTCCTGTGAGGATCACCTGAGGGATGTCTGCAGCCCTGGCCTGTGTGCTGTGGGTCTTAATCAACCCCAGTAAGACTGGGTGGTCCTGAGAGGCAGTTATGTGCTGGCGGTCCCAGGCCCGGTAAACAGGATGACCATCAGGGAGACCCCGTGCCAGGGCGGCAGGGGGAATCCAGCCCGCATGCGGCTGGGCCCAGAGATCCGTCAGCCCAGGGGGAGACGGCCACCTCTTGTCCCAACCTCGGGGCCCCAAATTTAAAACCCCGACCCCACGAGAACCACGGGCCCCATTCCTCCCTGCTGTCATGTGGCAAAGCTCACCAGCCTCTGCTGAACAGAGGAAAAGGAAAAATCATCCTGAGAATCGGCCCTGATCAAATTCAATGATGCTTTTTATTGCCCTCTGTTCTGTATACAGGCTCTGTTCTGTATACAGCGGGCTTCCAGAATGCCACTGCTCTGGACAAGGGTGGGGTGGGGTGGTGAGGGCCGCTCTAAGCCCCTGCAGCACACATGGGCGCCTACAGACTCGAAGCAGGAAGCAGAGCAGGAAATGCAAGGCCAGAGCCTCCCAGCGGCCATGACCTATGGGACCCGTTTCTTTCAAGGTCACAGAGCTGTTGATCTCAGAGGGCTGTCACTACCCAGTCTAGCCCTGTGAACAGATGGTGTTTCTCAGCTATCTAGCATCTCCCCTGCCTTCCTTTCGGTAACAACGCTGCACTTCTCCAGGGAGAATTCTCTCCCTGCCCTGCTGCGGCATCTCGGTGTAATCGGCATTAAGGTGCCCACCTTCCTAGCCAGGCTGGCCAGCAGCCCTTCCTCTCCTGGGACGGTGGGTCTCCAGCAGAGCGACAGGATGGCAAACCAACGAACCACCACTGCCTCCCACCCCCCCAGTGAACCACCACTGCCCCCCACTCCCCAAAAAAGACCACGCCCTTGGTGCCCATGAATCCTGGATGCCACCTAGACCCCCAAAATGACTGTGGGGGCTGCCCCTTCTGGCCTGGGGGGCAGTCAACTTACCAGCTACCCAAAGACTTGCAACAAAGTTCTTTTGTTAGAAATTTGTGGAAGTGAGCCAGACTCCTGTTTCTTTTGCTGACAAACCAGAATCCTATGGACTAACCCCGCCCTCCAGTTCTATTTTACAGGAGGCAGAGAAGCTAAATCTCAGAGAAGGCAGGTAAGTTGCTGAAGTCTACAGAGTCAAGACCAGAACGTGGGTCTCTAGAACTGAGGATTTCAAAACTCCCCTTTCTTGTTTCCTCGTCTTTAAATGGGAACAATATCTACTTCTTAATCTAATAACAATAACAAATACAATAAGAACTGATGTTTTGGGGGCCCTTTGGAAGAGCCAGGCATGGTGCTAAGCTTTTACAGTTACGTTGGCAGCATTGCCTATCGTGGGCAGAGAAAATGCATCAAAATACGAGGGCAAGTCTCACGCCGGTACCGCCTCCACTTACAGCTAAGTGCCTGTTGACCAGGTGGCCCAGGTCCCCGGGTGTGTCTGTGGTCTGGATATCCACGTCATGGGGTGACACATAAAGCTTTGTGTTATGCAGGTCAAAGAACTCCACTTCCGTGAGCCCCACCCAGGACGCGTGGCCCCAGTTGGACAGGATTTCCAAGGTCACATAGACGGCATCTTTGATGTCTCTGCCTTTTGTTCTCGATTTGGCCTTAATGAAGAGAAAAAGAATGCCAAAGGATCAAAACAGGACAGATAGGCTGGATTCGGCTTACCACTAAGCAACAAGTTATTTTAGCCACTCAGGGCCTCAATTTCCCCATCCGTACAAGGAGGGTAAGAATAGCACCCATTACATATGGTTATTACCAAGATTAAAAGAGCTCCTATTTGTAAAGCACTTAAAACATAGTTACTGGGGGTGCCTGGGTGGCTCAATTGGTTAAGCGTCTGTCTTTGGCCCAGGTCATGATTCCAGGGTTCTGGGATCAGGCCCCGCATCGGGCTCCCTGCTCAGTGGGGAGCCTGCTTCTCCCTCTCCCTCTGCCCCCCCCAACCGGCTTGTGCTCTCTCTCACACTCTCTCAAATAAATAAAATCTTAAAAAAAACCACATAGTTACTGTGAAACCCCAGCAGTTAGTATTTTCCCTAAGAGTCTGCAAATCACAAAAAATGTCTAAAAGGCATCAGATTCTGCCTGAACGTGTTCTTCTCTCCCCCATTCCCGAGCGTTCATGAATTGGGGAAGGTATTACGGGCTAAATTATGTCCCCCCAAAATTCAGATGCTAACACCCTAACCCCAGTGCCTCAGAATGTAACTGTACTTGGAGACAGGGCCTTTAAAGAGGTAACTAAGGTAAAAGGAGGCCATGAGGGTGGGCCCAAATCCAGTCTGACCCATGTCCTTACAAAAAAGGGAGAGCTGTTCACGAGACACACCAGGGTTGCGCATGCTCAGAGAAAGACCGCGTGAGGACACAGCCGGAGGACAGCCATCTGCAAGGCAGGAGGAGAGGCCTTGGCAGAAACCACACCTGCCAACACCTTGATCTTGGACTCCAGCCCGCAGAACTGTGAGAAAATACATATCTGTGGCTTAGGTCACCCCATCTGCAGTGTGTGGTTACGGCCGCCCTAGCAAATGAATTCGGTCAGTAACATAGGACCCTGGCCAAGCCACCTGACGTTCCTCAGCCTGGTTGGGAAACAGGACATGATGACACCATCTCGCTGGCAATCCTGTCACTGAGACTAAGGCAGGTACAGACACCGGGGAAGGCCCTGTCACGCGTCCTGGCCCCCACATGCGCTCCCTAAGGGTCCACTTCCAGCCATTCCTCCCCTCGCTGATTTGAGTGCTGCCTCCTTCGCGGGTAGGCTGCCTGGTCCCAGGCTGCGTGAATGCCATCAATAAACAGCCACACTGCAGAATGGCCTCCTGAGGCCCCTTCTGGCCCCGACTGCAGTGCTGGTCGCCACGGATCAGTCGCTCATAAAATGGTGCATTCCCCGCGTGCACATGCCCTCTGTTAATTAGCACTGGTAATCGGCAACGGTTCTGTGAGCAGGGAGTTGAGCAAATGAACAGCAACTGTTCCCTACTTATTTTTTTAATTAATAGCCAGCGAGACGTGCTATCACTCGCCGCATGTGTTTGGAAACGCCTTGATTGCCACGCGATGGGGACGGGGACGGGGGTGGGGGGCAGGGAGGTCAGCTTCCAGCTCCCAGAAGGAACACAGGGCCGGCTTTTATTAGCAGAGCCCGCTGCATCCTTCTCCTCTGCCGCGGGGCTGCGTGGGGCCCTGGCCAGGCCCTCTCTGCTCCCCTGGGCCTGAGTCCCAGGTGTGCAGGACAGGGAGGACCCTCAACCCCTGTGATTGGGAGGTAGATGAGCTGGGTCTGGTGAGGGGTGCTGCACTGCCAGGTGAGGGGGGCGGGAGGCAGGAGGAGGCGGCACCGTTCACCTTGGCTGGCGACAGCAGGGAGGAGGCCCAGATGGGCGGCGAGCTGCCTCGCAGAGGGGCTGCTGGATCTCACACCCCATGCAATCTAAAACGTGTGAAGTCCTGCAGCGGGGCTTGGAAATGAAGAAGCTGAAGGGTCTATTAGCTAAGGAAGTGTCACAACTTGCCAGTGTTGCGATTCGATGGCTTCTCCCACTTCTGAATCGCTTGCTTTAGGATCCCTCGTGGGGGTCCAAGGTAAACGCTGGTTGGGCAGCTCCTGGTCTCTGGCGTTCACGGCCCCCTCCCCCTCTCTCACCAAGAACGTCTGATTTTCCTGTCGGGAAGTCACCCCTTCTCTTTCCTCAGCCACGAGGGTGGTCCTAGAGGGGGATGGGCCCCTTCCCACCCTGAGGAGGAGCCTGGCTGGTCCAATGAAGCAGTGTGGCCGGTCCCCTGAGCCACCAGGAGGGGGTGGCGTGTGATGGGCATGTGACCCACTCTCAGGTCTGTGCGTGGAGGAAATGCTCTTCTCTCCTGACTGTAGGGCCTGAGGGGATGAGGTCAAGAGGTGGGAACCACTCGAGCTACTGAGGGGTCCCAGGGAGACAGCAGAGCCGGGCCTGGGGGCTGAGGTGGGGACAGAGCTGAGATGGTGGAGACAACAGCGTGAGCTGCTGGATTAAGCCCTACCTGATCCCCACCGTGGCATTTATTACAAGAGTCTATCATTTCCTTCCCTTCTTTGGATAATTCAGTTTGTCCTGGGTTTTCTGTTTGCTATAAGGAGACTCGATCAATCCAGGCTCTTTTTAATGTGGTTCAAGCTTTATTACACTTAGGATTTTCATGGCTAAGAAAGCCACTATTCCATGTAGGGGGCATGGGGCGGGGGTACAGCTTTGAATTTTCTTGATTTTTCTAGATGTCAAACTTCCAACTGATAATTTGCTGGCTCCTCCTTGCTGTGTGCCAGGCACTGAGGTGCCCACCCTCACAAAACTCTTCTGTTCTATCCTCATGGCAGCCCATGGTTGTGGATTATTTACCCAGTGTGACAGCCGCACACTCCCAGGATCAGAGAGCTTAAGAGGTTGTCTAAGGTCATGTGCCCTCTAAATGATGGCACCAGACCTGGAGCCAGAACTCCGGTCTAGGCTGGCGTGGGGGTCTTTCTGCTGTCATGGGAGTTTTATGTGTGGCTCTGGGAGGGCTTACATGGCCAATCGAGCGCCTTGGGCAAAGGAAGGGCTGAGAAGGATGTGCCGGACACACACCTTCCAACACAAAAGAAATGCGAATTCCCGTTACCCTTCCACCTGAAGGCCACCTTGGCCTTTTGGTTCACGGCTCTGGTACATCGACATGTCACATGGCTGCGGTTTTGCACAGTCCCACTATTGCACTGGACTCAGTGGAGATTAACATCACCTTTTGCAGTTAACTCTATATCCTCGCCATTTTCATCCTGCATAATCGCCATTATGATAATTCCCCTCTTTTTATACCACTGCATTGTGCTGATATGTCAGGCCTTCCCGATGAACTCCGTTATCATGAGACATTCATGTTCTTTCTGGTTCCTTTTTTCTTCCTCATTCTTCCCTACTTCCAATCATTCTGCAACAGACATCGTTGTGCCTGTAGCTTTTGCTTTCTGTTGAGTGATTTCCTTAGGGTGAGGAAGCAGGATCGCTGGGCTGGGAGGACAGAAGTATTTCTAAGGCTCTTCCTGAGCCTGGCCTTTCTGCTTTTCGAGAGAGTCCCACCCATTTACATTGCTGCCAGCAGGATAAGCCTGCTGTGACCTTGCCAGTCCTAGAGGTTATATCAAAAAGAATCTGGGAGGGGCGCCAGGGTGGCTCAGTCGGTTAAGCGTCTGCCTTCAGCTCAGGTCATGATCCCAGGGTCCTGGAATTCAGTTCTGCATCAGGCTCCTTGCTCAGCGGGGAGCCTGCTTCTCCCGCTGCCTGATGCTCCCCCTGCTTGTGCTTTCTCTCTTTATCTCTGACAAATAAATAGTAACATCTTCAAAAAAATTCTGGAGCTCAGATATCAAGTGGGACATTAAGTTTGCTCCAATCTGCATTTCGTGATGACCAGCAATGCTGGACGTTTTCCTCTGGGCTCACATGCTATTTATAATGCCTCTTGTGTGGACAGGCTTCTCTCCGCTGCTACCCCTGACCCCACCCCAGGCCTGTCCGGGCGCTGGGCGGGAGAGGGATGGAGACTTGGGCAGAGAACGTTCAATTTACGGCTGTCGACCCTCCCCACCACACAGAGATCATGGCACCGAGGGGCCCCTCCTCCCTCGGCTTTCAGGCGAGATGCCAGTTGCATCTAGAAATCCCTGTAAGTCAACATTCTCACCTCTGGGTCTGGCATGGGCTCCTTCATTGGTGGAGCAAGCGTGCTGAGCTGGGCAGAGTCACTTTCGATGGCCTGGAGCACTTTCAGAAGCCTTTGCTGCTGCCTGAAAGGGGATTTTGGTTTAGCGAACGGGCAGTGACAGAGGGTTCACACCAGAGAGCAGGCCCATCAAGGCCACCGCGCTGACTTTTCTAGCTCAGAAGAAGTCGCGGTTTGAGAAGAGAGTACCCGCCCCGCATACAGCTCAAAGGCACACACAGGCTGTCCCCCCCTCCTTTATAATAACTGGACAACTAGTGATGAAAGAGGAGCCAAGCAGAGGAAACTGTTTGGGGCAAGATGGCGGCAGACCGGTAAGATGGCTAAGATGGCGAAGAGAGTGGCAGAGTACGGCCTGCAGAGCCTGCAAGCTGAGAATGGCTTTTACTTTTCGAAGGGTTGTTAAAACAAACCAAGCAACAGGTAAAGTGAAAAGCCTGAAGTATTCGCTATCCGGCCCTTTGCTAAACACCTCTGCTACTCCTGGCCTAGGGACCTACTTCGCGCCTCCTGTTTCTGGGGTTTGCAAACGCACCCCGTATGTGCTGTTTAAGGCAGAGTACCCTCAAAAGCCCCGAGCACCAAGGATCTTGAGGATGAAGAAAGGAGCATCGGGTGATGCGTGTGCTGCCCGTGAACAGAACCGTATCAGACGTAAGATATCCTCAGGCACCAGGCCTTTCCTGAGTAGAGGAACCCGTGGGCTCTTACTCATGGCCGCCGGGGTACACAGCCCTGGCTTCCAGTCTGGAGTCTGCCGACTCTTAGAGGGATGCCTAGCACTGAAAAAGCGCGCGGTCCCAGGCCAGGGCCACCGCTCAGTGCCCGGCACGCCCTCTCGCCCTGCAAAGACCACGGTGCCCAGCACATGTGTGCCAACACATGCTTGTAACTAGTGGCTCCACCTGGTGCATCTTTCCGAAGATCAACTTTGCCTCAAGACTGGAGGGGAGACTGTTTCGAAGAGAAGACCTGACAGTTCCCGTTGCTCCTCCCACACATGAATGGAACCGAAAGCTGCGTTTGAACAAACTTAGCAGAAAACAGAGGTGGAAAGGACGCTGCTTTGGGCCACTCTCCCCCTCTCCACGACCCCCCCCCCACCGCCGACAGCGAGTTCACCACTGTCTGCTGCACGGGGTCCTCTGGTGGAAGCCCCTGGGGAGGGGGCGGGGGGATGAAGTCTTACACAGGGTGGATGGAACCGAACCCGCAAAGACACATCGGCTAGAAAGACATCGAGTCAGTCCGGCGCTTTAGGGCCGGAGGGGGAGGGAGGGTACAGGCTAAGGGAGCAGCTTTACGCGGCCTGGGATAACATAGGAGGAGCAAAGGGGAACCTCGGTTAAGGAGAGCCTCATGGCTGCATTGCTATGGGGTTCTGGTTTTGTGTTGCAAGCCGCCTCGGTAGGTACCTGCTCCCCAAAAGGCCAATTCTGTCAATGGCTTCGCTGACGGCTCGAGCTCCCCCTGCTGCCCCGGACGGCTCCTGCGGGCTGGCCGTGCTGGTTGTGCTGGTGGCCGCGAGGGTAGGAAGCTGTGGAGGATGGAAACGCTTATTAAGCAGGAAGAGGGAACAGCAATGAGGGACAGAGAGGCTGATGAGATCCAGGATCCCCCACCATGTCTCTGCAAGGGGACAGATATCTCTGTTTCTTATGATCCAGGAGGTGCCAGCGATCGATCTCTTCCATCAGCTACTGAAAAATCTCTCTCCCCCCTTGGTCACACCCCTGCTCTGTTTGCTACAAAGTAACCAGGCTCCATGGAAGGATTCCAGTGACATCCTTAGGGCCCTTTCATTTTTAATCCTCCTCCTTCGACATTTATCATCTAAACTAGAAATGTGCTCTGCTCTCTATCTGCAAATGGTTTTAGTCATTGGAAGCTCTGCGGTTCTGGGGTCAGGTCATCCAGAAAACGCGCTTATGTGGTGGGCAGTACCGCAGACTGATCAGAAATGTCAGCTGGCAACAGAAAAAACAGAACAAGCAGGTGGGACACATAAAGGAAACCATGACGGTGCTCTGGGGCACTCTCTCCTCCCCTCCCTGCCTCCTCTCCCTTCCGCACCATCTGTCCCCTACCCTTTGGTGTCCCCCATCCCCACCACCAGTCAGGCTTCTTTCTGCTCCTGGATCAGGCCAGGCTCGCTCCCACTTCAGAGCACTCCCCTGTCCCTTCTACTTGCTGTTCCGTGTTGCTGGCTGGGTCCCTAAGACACAGGGCTCGGCTCAAATGGGACCCTCCAAGGGGCTTCCTCGGACCACCCTTTTAGAGGGTAGCCACCATCTACAATCTTTTACTATCATCTCTCTCTGAAATCATCTGCTGTATTTATGGCTTTATTTGCTTGCTGTTTGCAAGCTCCCTGAGGACAGGGGCTAATCTGATCTGATTTAGCCACCTCTGTATTCTGAGCACATGGCCCAGACCTGTGTACAATGTAACAAAGACGTTTCTGGGCATTGTATTCGTTCATGTCTGAACTCGTTGGGGCTGTCTTTGCTGAGAGAGGCCTAACTGACCTAGGTAGGTCATAATTTATTTATTCAGGATCCTAAAATCTGTTTTTGTGCTGACTTGTCAGGAAACAGAAATGTAACAAGGAATTGGAGTCCCCAGGCCTCGGTGAGTTCTGGCTTCCACTCAGAACCTTGGGCAAGTTATTCCAGCCCGGGTTTCCCCATCCGTGAAATGGACACCATGCTTGGGGAGCATAGGGAGGGCCTGCTGGGATCACAGCGGGGAAGCCCTCTGGAGGCTCCTGGGTGCCGTTAGGGACAGTGGCTACAGGGCTTTGTTGTTCTGCTCAAGCCTTCACCCACCTCAGGGCTCTCCTCCTTCTCCTTCAGTAGACTGGTCCACGATTTTGCTGCTGGTCCCTCCACGTCCTGGAATGATGAAATCAGATGATCTGAGGTCAGAATAAAGCCATCCACTATATACTCTGCACGGACAGATGAGGGCACAGAGGCGCGGGGACCGTCATGAGATCCCATAGACACAAACGTCAGGGGCAAAGGACTGAGCTCCAAGAAGACAGACAACAGGTACCGCTCGATGAATGCCCCAAAGGGCAGCCTGTGCTAGAGCCTGGGGAGCAGCTGGTGGTGTGGGATGTGTACCCTGAGGCATGTCCACCCTCCAGCTCCCGAAGGGTCTCTTCTCCACCCCGCCACGTACCCTCCTGCTTCTTGTGCAAAGCTGAAGGCGGTGGACACAAACTCAAACACTTGCCAGGCCAGGGAAGTTTCTGGAACAGGTGCAGTGGGGCACGGGCAGGACAACAGGGACCACTAAGGGCTGTGGAGGCCCGAGGGACTCGTGCTCTGGGGAATGAGGTCTTTCCAGAGCAGCCAGGGCTGTGGTCTACTCCATTCTTTCTCTGACCCACCAGTTTGCAGCCCCTGGTCTAAGGTATCCAGGGCCTGCAGGGAGATCAGCACGGATTGGAGGCAAACTGGCATCCACCTTAGGCTTTCAGAAGTAAACAAAGAAGAAGGGGAAGGAAACAGGGAACTTTGGCAGGTCCGGGAGCAATTGTGCATCGAGCAGCGGACGTGCAGCTAGTCTAAGTTCAGGGATGCCTACATAATGTCTCTCTTTGCAAGTGCTGCTCAGACAAACCACCGGGTTCCTGAGGAGCCTCCTCTCTGGTCCCTCCCCTCTGCCCCTGAACACACCTGCAGTGGGCTGGCGAGGGGCTCAGCCTTTCTGCTGAGGAGCGCCCTCTGCAGGGCTTCGTTCTCCACCTGGATGGCCCTGAGCACGGCTGAGGCGTCTTCCTCTCGGTCCTCAGCCTCGTGCACGGGTTTTCGGGTGGCTGAGAGGGGTCTCTCTCGGCGGCTTCCGGGTCCTGCGGGTGGGAAACAGGGGGTGCACCTTTAGATTGCGTTTTTGGAGTGTAGCTCAAAATCTATTAGCCCCGAATTGAGGAACATTCTATAAAACAACTGGCCTGTACTCTCCAAAAATGTCAAGGTCATGCCAGACAAAGAAAAAAAAAAGCCTGGAGAAGGATTCCAAATTAAAGGAGACTGGGCAGACATGGCAACAGAATGCGGGGTCGGTCCTGGCGCTGGATCCTGGGCAGGGGTGGGGGTGGGGACACTGGAGTGCAGGACGTTACTGTGGCAAGTGCAGAAACCCCAATATAGTGTGTGGTGTAGATAATAGTATTGTAGTAATGCTAACTCTCCTGAATTTCCTAAGTGTGCTGTGCTAATGGAAAATGAACGCACCACTCTTAGGAGATACACACTGCAGTGTTCAGGGGTAAAGGGGGAATGATGTCTGCAACTTAATCTCAAATGGTTAAAACACACACACACATACACACAGTACAAATATAAATCAGTGGGAACAAGGGGCACCTGACTGTCTCAGTCGGTTGAGCATGAGACTCTTGATCTTGGGGTCGTGAGTTCAAGCCCCACGTTGGGCCTGGAGCTTACTTAAAAAAAAAAAAATCAATCAATCACTCAATCAATCAACTGGGACAAAATGTTAACAGCCAGTGAGTGGGGCTGGAGGGTATATGGAGGATCATTTGTACTATCCTTGCAACTTTAAATTTGAAATCGTATCTGACTAAAAAGTTGTAAACAATTAACGCTCTAACAAAGTACCTAAGAGGAATAATATATGCTATCATGGAGACAGATGGGTGCTTGGGAATATTTTACTTTATTTTGTTTTGTTTTTCCACGGGTAACAAGAATTGCAAAGACTTTACATCTCAATTTAAGAAAAAAGCATTGCAATGCTGCAGTTGATTCCAGAAGTTCCAAGGAAGGGACAATTGGTTTTATAAAGTATAAAGTAACGTGCAAACAGCACCCAGTAAGACTGGCTGAATAAAATAAACTACGGTACACCCACCCAACAGAGGGCTATGCAGCAGAAAAAGAAAAGCATACTAAACTATCTGCAGATAAAACGAAGTGATGACTTGAATTTGCTTCCTAATCATCTGGGCAGTGGGTGGGGATGTAGATGAAACGACATTGGCCATCAATTCACGATTGCCAAGGCCAGGTAATGGACACATGGGGGTCACTATAACATCCTCTCAATTACTTATGTGTGGATTCTTTCAATATTAGAAAAAAAAAAAACTCCATTTAAAAATAGAACGGCTCGAAATGTTTCTATTGGAATGCTTAAAGAGGCTTTTACCTATTGACTTTCATCCCCTCGGCAAATATTTCTGGAGTGCCACTGTGCCAGGTTCTGTCCTCGGCACTGGGGGCCCAGCATGACGAGACAGATCGAGAACCCCACCCTTGTAAAGTAGGACAAACAGCCGGGGGAATAATAAACAAAATAGAGTGTTAGATGTCAGAACATGTTCTGGAAGAACAGCGTGGGGCTGCAGGGTGATGCTATGCTCTGGGCACTGGCGCGGTGAGACCCGTGGGTGTTGTGTTCACAGAACAGCCAGGTGCTGCGGGCAGCAGGGCACACAGGTTGAGGGGGCTTGAGTATGGGGGCGGAGGGAGGGCCGGGTCACTCAGAGCTGTGGAGGTCACCGTGAGGCCGTTACTCTGAGTGAAATGGGGAGCCACTGTAGGCTCTAGAGCAGGGGAGGACTTGACCTGACTTAGGTGCTGAGTCGGGGACCGAATGAAGGGAGGTGGAGGTGAGAGCCGGGAGACTAGGTTTCCAGAAGTTTCTAGCTGCAGACAGAGCCCGTGGGGCGTCCTGACAACGTGGATGTGGCTGGGAGACAGGACGGGTTGAGCTGCGAGGGCTGTGGGTGGTACAGGTTTGGGAGCAGAGAGCAGGGGCTCAAGTTAGGACAGACTGCGTCCAAGATGTGATTCGGGCATCCCAGTGGGGCCATTGAGTCACATGGACACACTTGAGTCTTGAGTTTGGGAGAAGGTCTGCTCCGGAGATGTGAATTCAGTAGAAGCAACTGGATTATATCATGTAGCAGTAATGTCAAAGATCGCCACTGAAGCTGGCCTCTAACAAACTGGGAATTCACAGGTGGCCTCTTAGGATCTATACAACAGCATCCTTTGAATACCGAGTACTTAAGTCCATCCATCCACATTGAGTACTGGAGATTCCTTGCAGCACTTGACCCTTCCACTACGCTGTGTTAGAGTGTTGCATCTGAAGGACTGTTCTAGCAGCAACATCCCGAATGGCACTGGGAGGAGAGGAAAGGAAACATAGCAGCTCCACCAGGTTGGCTTCCAGTATGGCCGGGCACTGGGCTGATGGGAAACCTTGGGTTTTTTATGGGAAAGCTAAACTAAAATGAGGGGGTATCAGTTTCTCCCAGACACCCAGGGAGTGGCTGTGAATTTGAATGCCCCGGGCCAGGGGCCAGAGCCCAGCTCCAGCCAACACCTGCCATATAAGGCTACACTCTCAGTATTGTCATTTTTTTTTCCTAAGAAAAGCTAGAATCTGAAATCTATGTGAAATCCCCTGAATTTTATTTGTTCATGGACATATTCTGGTTTTTAAGAAACCTTACAGGGGCGCCTGGGTGGCTCAGTTGGTTAAGCGACTGCCTTCGGCTCAGGTCATGATCCTGGAGTCCTGGGATTGAGTCCCGCATCGGGCTCCCTGCTCAGCAGGGAGTCTGCTTCTCCCTCTGACCTTACCCCCTCTCATGTTCTCTCTCTCATTCTCTCTCTCTCGCTCTCAAATAAATAAATAAAATCTTAAAAAAAAAAAAAAAAGAAACCTTACAAAGGCTAAGAGAGCCCGAAGGGCCGGCCTCCCCCAAGGTCACGACAAGTCCAAGCCACTCTCCCAGGAGGGTCAAGGGCACCCAAAGGAACCTTGCATGCCTGCGGATGGCTGGCAAGTGGGTTATGTACTGTCTCTTGTCATTGCCCCAGTGCTGCTCCTAGGGACAGAAAGGTAAGGAGCTGCTGGAAAAGTGACCCAGGATTCTGCTCATCCCCAGTCAAGGCCACTTTATAGTCTTCCTTGTTGGCCCTTCTTATCAGGGACTTGGTCTGCTCTGCAACGGGGCAGGGGGAGGGGAGAGGGAATGAGAAGGTAAAACAAAACCCAAACAGAGCAGAAAGGAGGATTGGAAGCAGCTCAGCTTAACAGGCTGATGAGGGCAGGGATCCTTATTGGTGTGGAAATGCGGGTGAGTAAAAGGGATGCAGAGGGCCATAACGGGCTCAGGTCCTGGGAGTGGCTGGGGGGACAGGGACAGGGAGGAGGAGTGAAAAGAAGCTAAAGGACCTGGTCTTGAGCTACACTGAAGCTGGAACAGAAAAATCCACACCCTTGCCCCAAGGGTGGCTGAAGCTGAAATGGGTTCCCAGCAAGGCAAAGGAATTTTTTTTTTTAAAGACTTTATTTATTTATTTATTTGACAGAGAGAGAGACAGCGAGAGAGGGAACACAAGCAGGGGGAGGGGGAGAGGGAGAAGCAAGCCTCCCACAGAGCAGGGAGCCCGACGCGGGGCTCGATCCCAGGACCCCGGGATCATGACCTGAGCCGAAGGCAGACGCTCAACGACTAAGCCACCCAGGTGCCCCAAGGCAAAGGTATTAATGACACAAGCTCTCAACCTTCACTAGGCTGTGGAATGACACGCCCCTTGCCTCACAGACCTCACAGTCACGGGGCAGATAGATGGGGATCAGGCAGGTGCACATTGGATCTACCGGCAGGTGGAGACAAGCACTACAAGAAACAAAGCAGGGTAAAGGCCAGAGACGACGCGGGGAAAGGGACACTCTTTGAGACACTTGGTTAGGGAAGGTGACATCTGAGTGGAGACCTGAAGGCAGTGAGCCCTGTGAATGCCCACATGGGGAGGCTGTTCCCGGCCAAGGGAACAGCAGGTGCCAAGGCCCTGAGGTGGATGGGGCTTGGCAGATGAGGAATGGCAAGGCAGGCTGGAGTGGGCAGGAGGGTGGAGAGGTCTTGGGCTCCATTCTCGTGTGTTCTCGAGGCCACGTCGGCCCAACAGGCCTCATGCTACCACCCTGGCACCTGGCATGATGATTTCTGTCCAAGGGATGTACAGAAAATGATTTCCACCCCAAACCTTGTCAGTTTCGGGTTTTGTGAATTTCACTAACACATAGGTTTCCTCCACCAACTGCAGGAAAGCAGAGCTGAAAAATTCAAGGCCCCTTCTGATCCTATAGGTGATTCTATAAATAAGGGACTGAGGTCATGTGTTAAGCTAAACACACGTGCTCATGCTCCGACATGGGAAGGGGCACAAACCCCCGTGTTGATGGAAGGCTCAGGCAGCGCCAGGACCAGCAGAACCCGCAATTCATGAGCTCCTTCTCCATTTTCCACATGGAGCATGTATAGAGTCGCTCTAAAAAGAGCTGGGTGGTGAGCCCTGCCTTTTTTACCATCTTTCTGTGGGCAAGTGACCTGCCCTCTGGTGCCTCGGTGGTCTGGGGCTGGGGTGGAACAGGGCACCCGAGACAACCATCTGTCCTTGGTCGCTGCAACTCTAGGGTCACCTCTTCTTTGACAAGGATACTGAGTAAGACTTTTTCTTTCAGGGGGGTCCAGTTCTGTCTGTAGAAACTCTTCTGCCCCAAGCATCTTTCCCTTGGGAGGGAATGCTCCCCCGGCAGCATGATCATTGTGAGCTGCCTGTGCCCTTTGAGTCATATTATGCTAAGAAGATGCTTTTAAAAATTAAATCACCCTTTCTCCAAGTGAAGGTCAACCCCACAGCTCCACTGCCACAGCCTTCCCCACCCGCAGCTTCCCAGAAACGTCGGCACACGGTACCTGCATCCTCCTGAACCACATTTCTGCTGACCAGCTTGTGTTTACTGTGCATTTCCTCACGACACATGAGGCAACCACCTTTTAACTCGTTTTGATGCTCTCATTGCTCACTTGGGCAAGCCCGTTTTGCACCAGCCCGACCACCACATGAGGGTGGATTTATTTTCGTCATACACTTAGAGAATGGCAGATTTATTCACACAATAAATTTGTGCCACCAGCAAGAACCAAACTGCACATTTTAATTTCTCCCACACTGCTCTTTTCTGGTAGAAAACCATCCCTCTTCCGTTAACTTCACTTGCTCTTTGCCTTGCCAAAACTTGCCTTGGCTCTCTCTCCCAGAGAAACAAAGAGCATATCAACACGGGAGATTTGCCGTGGATACGACACACGTCACAGGAGAAGAGAGGAGAGGAAGATGTGGGGCTGCCGGTCGGCTCACCGGCTAGGTGACTTGTTCCCACCTGCTAGCTGGGACTCGAAAAAGCTCACATTCAGAGTCTCAGCAAAATAACCCCTTACCACACGTGTGCGGCCTCTGAGGTCACCTGGGAATCCACTGAAAGGGTAGATATTACATCTGAGAACAACACGTGTTCATGGGTTTATGGTGAAGATGGTAAGCCAGCGGCCCACAGGCCAAATCCAGCTGCAGATGTGTGTTGTGTGACTTTTACTTTTTTTTCAAATTGCAAATAGCTAGCAAGCTCTTTTTTTTTTTTTTTTTAAAGAGGAAATCCACCTGAAAATTGGAATTCCTGGGGTCTCCTGAAAAATCATACAATCTGGTAACCCCTGACTGGCATTCCCATGTGGCAATCATAGGCTGGAGCTGGGTAGCGGTGCCCCCGTCAGATGGGTTATAAGCCCTCCGGGTTCCAGAGCGCACCCCCACTCGCTGTGGCCGGGTGCCCATCAGCCTGGAAACTGTGCACTAATTTGTGCGGCAAAAGGCCCAGGGAAACAGCTGCCTTAGCCCTGTTTTGTCCTGAGATGCCCACACTCACCTCTAACATACAACTGGCAGGTGGGCAGGTAGGGGGCTGCGCCCGGGACAATGGTCTACCCGAGTACTGCAGACATCCATGCATTTCACCACAGTGCAGCCTCCTCAGGCCGCACGCTCCCCATGGTGTAAGAGACCATGACAAGTGTCTACTCATTCCTCCCCTCCCACCTCGAGGTGTGCTGCTTCTGCACCGTGATGCAAGGGGTGGAGTCTGTCTCTCTGACTGGGCTTGGCCTGGTGCCTTTCTTTGGCCAACAGGTCATCGGATGAGCATGACCAAGCAGAGTCTTTAAAAAGCACTTACACATTGGGGTGTGTCCTCTCTTGCTACCCCGAGACCACCATGTGCTGGCTAGTGAGACCACGTGGAACAGAGATGGTCATCCCAGCCGAGGTCTGAGGGCCAAGTGGCCTGCCAGTCATGTGAGTGACTGGCCATCTGAGACCACCCAGGCCAGCTCATGGCGGAGCCACCCAGCCCACCTGCCGACTCCTGAGCGCAAGTAAAAGGGTTGCTGTTTCAAGCCACTGCATTTTGGGGCGGCTTGTTAGGCAGCTGTAAATAGCTGATACACACGGCTCATCAAGGCCTGTGTTTTCTCGTCTCGAGAGCTTCTCTGGGTCTCTTGGTGGGCAGGTGCTGTCTGTAACTCTAATACTCATCTTTTTGCCGCTGGCTCTTCAGCCCAGGAATGCATATGATTTTCAAGGAAGGCAATCAGGGCTCCCCACGGCACCGTGACTAAATGTCTCCACTCTTCCCTTTTGCATAGGACGGTCCTTTGATCCTGTCTCTGGAGAATCTGTAGCAACATGTCCAGCCTGCTTAATTTATGAGCTGAATAACAGTTGCTTCTGACTTCGCTGTAGCAGCGTCCACCTGCACAGCACCCATGTTTTCCTTCAGGGCACTGGCCCTTCCCCACTCTTCTCAGGCTACAGAGTTTGGACAGATCTGACCCCACTCCTGGCCCAGCCTGGGGCAAGGAGAGAACTGCCTCTCCCTGACCACGGAGATTAGAGATCCGTTCAGGCGAGAGCTGGTTCTTGGGCTCTGCTGAAATTATTAGGAAAGAAGCAGTCCCTTTCCCTAGGGTTGCTAAGCCAGTAAGAGAGCCTAGAGCCCCTGGGGGCCATCTGTGGGCCATGTCTGAGGCTAGAGATGTGGTTCTCAACGTGTGGTCCCTGGGCCAGCAACATCGGCATCATCGGAACTTGTTAGGTGATTAAAATACTTAGGCTCCGTTCTAGATGCACTGAATTAGGAACTGGGGCTGTGGCCAAAAATCTGTGTTTTCATTTGCTTTGCAAACAATTCTGATGCACATTCCAAGTTTGAGACCTGCTGGACTAGAGAAGACTAGAGTTAAGTGATGAAGAAACTGGTGATATCATCTGGGCACCTAGATCCCACCATGCCTGAGACCAAATCTATAGTCCTGGACTTCCCGGGTCTGGGAACAATATGTTTTCCTTTGTTGCTTCAGCCAGTTTGGACTTCTGTCACTTGCTATTAATAACGAACACTGATTAACTATGTTATAAGACTCTGGACTTTGGCAGAATGGTCTTTCTGCACTGAATGGGAAGTGGTAAACTTGCTAATTTAAAGTAGACTCAAATAAGTCAAGAATGTGTGTTGCAATCTTGGGTAGTGACTGAAAGAATAATAAAAGGATGTATAGCTAACAAGCTAATAGAAAGGGAAAAGAGGAACAACGGAAAGTAATCAGTTCAAAAGAGGGCAACAAAGGAGAGAAAGAGGAACATAAAACAGGCAGAACCAATAAAAAGCAAACGATACAATAGTAGATTTAAACTCAAGTATATCAGCAATTACATTAAATGTAAATGGACTAAATGCGCCCATTAAAACACGTAGATTGTTAGAGGATAAAAATAAAATCCAATTACATGCCGCTTACGAGAGACAAACCTCAACGTAAGTAAGGAGAAAGTTTGAAAGCAAAAGGACAAAGGAAGACACACCATGTAAACAGTGACCAGAAAAAAAAGCTGGTGGGCTTTAGGGCAAAGGGAGCATCACTAGACTGAACAGGAGACAATGTGGTGATAAAAGGTTCCATTCACTGGGAAGATATAAAGAGGCTCATTTGCGCATGCCTCTCAAAACACAGCCCCCTACAAATATAAAGCATGTAAGCAGTCCAGATTTTGCCTGGAAAGGGTGAGCTGATTTGATTCCACTGTCTTCTCGGGAAGTGTCAGGTTCCTCATGCCTCTGGGGGTGTGAACATCCAGTGCCCTTAGCATAATGCCAATGTCTAAAAACACACATTTTCATTGCAGCCCAGACCCAAAATGAAGCCACCTGCTTCATCTGGTGCTTGGCCAAGAAGCTGGGATTGTTCCTGCCCTGGAGAGACGATGCTCTGGGGCTTACTAAAGATGATAGGTCCAGGGCGCCTGGGTGGCTCAGATGGTTAAGCGTCTGCCTTCGGCTCAGGTCATGATCTCAGGGTCCTGGGATCAAGTCCCGCATCAGGTTCCCTGCTCAGTGCAGAGCCTGCTTCTCCCTCTCCCTCTGCCACTCCCTCTGCTTGTACTCTTCTGTCTATCTCTCTGTCAAATAAATAAATAAAATCTTTAAAAAAAAATAAAATAAAGATGATAGGTCTGTATGGCGTGGTCTATGCAGAGCCGTATCTACACATATATGCTGCCCTTCATCATCAGTTTGAGGGATTTCCAAAGGTTTCTTTGGCCACTGCCTGCACTTTTTCTGACCTTTAGAACCTAATCCCTGTGTGAAAAGTGGTTCCACCATAGTCCCAGTACAAGGGTGGTGACGATGCCATGGTTTCCAACTTTCTTCAAATTTAGCTTATGTAGGGGCCAAGAATATTTGAGAGCAATACAAAATGTTCAAAATGAAGATTCCAGGACCTCAGACGGTGTCCTCTTGAGGGGAGCTGATGGGACAAATTGCTCTAAGAACCAAGAACTAGGGATAGCTGGCAATCTGATTTTTATCAGAGGGACCCAATGACATGCATTTTTTTTATATGAATGCATGTTCCCCCCTGCCAGGGTGGCCAGGAAGCTCAGAGTCACTACTGAACTCCCCCATGTACCCGTTTGTTCACCCCCTGGCTTCCTCCTATTTTTTGTCCTCTAGTCTTCTCTTCACTCTCATTTCCTCATGTATTTGTCAGTCTCATACCACATGCTGCATGTAATCTGTTAGAACATGCCGGAACTTTCTGGAGAATGGCCGATTATAAATTAACTAAGCTCTACTTTGCAAAATGTTGTCCACGAAGGTATGTGTTATGGGTTGAATTGTGACCCATAAAAGAAGCTGAAGTCCTAACCCCTAGGCTCTGTCAGTGTGCACTTATTTAGAAATAGGGTATTTGCAGATGATGGGGTTAAGATGAGGTCATTAGCGTGGGCCTTCATCTCATATGACATCTAATAGGGTGTCCTTATACAAAGGGGAAATTTGGACACACAGACAGATGTGCAGACAGGAGAGCACCATGTGAAGGTTGGAGTCAGTTGCTACAAGTCAAGGAACTACCAGAAGCTGGGAGAGAAGCCTGGTACAAATACTTCTCTAGAGCCTTCAGAAGGAACATGACACCTTGGTCTTAGACTTCTAGCTTCCAGAACTGTGAGGCAATAAATTTCTGTTGTTTGACCCAATCAGATTGTGGTACTTTGTTATAGCAGCCTTAGGAAACTAATACAGTATTCAAAACAATTTTAGTTGATACACGGCTTAACTTTTAAAATATTAACAGTTATATATTTACACCAATGAGCATTAGAAAAAATATTGCAAGTGACTCAGCTCTGATTTTTAGGCATGTTTTTGATTAGGACCGGGCTGATGTGGATAGGTAATAAGCAAATAGCATTTTAGTTGGCACCTGAGGGACAACGCACTCAGTGGGGTGGTTAAGAAAAGACTCTGCAGTCAGGTTTTCAAACACTGCTTTCACCACTCACTGGCTGTGTGACTTTGGGGAGATTCCTCAACCTCTCTGTGCCTTGGTTTCCTCGGTATTATGGTTGTTGCTAATGGCAGTGTCTAGTGCATGGAGTGGTTTAGATGATTAAATGCAAGATTACGTGTGTGGTATAAAACACAGCTTTTTTGGGTCAGTGCTTTGTAAGTGCGGGCTCTTCATTTTATTACCCAGACATGGAAACTCTGGTGATCGTGGCACGCACATGAAGGAGGGAAGTCCCAGTGAGCCCAGTGGGATGGCTGGGAAGGTTGCTTGATCACCACAGTCCTGCTCCCACTCTACCAGGGGCTCTGGAAGGCTTCCTGCACACTACTCTGGGTTTCATTTCTTTCAATAACTCGTTTTGGAGGAACTTTCTGGAAACGCTTTTTAATTTTTTCATGAAGGGTGAACACCAGCAGTATATACCGAGCAGCGGTTAGTGGAGCTGGTTTGGGTGTTGAAGAAACACCACCACCCGGGATTGCCACCTGCACTCTCCACTTGCTGTTGGGGCTCTGAGAGTTGACCCGGCCTTCATCTTGTCCGCTGGACCCTTCTCTCTCTCTCCTTCCGGCTTCTTCCGACCAAAGCGGATGGATCCAAAATTCACCAGGTTTTTCTGACATCTTACAACTTACTCTTTACCCCATAGACTATATCTTTAATTATCTTTTTACATACATGACATCTCGAACCCTATCAGCTGCTGTGACTTTGACATGCCCTTGTCGACATATCACTTCCACAGTGATTCCCTTCCTACATCTACCTTCCTCGGGCTCCATGCGGGTGACTTTCCAGGCTCTGGCTTTTGCCAACAAGTCCCAGGAACCAGTTTGGTCCTAGCTCTATCTACCGGATTTTGGCTTTTCGTGTTGGTGGATGCAGACAACTCCACCAACCGCAGGCTCTGTCTGTCTGGTTGCATGTCCAGGTTACTCCCCGCTGCAGCAGGCCACAGATCAGACCCCACTCTCCCTGCAGTGGGCTTAGCACTGAACATGACCTGTCTGGACACACCCCAGCTCCAGGCACCTGGCTTGCTTGGGTCTCCTTCGCTAGTGGCACAGATTCAGGGCCTGCCCCAGACAAGTGACAAGCCAGGGATCCCCCGTCATTGCTGAGTCTCTTTGACTCTCCTGCCCTATCATGGTGGGCTCCCCATTGCCCAGCTTCTTGCCCCTGGCCGTTCAGGATAAGTCACAACTAGTCTCATCACCAAGCCCGACTGCTATCAGGAATCCAGCCACTGGTAAAACTCAGAGACCGAGTTACCACCTTCTGCATTCTGCAACGGGCTCTTCCCTGGTCACCCACATCCACCATGGCTCCCGACAGGCCACATTCCACGTGGCAGCCAGAGGGACCTTGTTCCAATGTAAAGTAGGTCATGGCGACCTCTGCTCACCTCTGTGACCCTATCTCAGCTGCCCTCCCCTCAGCAGCTATGCTCTGGCCTCCAGCTTTCTTTCTGGTTCTTGAGCCAACTGAGCAGCTCTTTCCTACCTCAGGGCCTTTGCATAGGCTTTTCCCTCTGCAAACGGGACCTTTGACCTCACCAGGTCTGAGCTCATGTCGCCCCTCCTCAGGGAGGCCTCCTTTAAGCACACTGCCCAGGCAGTACCCCGTTGCTGTCTTGGGGGTAGGTGTCACCACCCCATCTTCGTATTTGTTATCTATCCCTGCCCACTGAAATATAAACACCAAGAGACGAGGAACAGTGTACTGCTCACTGGATCACCAGAGCCTGGACCAGGGCCAGCACATGGTAGGTGCTCCATGATAATTCTTATACATAGCCTTTAAGGTAGGTCCAGGGATTGTCCCCATGTCACAGATGAGAAGCTGAGGCCCAGAGCAGGTGAGGTCAGAGGAGACAGCAAATGACCTGTTGCCTTGCCTGGAACAGCATCCAGGACTGGACTGGGCTGGACTGGGGCATGCCCTGACTGCAGCCCCGGGCCAGGATCCTGTGGCCCAGCCTCCCCGGCTGGCCCTGCCCATGGGCCAGGCCACATCCCCAGGATGCTCACTGCCGGCCCCAATGGCTCCCCCAATCTCCCACCCCCCTACCCCAGGGCTCCCCATACTGGACTGAAAACCCGCGCCGTAACACTGCCCGAGTCACCACCAGGCTTGTCAGGGCCAGCACCCCCGCCCCGGTGCCTCCAAAGCCGCCTCTGTGACCAGCCAGCCCTGCGGGGAAGCAGCCGGGCCCGGCACCCCAGAGCGTGGGCCTTGGAGCCTGGGTGTGAATCCTGGCTTCGCCGTCCTGCCTGTTAACTCTCGGCGGGTAACTTCCATGTCCTCAACCTTGGTTTCCTCATCTGTGAAATGGGAGAAGGGGGCAGCGGTATCCACAGGGATCTCCTGGATTTTGCTGCCTGGCGCCCACTGTCTCTGCTGACAGCACCCCTGTCTCCTTCCCGGAAGCACCCCTGACTTAAGCCGGGAATAACAGCAGCTCCGAGGCTTTGCTGGAATTGGTGCGGACGGTGCCAGCTGACCCAGCCGAGCACCTGCTCTGAGCCAAGTGATCCTCTCTCCAGCCCTTTTATCCTGATAGCACCCCTCGGATGAGGGTATCGTTCTTATCCCTGCTGGGCAGATGGACGAATGAGGCCCAGAGAGGTTAAGTAACTTGCCTGAGCTCACAGAGCTAGTAGGTGCACGGGCAGGACTTACAGCAGGTGGTCAGGCTTGCTTTCTGCCAGGGCGGCTGGGCTGGGGGCTGCAAGCCCAGGGCCACGGGTGCCCGTCCCCCCACCCCTAAGAGCCCGCTTAAGAACAAAGGGCACAGAGACTGTTGGAGTGGGAGATGGGCAGAGGAAGACTGCTGATTTTAATCACTGGATCCAGCTGTGCCTAAGATCCTACCACCTAAACTTTTAAGTTACGTGGGTTAATTCGGACTCTTTCCCTTAAAGGCACTTTTTAAAAATCACTTGCTACCTAGGGCCCCTGGGTGGCTCAGTCGATTAAGCATCTGCTTTGGCTCAGGTCATGATCCTGGGATTGAGCCCGGCATCGGGTTCCCTGCTCAGAGCGGAGCCTGCTTCTCCTGCTCCCTCCGTCCCTCCCCCTCCACTTGTGTTCTTGAACACTCTGCTCTCTCTCTCTCTCTCAAATAAATAATCTTAAAAAAAAATAAAATAAAATCACTTGCTACCTAAAATTCGTGTGTCCTTTCCTTCAGCTGGAGTTTGGGTTGTGGTAAGAATTAATCAGATAATGCCCGGGTGCTGCCCTGCCCACAGCCCGTCAGCCAAACCTCTGCCCGCAGCTCTGGCTCTGGGCTCCACTGGCACCAGGGAGGGGTATGGAAGAGCCTAGTTCCCTTGCCCTGGGGTGGGGAGCAGAGGACACACACTTGTGCTCAGCACCGGCCCCCAGAACACCCCAGCCAGGAGGCGCTCCGCTTGCCCATGAACTTGCTTGGTGATAAATTTCTTTGCTGCTGCTAACCAGGGACCGCCTCCCAAATAAAGGACTCGTTCTCAAATCCTTACCTCGGAGCCCGGGGGAGGCTGGGGGATTCCAGAGACAACGTTTACACAGCTAGAGCTAGTGCTCGGTAAATGATGGCTGATTCTGCTACTTCTCCTTCCATCTGCCTTTGAGCCCAGGCCTCAGTCCCTCCAGCTCCCAGGAGACATGGGTGGGATGCCAGCCACAGAGGTCAGGGCCCCTGGCTCCGACGGACTGCTTGTCTAACAAGGCTGGCTGGCTGGGGCTGGATATTTGCCCAGGACACCCCAGGCTTCCAAATTCTTGGGATAGCAGGATGCCTTGAACTCTCTGAGGTGCTTTGTTTTGGGGGGGCAAACCCAGAAGCAAGTGGCTTCCCCAGGCACACTCTGCCCCTGGATCTGACCCAGGGCCTGAGGCTGCAAGGATTCACCGACAGCCTCCAGTGCATGTAGTCTGCTGATCAGGACACAGCATGGAGTCTCTCCACCAGGGTTTGGGGCCTACATCGGCCACTTTCCAGCCACGTGAGTCACCTGCTCTGGACCGCAGCTCCTCATCTGTGAAATGGGGACAATCCCTGGACCTACCTCAAAGGCTATGTATAAGGATTATCATTTACTTATAAGTGAGAGGACTAAAAGCTGACAGCGGTGGCCGGCTCACGGTAAGTAATCAACGTAACGTCTCGTTTCATTAGAAGAGCAACAGACCGACTTCACCATCAACTCTTGTACTTTTAGAATGTAGTACCATTTGCATGCAACATTATCCATATTAAGTAAACAAATTAATTTAAGAGTAAAAACAAAATTAAAAAGTAAAACCAAAACTAAAATAGGTTTTCAATTATAACCAGATCTTGGTTGCAGTATGAGAAAGGCACCGTGAGGGGCGCCTGGGTGGCTCAGTTGGTTAAGTGACTGCCTTCGGCTCAGGTCATGATCCTGGAGTCCCGGGATCGAGTCCCGCATCGGGCTCCCTGCTCGGCGGGGAGTCTGCTTCTCCCTCTGACTCTCCTCCCTCTCATGCTCTCTGTCTCTCATTCTCTCTCTCTCAAATAAATAAATAAAATCTTTAAAAAAAAAAAAAAGAAAAAGAAAGGCACCGTGATGGTTGATATCATGTGTCCATTTGACTGGGCCACAGGGAGCCCAGATATTTGGTTAAACACTATTCTGGGTGTTTCCAAGAGGTGTATTTGGATGAGATTAACATTTTCATTGGCGAATAAAGCAGATTACCATCTGGAATGTGGGTGGACCTCATCCAATCAGTTGAAGGACTGAATAGAACAAAAAGACTGACCCTCTCTCAATAAGAGAATTCTCCAGAAGACTACCTCTGGACTTCCTCTGCAACATTGGCCCTTCCAGTGTGTATGGCCTTCGTACTGGAACACTGGCTCTTTCTGGGTCTCCAACCTGCTGATCCATCCTGTAGACTGGAATTACACACACACACACACACACACACTTCTATTGGTTCTGTTTCTCTGGAGACCTTGACTAACAATACATTTGTGAAAGGTGAGCTTAGGCCTTGACGAAGAGGGTAACAAGCAAGGACTCCTCCATCACGGCATCCCACTGGGAGGGACCCAGCCCCAGCCCTGCTCAGGGGCCGCCAGAACTCTTACTTGAGCACACCTTCTCCTGGTCTGGGAACACAGCAGAGGACTGGGGGTTCAAGTTCAGTTCGGGTCTGCTGGGAATGAAAACCTCAGCGTTGTCCTTCCGCTTAGCAGACAAATTCCTTTCCTTTTTATTACCTGTAGGAAAACAAGGGTTTAGATGTCAGACACGGAACGCCAGCAAATTTGGGGCATGCTGCTTAGGTATCTGTTGGTTCGTTCACTTATTCATTCAACAAATATTTGTTGAACCCCTACTCGTGCCAGGCACCATGCTAGTTTGGGATCAGAGATGTGAATAATGCAGCACACTTTGGCAAACAAATGAAATAGTCTACGATATGTACAGGTTTTCAGATGTTAACATTTCTGAGCAGGGTGGAGTCTTCCATTGCTGAGGTTCTGGGTTTAATTGGCAGTGTGGTACATAAAATAATGTGCCACCAAGGACATCCTGGGGTGGAAAGAGTAGGGTAAAACACTTGCTGCCCCTGAGGCATTCACAGCCTAGCTGAGGAAAAGATGGTGGAAGGGCTAAGAGGGGAGGGCTGAGACGGAAGAAGGTTCCAGTACCAGGGGCATGGAGGAGCATGCAGCCTGAAGGATGTAGCTGGTGGGAGTGCAGGAGACAGTGTGGAGGGCCCTTACAGGTGACCAGGATGTTACCAGAGGCACCAAGGTGAGGCATTCCAGACACAGGGAACAGCATGTACGAAGGCTTGACAGCTGGAAGGTTATGTGGCAGGTGAGCGGCTGGGACCCGAGGGGGTGACTGGAGCCAGACAGTGAAGGGCCCGCAGGCTATGCTGTTGAGTCGACATCTCCCGAAGTGGGGTGCCTGGACCACGGGTGGAACGGGAGATGACGCTAGATGCCGTGTGGGCAAATGGTTTTTAAGCAGTTACATAACCGAATGTGCATGGAAAAACATGTAACCGGCCCATCGAACCCTTGACTTCACGGACAGTATTGCTTAGAACAATCTTAGAATTATTAAAGAAAAGAAAGAGAAAGGAAGGGCAGTGGGGAGAGAAATTGAGAGAGAGGGAGAAAAAAAAAAGAAAGGTGTTTGTTTAAACAAGAGCCAAGAAATAGCACAGGAGGTTTGTGGAGGTGGCAAAAAAAAATGTGACTTGAGAAGGTTTGCAAATGGCTCAAGCACAGGGAAAATGGCGCGAGGGCTCTGGCCAGCACAGGTTTAAGAGCAGGAGGGGGACACGCTCAGGACCGCCAGGCTGAAGAGCAGCCCTGCTGGCAGCGAGGCTGGGGTGGCTAAGCAGAATGGACTCTGCAGGCGGGGAGAACGGTGAAGGTCACTGCGTGTAGACCTCCCGGCCGGCAAGGCAGCAACCCCAGGAGCCACCTGCTGGGAGAGCAATGGGAAAGGACTTCCAGCAGAGCAATCCTGGGGGCCTCTGGGGGGCCCAGAGGAGAGGGAGTCCCAGAATCCAGGGCTCTGTGGGATTCTTGGGAGCTCAGGACGGAGGCTGGGGGCTTGTGTGGGGTCAGACTTGCACCAACCTCTCCACCATCCCCTCTTGGCTTTACAAAGGACGTGCGTGTGTTTCTCTATATACTTCCTGAAGCAGCTGCTCCCTGGCTGGCCTGAAATGCAGGACCCAAGGGATGACATCCAGGACCCGCTATGTCCAATGGGACAAGACAGAGAATGGAGGGGGGCAAATGACCACAAGACTGGCTCCCTACGTGCTGAAAATCTGCTGCTGCTACAAAGAGTGACAACCAGCACCGACGGGGTTTGACCTCCGGAGCGCTCCGGCGCTGGCTCAGGTCCCTGGCCCACCCCGTCTCAGTCACCTCCCCAGCCATCCCAGGGGGCAAGTGGGAGGCTGAATAATGGCCCGCCCAAAGACTGCCTACCACAAAGTCACAAGGCAGCGGGGAATCCCCACTGCTCATCAGCTAACCTTAAACCAGGGAGATTATCTTGGATTATCCCAGTGGATCCAGTGTAATCCACAAAGGTCCTTAAAAGTGGAAGAGGGTCAGAGTTTCAGTTTGGGATGATGAGGAAGTTTTGGAGATGGATTATTGTGATGGTTACACAGTGGCGTGACTGTACTTAGTAACACCAAGCAGCGCTCTTAAACAATGGTGAAAATGGTAAAATACAACAGGTGTACTTGACCGAAATAAAACACACCCACGCATGTGCAGAGGCAAGAGGGAGGCAGAAGGAGGGCCAGAGGGAGAGGGGACTCTGGGAGAAAGGCGCAGAGAGGCCCAAGGTTGCTGGCTCTGAAGGTGGAGGGAGGGGCCGTGAGCCAAGGAATGGGGAAACCTCTAGAAGCTGGAAAAGGTGAGAGAAATTTTCCTCTAGAGCCTCCAGAAGGATCACAGCCCTGCTGACACTCTGAGTTTAGCCCAGTGAGCCTCGTGTCCCACCTCTGGCCTGCAGAACCGTAAGATAATAAATGTATGCTGTTTTAAGTCACCGAGTTAGTCATCATTTGTTATAGCAGCAACAGAAAACTAATACATACTATTATAGAGTAGGGCTCTGAGTTTCAAGCTCTTTGTCTGAAGTCCCAGAGTTGAGATTTGACCAGGCCCGCCTGACCTGGAGCCCTGCCCTAAACCACCTTCTCTGCATCTACCTCCCCCTCCTCTGCATAAGATGGCCCTCCTTGTTTGCAAGTCTACACAAGGATATTTTCTAGGGCACCAAAGGATCCAGACCCTTGCTGCTAGCCTAGAACCCTTGAGTCTTCATGGAAAGTGGCCTGGAATCACCTACCAGCCTCACCATGTACCACACTCCCCACATGCTCACTTGGCTCCAGCCACACTGGCCCTTTCCCTGTCCCTACCTACACCAAGCTCGCTCCCTCTTCGAGCCCTTTGCGCTTGCTACTCCCTGCCCCTGGGATGCTGTTCCCACAGCTGCTTCTTCTTCATTCCTGTCCCAGCTTCACCATCAGCTCCTGAGAAGGCTTCTCTGACCACTCTAGCTCACAGGGTCCTTCTCTGAGCCCCGTCCCCCAACCAGTGTCCTGTTTTATAGTCTTCACGATATTTAAGACTCTTGGCGGTACCATTCCCTCCTCCTCCCTGAATTCCTTTTTTTTGAGCAAGCAAGTGAGCGATGGAGAGAGAGAGAGAGAGAGAGAGAGCATGCACATGAGCGGTGGGGGGGGGGAGCAGGGGGAAGGGAGAGAATCTTAAGCAGGCTCCACACCCAGCATGGAGCCTGACTTGGGGTTCGATCTCACGACCCTGAGATCATGACCTGAGCTGAAATCAAGAGTCAGATGTTTAACCCACTGAGCCACCCAGGCGCCCCTCCTTGCATTACCTTCTGCCCTTCTTTGTGTCACTCACGCACTGGCCCTCACTCACAGGGAGGACACAGGGGATGTGACGGGAGGTGGGGAGGTTGGGGAGGCTGGTGGCAGGAAGCCATCAAAGCGCAATCCAGCCACTCCCCTTCCTCCTCGGCGGGGTTGCCCTCAGGGCACAAGGCCATCTGCCACCACACTGATGCGATCAGTGGCCCAGCTTGGCCAGCATCTGGGGCCGGGGGTCTGCCTAGTTCAGAGGGGCAGCACCGAGTAGCCAGCAAGCTGGCTCTTCTCAGTTGGAAAGGCGAACATTTGCTCTCCTATCAGATCCCCAAGTCCATCTCTCATTTGTTTCAATTAGGAGGGAAGACAGAGTGGGGTGGCGTTACTCACTGGTTCCTCAAAGCCCAGCCACTGCTTTGTAACTTGATCTGGTTTATGTACTCAGCTTAGTGATTAAGGGCCCAGGCTCTGGGCTCAGACTCCTGGCAAATTCAATCCCACTCTGCCCCTCCCTAGCTGTGTGACCTTGGGCAAGTTATCTGCCCTCTCTGTTCCCCGGGGTCCCCAGCTATGAAGCAAGGACGTTTGACAGGGCTTGCCTTGGTGTTGTGGTAAGGATGATAGATGCTAAGCCCTCGGAGTAGCGCTTGGTACATGTTAGTAAGAATTCAGTAAATGTTGGCAATTGTTATTATTTATTTATTATTATTTATTCAGCACGGTTCTGGGCCCTGGCAGAGCTCACAGGCCAGAGGGGGAGCAAGACAACCAGAATCCATGGCAAGACCAGTGCCATGATGATGCTCTGGGTGCAGAGGAGGTACCAACCCACCTGGCTGAGCTGGGAGGGCAAAGGAGGCTTCTTGCAGGAAGCCGCCCCTAAGCTGAGTCTTGAGGGGAAAGCAGGGAGCCAGGTTTCAGGGTTCAGAGTGGAGAGGAGAGGAGATGTGGGCACCTGGACAGAGGGAACAGCCCAAGTGAAGGTTTGAAGGCGAGAGAACACAGCGCGAGCACGTCTGAGGGACAAATGTTCTCTTCTCTGGGGGCATTGACCACCAGGTGTGCAGTTTCCAGGGCTGCCTGTTATTATATCCCGCCCCACCCCCTTTCCCCCAAATTCGTATGTTCAAGTCTAATCCCCAGTACCTCAGAATGTGACTGTATTTGGAGACAGGGTCTCTAAAGAGGTAATTAGGGTAAAAGGAGTCAATTAGGGTGGGCACTAATCCAGTCTGCCAGGTGTCCTTGTGAGAAGAGGAGATTAGGACACACAGACCCACACAGATGGAAGACACCCAGGGACAAGCCACGGAGAGAGGCCCAAGAAGAAAACAACCTGCTAACACCCCGACCTTGGACTTGCAGCCTCTGGAACTAGAAGGAAATATATTTCCATTGCTGTTGAAGCCCCCCCCCCTAGTCTGTGGTACTTTGTTACACAGCCTGAGCAGACTAATACACTCAGCCTGATTTCAGACATTCCCTCATTTCTCTTCCCTTGGGCTCAGTCATGCTTCCCAGCTGGTTGGCCTCGATATTTGGTTCAGAAAGTATGGCACATGCCTCTTTGAGGAGGATGTGCTTGGAACGGAGAGGGAAAGGCAGGCAGAGACCAAGCCAACCCAGGACTGGGCATGGGGACTGTGGCAGGTTGGCCCCTCCCTGCCCCTCCTCAATTGCTTTCTTTACTCTCCTTTCCAGGGTCTTTTCTGGAAAACCTCCTCTGGCGGACAGCTGCTATTTCTGCCTGCCCAGCACGCTTTCCTCCTTCTTCAGATTCACCTCGATTTTTCCTTTGGAAACTACTATCAGTCCACGTGGTTTGGGCGTCAATAACCACACTCAGAGCCTTATGGGCTGGACCATGTCAATCAGAGCCACAGTGACAAGTTCTGAGATGTGACCCAGTGTGGGTTCAAGAGCCAGGCCTGGGACCTTTGCTGGAGCTTTGAGGAAGAAAAATCCACTTTCTGATGGAGGCATAAAGCCAATGTCTCAATTCTGTGTCTGTATGTGGAGAGCCCACCTGTGAATGGGTCTTGTACCAATGTCTTGTACCAAGACAAAGGAAGGCAGAGATAAGAGAGAAGGGAAGGAGAAGGGAAGGGGGAAGGAGGGGAGGGGAGAGTCCTTGACAGTTCCTCAGTTATCCAAGCCAATATAGTCCCTTTTGCTTAAGCCAGATGTATTAGCCAGTTGGCATGCAGATCCTGCTACACATCCTACAAGGCACAGGATAGACCCCCCAAACCATCCACCAGACACCTACCATCTGAAATTTCCGGGTCATCTGTAGGTCTTTGGAAGCCTTGGCTTCTCACAATCAGCAGAGACCTGACATATCTCCCTGGCCTGTGGGACGGTCTCCCCAAAGCTGAACCCCAAGCACTGCTAGAAATTCAAGTCCTGTTCTTAGACCCAGACACACCAAAGGCAAAGACATGCCCACATAAGACAGGACTCACTCTTGGAAGATGGGTTAAATTCCAGCACCACGAGGGGGTCTGGGCCCTGGGGAGGGTGCCCTTTCATCTCCTGGTCCTCAGGAACATCCTTCTGCACGGAGTCCCCACTGCAAAGAGGGGGGTCCTCTCTGGGGTGGCCCACCGGCACCTGCTCCTCGGGCTCGGGCTCAGAGAGTACCTCTTCTTCGATAGAGTCATACTCATCACTGGAACAATCTCTTTGTTTCCTCTGTAGATTTACACTAAGTTCCAGGCTTTTTCTTAGCTCCTGCCAAAAGTCAGGAAGAGAAGCAAAAAATGAAATATGTTACTTTGAGAAAAACTCCTCTGAAAATAGATCATTAGAACCAAGGAACTATTCCCGGCAAACGAACATTTACCAAGATCACCTCAACACATGGGGTTGTCATCGCTTTGAAGACGAGAAAACAAAGACAGGGACAAAGGAGCAACTCTCTAGCAGAGCGGTATTTATAGTATGAACTGTGGCCACACAACTGGGATGTCACTAAGAGTGTGTGTGTGTGTGTGTGTGTGTGTGTGTGCGCATCTGTGTGTTACAGATGTTTTGGTCTGGGGGCTCGTTTAAACAGATCATGGGGTCCCACCACCCAGAGTTTCTGATTCAGGGGGTCCTGGACAAGGCTTGACAATGCACACTTCTAACAAGGTGATGTTAATGCTGCTGGTCCAGGGACCCCACTCTGAATATGAAATCCCAAAGGCCTCCAAATGCCCTTGAAATTCCAGATGGTACAATGACTGGCAGATAGTTGTGGGGGGAAGCTGTCCTATGTATCGAAGGATGTTTAGAAGCACCTAAGATGTCATAAGATTTAGCACTTAACCAGAGCTGCTTGATAATTTTTTTTCAATCTGTGTTTCATCTCCATGAGATAGATTTACAATCTGAAGGACAGGCATTAAGATCTACACTTGGAGTGACCAGAAAATTAATCACTGAAGCCAGGACACTTTTAAAAGGGAAAATGGGCACTAGTCTGCTTACCCTGGGACAAGAAAATGCCAACTGGACTACCTGGGCAAGCCAGTGTGTTTGGTCAGCCTAGCTATACTTCTCCCACAGCTCGTGCTGCCTAACACAGCTCTGAGAAAATGAGAAGCAATCAATATCACTTGCTTGATATTGGTGGTTGACCAGTAAACTTGACAGTTGCCGTGCTGTCCGTGTCCTAACCCCTGGACCTTGTGAATCAGTGACAGCTCATGAAGAGCGGAGAGGCACTACAATACTTTGATCATTCTAGATAAATCGTCCTAAAAAAGACCTGATGGTAGAAATATGGATACCATAGGTGTTGGCCTGTGGGGGCTCAGGAAACAAGGAACATGTTATGGAAACTAGAGAGGGGATCCCATGATATAGTGGCAGGAGCTTAGCTGGGCTGTGCCTATCGTTCTGTGATAAATGGAACTTGGAACTGAGATCTGATGATTTGGGAAACGCTCGGCTGATCCAGTCGCAAAAGATGCTAACAAGCAGAGATTTGCGCTCAGAAGAGCGTGCTCTGGAGAGAAACCCGAGGCGTGGCTGGACAACTTTTGCTAGTACTTGAGAAGGATCCAAAGTTTAGAGAATTCAACCACATGGAGGGTTCTCTGAAGACACTAGACCTGGGACTCATGGATCCTCTTCGACATCCCAGCAGACGCCAGGCACAGAGATAAGATTATCCAGGAAAGATCCGAGAAGGAACCTCTTGTCTAATGGAGGGAATCCAAGAGGTGTACGTAGGAGACCACGTGATTTTTGAGGATGTCAAAAGTTGCCTGCTTGCACCAGAAAGGAGAGAGGAAGGACAAAATAAAAGAAGGCTGTCGTCCTCCCCAAATTCTACACTCAGGAAGCAGGATGGTACTCGGCTGCGATCACGTGCCACCCTCCATGAGAGAGGAAGGATGGCTCCAAGGGTGGGGCCGTGGGCCCAGAGGCCGGAGCCCTGCCACAGAGGATTACTCCAAGGCCTTGAAACCCAATGGGCTTTACCCAGTTGGGATTTCAAAACTGCTTGGGTTTGGTGTCTCCCTTTTCCTTTCATTTTGTCCCTGATGTAATGGGAATGTCTGTCATCGTGACCCTGGGCCTGACCCACCATTGTACTTGGGAGCAGATAACTTGTCTTCTAGTTTCACGAGCCCGCAGATGGAGAGGCTTTTGCTCTCAGAGGGGTTCTACCTGGAGTCCTACCCAGACCTAATTCAGATGATGCAGATGATAAGATTTGGAAGTTTTGAGCAGGTGAGATACAGATGATATTCTGGACTTAATATCGTAACGGGTTGAGATATGGGGAAGCTTGGGATGGAATAGACGTGTTTTATATGTGGGATGGACATGGATCTTTGGGAGCGGAGGGCAGATTGCTGTCGGTGGAATGAATGGCCCCCAAAAATAGCCACGTTCTAAACCCTAGGACCTATGAATGTTACTGTACGTGCCAAAGGGTCTTTGCGGATGTGATTAAGGATCTTGAGATGGGAGAGATTAGCTTGGATTATCCAAGAGGGCCTAATGTGATCACCAGAGTCCTTGTAAGAGGGAGGCAGGAAGACGGGAGTCAGAGAGAGAAGATATAAAACCGGAAGCAGAGGTCAGGGAGGAGAAGAGATGCTACACTGCTGGTTTTGAAGGAGGAAAGAGCCACAAGCCAAGGAATGAGAGCAGCTTCTAGAAGGTGGAAAAGAAAAGATGGATTCTCCTTTGGAGCCTTCCTAAGGAACACAGGGCTGCTGACATCTTGATTTTAGACGAGTGGAACTGAACTTGGCTTTCCTTCTTTCTTTCTTTTTAAGATTTTATTTATTTATTTGTCAGAGAGAGAGAGAGAGAGAGAGAGAGCACAAGCAGAGGGAGAAGCAGGCTCTCCACGGAGCAGGGAGCCCGATGCGGGGCTCGATCCCAGGACCCCGGGATCACGACCCGAGCCGAAGACAGTCGCTTCACTGACTGGGCCACCCGGGTGCCCCTGAACTTGGATTTCTGACCGAGAAGCCACTCAGTTGTAGGTTGTCACAGCAGCAAGGGGACACTGTCTCTTCCAGCTCTTTCCCTCCCATCCTGCCTATGCCAAGTATCAGTGACACTGACCGAGTGAACAGAACGCTGCTGGGCACATGGAAGCTGCATGCCAAGTATCTGCCAAATGATGAAACTGTGCCAGGGATCAGGTGGTGGCTGGAAGCAGGGGGGGACAGCACCCACGTGCCTTGGAGGTGGCGGCATCATTGGGGTGACCCCTTTGCAAGTTACTTAAGTCCTCTGATCTGTCTTTGGCACCCAAAAAAAATGGGTTAACACACCCCTGCCTGACGGAATTGTTTTATTAAAGTAGTGCTCTGACCTGGGATGAGTTCGCCTCCCAGGGGACATTTGGCAATGACTTGGAGATGCTTTCGGTTACCACTAGTTGGGCGATTCCTTGCTGGGAGACTGTGGTCACTGTCCAGGAAATCCCGGTCAGTCCCAGGGCCCATGGTCATCCCTGCTGATGTCTACAGCAGAGTGGAGCCACCAACAACAGAGTGGATGCTTGACCCCATGGTCACCTGAACAGACTCCCTCCAGCCTCTTTGTCCCCTCTGCCACGTTGCAACCCCACAGTTTCAGTGACTGGAGTTTTGGGGCCCCCCCCAGATTGGAGTGCCTACAGCTTTTGAGCTGGTCTGACTTGTCATCGTGATGAAGTGTCAGAATAGTGACAGGTGACCCTCGGCCACTGCTCCCTACTCCTTCTAGGTTGTCCACGCGTAAAAGAAAACTCCTTTGCATTCCGTGATGGTCCAACCATTGGGGGAGGAGGGGATGAGGTGATGGCTGCCATCACTAATTTATTCAGGCACGCAGGCGTGCTAAGGGCTGGGGTAATGGTGGGCAGTGAGATGGCGAAGCCTCAGATAATCGGGGCATAAAGAAAAAGAAACGGGGGGGAGGGGCGCCTGGGTGGCTCAGTTGTTGGGCGTCTGCCTTCGGCTCGGGTCATGATCCCAGGGTCCTGGGATCGAGTCCCGCATCGGGCTCCCTGCTCGGCGGGAAGCCTGCTTCTCCCTCTCCTACTCCCCCTGCTTGTGTTCCTGCTCTCTCTGTGTCTCTCTCTGTCAAATAAATAAATAAAATCTTTAAAAAAAAAAAAAAAAAGAAAAAGAAACAGGGGCATTTCTGCTGTGGCCAGGACTGTGAAGGAAAGAGCCAGCCTGGATGATGCACAGAGGGTGAGTGGGCTGAGAAGCCCCTGTTGGAAGCTGGTCAGGGAAAGCTGGCTGATGAACAACCACCGGATGAGTGTCTGGGGCACGAGCATGTCAGGCAGGAAGAAGAGCAGAGGCAAAGGCCAGGAGGCAGCCATGGCAAGAGGGCAGTGTGCACCAGAGGAGGGAGGGCGGGGAGCAGGGAGGGGTCACAGCAGGGCTTTAGAGGCCCCGAGGCAGAGTCTGGATTTTGTTTATGTGGCCACAAGAGGCCTCTGAAGGGTGCTAAGCAAAGGCACACTGTTATGTGACTTGTGGTTTGAAAGGTCGCTATGGCTCTGGGATCCCGAGTGAATTTCGAGAGGCAGGGCCAGGGTGGAGACAGGGCACAGGGGTGCAGCTACAGTGGGGGGGGAGGCAAGGTGGAGGGGGCAGCAGAAGGGGGGACAGGGGGTGCCTCTGGAGATGCATCTGGGAGGCAGTGATGACGAATGACTGACTAGAAATGAACAGTGTATACACTCTTTGACCAAGTCCCTCTGAGAATTTGTCCTTCAGTCTTAATATATGCAGATCGCTGAGGGATCACTGAAAATCGAGAATGTTCCAAATGTGCAACAAGAAGAGGTGGGTTAAATGCTCACTGAGCAGGCATCGACGGAGCCTCAAGGGGCCCTCATGGAGAAAACAAGGTAGATCTTGTGCACTTACTCAGAAAGGTAGCGAGATACACATCTAAGCAAAACAAGCCAGTCGAAGAATGTACATGTAGAATAAGTCCAATTTAAAAAATTAGTCTCTGTGCATGTATGCAGATATCTACATGAAAAGTCTGGAAAAATAGTTACCAACTATTAACAGTGTTCTCTCTGGGGGCTGCACGAGGAGAACTTTCTTTTCTCCATTGTTTTACTTACTATTTTTTTAATGATAAGCATGTTTCCAATTTTATAATTAGGAAAAATGATACATTTACATTTTTGTTTAAATCCTGTCCCTGACTCCTGCAAATAAGTAAATTCCTCACAGGAGTGGGAAGGACAGTGGGGTACAGGGGCCCGGACAGCTAGCTATCTGAAAAGTAACTGATCTCCGTCCCTGGGACTCATCTCATCCCCCCAGAAGGATGACTCAGAAAGCAGCAAGCAGCCACACCCCACACTGAGTCTGTCTGACTTTGTGTATCCAGTCAAGTGGTCCAGACTTACAAATAACAGGGCACCAATTCTAATGGGAAGAAACTCAGGGAATCCAGCAGCCCTGAGACCTTCTCCGGAAAAAAGCTCCCAGAACAAAATCTAAGCAATGAAGGGTGAGGTCAAAATAAAGAGCACAGACTTGGAGAAGCTATGGTAAAAGGTCTGATGGTAAACGCAGAAGCCACTTAGAGACCAAATAAATACAAGACAATCGTACACACTTGGGTTACAGGCCGGAATGCAATGTTCTCCACCGAAGCCCTTAGTTTAGCTAACAAAAGCCAGAAGAGGGCAGGCAGCATGGGTACACCCCTGGCCTCATTTTCCATTTCCATTCAAATCCATCTTCGGTGGAAACACACAGTGTTGAAACATGGCAACTCTGACCTTGTAATTTTTTTTCCATAATTTATTAAACCGATGAGATCTTTTTAAAAACTCCTCTTGTGATAAACAAAAAATCTGAATTTCAATAATTCCTCCTGTTTCCATTTGCTTTTGCTTCTGTTACGTTAACGCAAATTTCAAAGCCATAATTGTATTGACAAAACACACAAGAAAAAGAAGCCCAGATTCTGCACGACTGGTATCTTCTTTAAAAAGGACAATAATACATTTGCTCACGCTGGCTGAGCAAACTTTAGGAACCTATGCTCTTATAATTCCTATGTGATCTAAAACCATCTGTTCCTGGGGCAAAGGGGAGATGGAGGAAGGAGCCACATTCTCTTGAGGAAGAAGTTCAAAACCTTTCCATCTGGAAGGATGAGGACCTTGGACTGGTCGCTTTGGAAGCCAACCTGCCCATGCTTCAAAGGGATACCATGCAGGGGGATCTACTGGTTGCTCTGAAGCTGTCATCCAGAAATTTCTCTGTGAAAACTAACTTTAGAGCTTTGCTTTACAACCTGGCCATATGTGCTTTCAGTGTTCAGTGTTTAAAATGTTAAGTTCTGGGACGCCTGGGTGGCTCAGTCGGTTAAGCGTCTGCCTTCAGCTCAGGTCATGATCCCAGGGTCCTGGGATCGAGCCCCGCATCATCGGGCTCCTTGCTCAGCAGGGAGCCTGCTTCTCCCTCTCCTGCTCCTGCGGCTTGTGCTCTCTCTCTCTCTCTAACAAATAAATAAATAAAATCTTCTAAAAAAATAAAATAAAATGTTAGGCTCATGCCCTTGCAACAGAAAGCCTTCTGCTCAGAGGCCAGGCAGGTGGAGAACAAATCGGCCCCCCTCACTGGAGAGCCAGGGAGGAGGTGGAGGGAGGAACAGATGCTCGGACCACCTGCTAAAAGGCAGCAGGGGTTTGAGGGTCAGCTGATTAGTGCCTTACAGGCCTGATCTGTCTCCTGCTGGGCTAGGGAGAGACGGAACTGGGGGCCATGAAAACACGAAATGTTTACAATAATAGTAACAATATCACATCCACAACAGCACAAGCTACCAATTACAAAGCTTTGCTACATATGGGGCACCGAGCTTAGTAACCTCTCCACGCATCTTATCTCAATGCAGCCTCCCACCATCCCGGTGGGTGTCCGTGTCTTATAGGCTCAGGGCACCTAAGGACACGCACAAGGTCACGCAGCTAGCAACGGCAGAGCCAGTTTGGACGAATGACTGACTCCAAAGTCCAGGCTCCTCACCACGTGCCCGTGTTTATTCCCTGCCTGGCGCCAATGCGTCGGAAGCAAGTGGGCGCTAGGCGGGACAAAAGTCAAGCGCTCGGTGACTGTCCATCGGTTTGCACGGGATTGATGAAAGCTGCCTGTAAGAGCTTTTGACATAAAGCTGCCTTGAGGCCAGTAAACGTGTTAATGAGTGTGTGCTAAGTGTTAGTGGAAGAAGCATGAAACCTCTGACTACACTCAGAAAGGGCAACGGCTGGGTCTAAGTTCTGCGCCTGTGTTCTGGGCCTGACTCCAGGCGCCCTGGGTCCTCAAGCAAGTCTCTGGGCCAAAGACGCCCCCCGCCCTGCCCTCCAACCCCCTCTAATGTGCCCTGGAGACCTGACAAGGTTGCTGAAGGGCTGCAATGAGGTAATAGTTATGAATCAGTGTTCCCCGATTGCTTTCACAGAACATTTCAGATTCAGATGACAGCATATTCTTCTTTATGTCGCAGATCGTACTGATTTTGCCTGAGAAGATCAGATGTTTTGACCACGAAGCCACAACGGAGACTCTGACAGTCCTTAAGAGGAAGCAGCGATCTCTGGGGTGGAGGTCACTGACCTGCAGCCAGCCCCCCTGCTCCCCAGTAAGATCCCCAGTAAAATCTCTCATTTGGTTGGAAATCTTATAAAATTGGGGTTTGGAATGCACCGTTGGTTGAAATAATTCCCTCTCACTCCTATTGCCTTCCATGAGCCATTTTGCACATGTATATTAATCTGCCTCGTCCAGAAAGGATTTTTACCCTGCATTGAGGGGTTAATTGACTAATTTGTTTTTTCTTTTCATTTGCTCATTTATTCAACCAATATTTGTTGTTGAGTGTGTTTGTCCTGAGAAGTAGGTCTGACTGCTATTAGGGATAGAGGAATGAACCAGGCAGACAGAGTGTCTGTTCTCATGGAATTTCTAATATGGCAACAAAGATGGCCATTCTAATAGAAATGACAAGTGCAACAAGCTTCAAGAACCCAAACCTAGGGCTTGTCCATGCCTCAGACCTGGTGGCTCCTGGATCACAAACTTCCCAGAATAAAGCGACTTGAGCCCTAACATTAGGTCCACGCTGTGTATTTTTGAAGTCACATTCCCCTCCACCAATTCTTTTTTTTTTTTTTTAAAGACTTTATCCATTTATTTGAGAGAGAGAGAATGAGAGAGAGAGAGAGCATGAGGCGGGGAGGGTCAGAGGGAGAAGCAGACTCCCTGCTGAACAGGGAGCCTGATGCGGGACTCGATCCCAGGACTCCAGGATCATGACCTGAGCTGAAGGCAGTCGCCCAATCAACTGAGCCACCCAGGCGCCCCCCTCCACCAATTCTGATAGAAGTATGGCTAGGAAAATCTGAGTCATACATTATGTGCTTCAAATACATGTGTGATATTGTTAGTTTTTGATACTTTCCTATTGCCCCATTCACCCTTGCCTTGTCTTGTACTAATTTTCATTCCAAGCTAAATTTATTTATGAAGTACCTTGGCAGCTCAGTCTCAAACGTCCATCATCATGAAGAAAAAAAAATTTATCCTTGTCTTAGGGAGCGGAGTGAAGTCAGAGGGGGGCAGGGGCCCTGGAAGCAGAAGGCCCTGGGGGCTGCCTGCCCGCTTCCATGGCCTGTGAGGCCCTTGGCAAGCATCTCGGCATCAGCGTGCCTCTCGTGCCTCACCCGAGCCTGCCCAGAGCAGGGGCTGGCTGTGGGAAATTGGATAGGGATGAGGGGATAAGCAACAATTAATGCCACCAGCCAACTAGAAATTTTGAGGAACGCCTGAAAGACAGAGAGCAGAGATCCCATCTATGAATAACTAAAAGCAAAGGAAACTTCAGACCCAAACATGGGCAGTAAGATTTTCCACAGAAGGAGTGGTACGTAGTTGAGGAGTTCAAAGTCAAGATGGAGAGAGAGGAAGCCCTGGGGCATTCACTGTGAAGCTGCTTTTAGAGCTGCTGGCCCCTCCCCAGTGTATTAAGCGTAGAGGGGCTCACTCACAGGCCCAGACGGTGGGCGCTGGGGCAGAAAGGCAGGGCAATGCCCCAGGACGTCACCGTCCCCAAGGTAGGCAGAAGCTCCCATACCTAAGGTACACAGCATGTTGTACCCCAACTGCACAATCACCAGGGTCATGTTACATCAAACAGAATGGTCAGAGGGCGTGGGATTGTCAAATACAAAGATGAGCACACAACCAAGAATGAGAACATCTGGGGAAAATCAACACCCTGAAAGATAGGCTCCAAATTTAATTAGCAAAAGAACTAATACCCAATAAAAGAGAGTTAATAGAACAAACAGAGGAAGACTTTAGAATACGGAAAATTAATATCCCTGGAGAGATTAAAGAGGACATTTCATCCATGAAAAAGAAACAACTAGATATCCCCAAAGTTTTAATTTTATTGACATTTTAAAAAGATAAACTAAATAGCAGAAACAGATAAAAGATGTGCTAGAAAATCAAATCAAAACAATTTTTTTTTAAAGATTTTATTTATTTATTTGACGGAGAGACAGCGAGAGAGGGAACACAAGCAGGGGGAGTGGGAGAGGGAGAAGCAGCTTTCCTGCTGAGCAGGGAGCCCGATGCGGGGCTCGATCCCAGGACTCTGGGATCATGATCTGAGCCGAAGGCAGACACTTAACGACTGAGCCACCCAGGCATCCCAAATCAAAACGATTTTATAAGAACACAGTACAAAAAGACAAAAGTAAAGTGTGAAAGAAAAATTAAGAGACTTGAAAGGATAGATGTGGGCCAATGTTTGTGCAACAGAAACTCCAGAGAATAGAACAGACACAATGAAAGAGAATAATAATAATAATAATGGAAGATTTTCCAGTGCTAAAGAAGGACACAAACCTTCAAATTGAAAAGGCACACCTACAGCTTTAAATGGGACAGATATTAATACTGATCTATTCATATGGATAAAAGATCCAACCTATCAGAAAATATCTTGACTCTACATGCACACAGTAATAGTGATTTGAAATATACAAAGCAACAACAGAGAAATATAAGGGAAAATTGACAAGTTCAGAGAAATCAACCAGATTAAATAAACAAAAATTAAGTAGGTTCTATGCAGTGGTTTGCTGATGAGCATAAAAATTTCCTGCCTTATTAAAAATGCAGATTCCAAACACTCCATTCATGATCCTACTACCCTCCCCCATCTAATTTTGTATCTTCAAGTGGGAAATTTCACATTTTTAATAAGCAGCCCAGGTGATTCTGATGTAGGTGGTCTGGGACTATATGTTAAGACTCACCAGGTTGAATAACTCAGTGAATGGCTTTACTTAATAGATACATTGAGAACTTTGTACCAAAAGGAGAATAATTATTATTCTTTTGAAATACCATGGAGCAGTCATAAAAATAATCTGGTAGACCACAAAGCAAACCTCAAAAACTTCCAAAAACCAGAAACCAAACAAGCCATTCTCTGATCATAATGTAGTAAAATCAGAAATTAACAGAAAAGGACAGAAAAAAAAAAAAAGACAAAAAAGCTATTTACTTAGAACATTCATGAAAACTCTCCTATATGAAGAGGGAAATCCCTCCCCTCCCCAATCACAAACCAATTAGAAATAAATGACAATGAAAACACTCCACACATAGCAAAATTTGTGGGATAAGGACAAAACAGCATTTGTAGGAAAAGTTATAGCCTTAAAATTGCTATATTAGAAAACAAGACTGAAAATAGATGAATTAGCATTTAACTTAACACACCAGGCTGTAATGTGGAGATGGGGAGAGAATCAAAGCAATAAATTAAACTATGAAGTTTAGGGAAAGAATCAAGAGAAAAGTAAAAATGAACTGAAATAGAAGCCAATAAATGAATGAGTGAATAAATAAGTAAACGATGAAATAAAGTATACGTGCTCAATAAAAGTAAAAGCTAGGCATGGTTTGGCTAGGTAGGCAGAGAGAGCTTTTCATATTTTACTCACCTATGAATTGTTTGGCTCTTTCCTTTTTTTTTTTTTTAAGATTTTATTTATTTATTTGACAGAGAGAGACACAGCGAGAGAGGGAACACAAGCAGGGGGAGTGGGAGAGGGAGAAGCAGGCTTCCCGCGGAGCAGGGAGCCCGATGCGGGACTCGATCCCAGGACCCTGGGATCATGACCTGAGCCGAAGGCAGACGCTTAACCGACGGAGCCACCCAGGCACCCGTTTGACTCTTTTCTAATGAGAAAGCACTCATATATTAGATGTCGTATTAAATGATACAAAATCATGTAAAAATACCTAAGAAATCCTAAGTAGGCTATAACTGCAAGAAATAAATGGCATTATTTATTCAAGTAGTGACTCAGAGATCAGTTATTTTTTACTCTCATTAAGACTGAAAAAGATGGGGGCGCCTGGGTGGCTCAGTTGGTTAAGCGACTGCCTTCAGCTCAGGTCATGATCCTGGAGTCCCGGGATCGAGTCCCGCATCGGGCTCCCTGCTCGGCAGGGAGTCTGCTTCTCCCTCTGACCCTCCTCCCTCTCATGCTCTCTGTCTCTCATTCTCTCTCTCTCAAATAAATAAATAAAATCTTTAAAAAATAAAAAAAAAATAAAAGACTGAAAAAGATGTTTTCGGGGCGCCTGGGTGGCTCAGTCGGTTGGGCGTCTGCCTTCGGCTCAGGTCATGATCCCAGGGTCCTGGGATCAAGCCCCGTGTCGGGCTCCCTGCTCCACCTCAGGGAGCCTATTTCTCCCTCCCCCTCTGCTTGCTGCTTCCCCTGCTTGTGCCCGCTCTCTCTGTCAAATAAATGGATAAAATCTTAAAAAAAAAAAAAAAAGACTGAAAAAGATGCTTTAGTAACTCAGATACCATCCAGTGTCTTCACTAACAGAAACGCTCTATTGGGTGAAAGAATCACTACATCTCTTACTTCTGGACCTGCATTTCATGGGCAGTTAGTGCTTGTTCAGCATCATTCCACATGAATCATTCATGCTCGTCACTGAAGAACTCCTGTACAGCTGGCCTTGTGCTGTCTGACCCTAATGCCATCAGTCAGGCTGTCCTTTGGTCTGAGCTGTCTAGCTGGGCATCTCTGGGTGCATTCAGGGCATCTTGCCCCCCAATGGCTCTGGGTCTCAGAGGGGCTAACTCAAGTGTCCCTGGAAAGGAGAAAGACCTTTCCCGCCTCGTATCAGGAACAGACAAAGCTATCTAAACCAGAAGCTGCAAGCTGGTGGTCTCAGGCCAAATCTGGCCAGCCATATATTTTGTTTGATCTATAGAAAATAGTAATCAACGTAAAAAAAATTGGAGAAACCAAACACAAAGAAACCCAGATACCTGGCTTCTCTTAAAATTAGAAAGCTTGGCATCACTGGGCCCCTGTTTCCACACAATGACAGCCAAGCTGTGTTGACAACTCTGTTCCCTACACCCCCCACCACTCCCTGCCATGCCCTGATATCCAAGCCAAGGGCTGTTACCTGCTTGTCTCTCTCTATGTCACTTAAAATATTCAAATAATTCAAAATAGAACAGGACTTCCAGGGAAGGTGGTGGAATAGGAGGATCCTAAGCCCATTTGTCCCACAGATACAAGTAGATAACACCTACATCAGTGTAAATAACCCAGAAAGTGACCTGAAGACTGGCAGAACAGACTCTCCACAGCTAAATGTAGAGAAGAGGCCACAATGAAGAAGGTAGGATGAGCATAGATGCAGTCAGGAGCTAAATGGACTTGTAGGACTGTCCACAGGAGGGACAGAGGGAGGGACATCACAGGTGTGGAGAGGGGAGAGAAACAGACCCTCACATGGGCACCCCAAGCAAGAGGAACCTGCATGAGGAAGACAAATTCCCGTAACATTTGGCTTTGCAAACCAGAGGGGCTGAATCTCATGAGTTCTTATAATCAGTGAGGCTTAACACCTAGAACTTTAAAAACTCAGTGGCTTGGCTCTGGGAGATCCAAGAGGGTGAGAGGAAACGGAGTCCTTCTCCTTAGAGAGACAGCCCAACAAACAGCCCTGTGGAGATACAGTGCAGAAGCAGCAGTTTGAAAAATGCCTGGGGCATAAGGGAGGGACGTTTGTTTGCTAGACTCATAGTGTATGCTGGAGGGGCAGGGATCTTTAGTAGACTTCTCCGGGAACAAAGGAGCCGGCCTGTGCCATTTCCCTCGCTTGTACCCCAGGCTAGGCACACAGACACCTGTGGGGACCAGCACAGCACCAACACTTTCTTTTTTTTTTTTAAAGATTTTATTTATTTATTTGACAGAGACAGAGATAGCGAGAGCAGGAACACAAGCCCCGGGAGTGGAAGAGGGAGAGCAGGCTTCCCGCCGAGGAGGCAACCCGATGTGGGACTCGATCCCAGGACCCTGGGATCATGACCTGAGCCGAAGGCAGACGCTTAACGACTGAGCCACCCAGGCGCCCGCACCAACACTTTCTACCTGGCTTGCTAACAGTGTGCCTGCCCCCAGGTTCTCCGGCGGACACACCCCCTCCAATATGCCCTTGGCTGGAGCCCATCCAAAGTGGTGCCCCAAGCCTGGCAGTGTGCAGGCAGCTGCATCAGGGGCCAGTACCACTAAAAGTGACTCTTGCCCTGGGGAGAGGAGAAGATAACTACATATACCAGTCCAACTGTGGCTCCAGCTGTGGGCTGGGGGCAGATATCTGGTCTGACTGCAGGCCCCGCCCACCAACAAAAGCTTCTCTGGGGACAACACAGGGAAAGCATCCTACAGTTTGGTGCTACTGGATCTCTAGCAGTATGCCCAGTCGAGCATATATGCCTGGTCTGACTCGACTCAGACTGGCCCATTAACAACACAGGGACTAAACACTGCCTTAAACAGGCCAAGAGAGCCGCTGCAGATGGCTGGACTGACGGGAATACTGGCTCAGCTACAACAGCTGGGCACATGCAACACACATAGGAGACACCCCTGAGGTTCTGGAAAACGGGACATTGACCGCAGGCCACCATAGGACCTCTTCTTCACAAGGCCACTAGTTTCAAGACCAGGAGATGGAGCTGACTTTCCTAACACATAGAAGGAGACACAGAGAGTTAGACAAAATGAGGAGACAGAAGAAGATGTCCCAAATGAAAGAATGGGACCTAAAGTAATATACCTGATAGAGAATTTAAAATCCTAAAGATACTTACTGGACTTAAGAGTGGAAGACTTCAGTGAGACTCAAAAAAGAGACAGAAAACATAAAAGTGAACTAATCAGACAGGAAGAATGCAATAACTTAAATGAAAAATACACTAAAAGGAATGAATAGTAGGCTAGAGGAAGGAGAACAGATCAGTGACCTGGATGTCAGAGTAATGGAAAGCAATCAAGTTGAACAGGAGAGAGAAAAAATAGTAATAAAAAATGAAAATAGGGGCACCAGGGAGGCTAAGTCGGTTAAGCCAATGACTCTTGATTTCAGCTCAGGTCATGATCTCAGGGTCCTGGGATCGAGACCCATATCAGGCTCCATGCCTAGACTTTTTTTTTTTTATTAAAGATTTTATTTATTTATTCGACAGAGATAGCGAGAGCAGGAACACAAGCAGGGGGAGTGGGAGAGGTAGAAGCAGGCTTCCCACGAGCAGGGAGCCTGATGCGGGGCTCAATCCCAGGACCCTGGGATCATGACCTGAGCCGAAGGCAGACGCTTAATGACTGAGCCACCCAGGCGCCCCTCCATGCCTAGTCTTAAGGAGGCTTAAGATCCTCTCTCCCCCCTCCCTCTGCCCCTCTCCACCCCCATTTGTGTGCACTCTCTCTTTAAAAAAAAAAAAAAGGAAAAAGAAAATGAAAATAGATTAAGGGAACTCAGTAACACCATCAAGCATAATAACATTTGTATTATAGGGATCCCAGAACAAGAGAGAGAAAATTTATTTGAAGAAATAATAGCTGAAAACTTCTCGAGTCTGGGGAAGGAAAGAGACATCCAGATCCAGGAGGCACAGAGAGCACCCAACAAAATCAACTTAGTGAGGTTCACATCAAGACATACAGTAATTAAAATAGCAAAAAGTAGTGATAAAGAGAGAATTTTAAAAGCAACAAGAGAAAATAGTCATATACAAGGGAAACCGCAAAAGGCTTTCAGTGGATTTCTCAGTACAGACTTCAGTAGGGCTGGGAGTGGCAGGATATATTCAAAGTGCTCAACACAAAACAAAACAAAATCTGCAACCAAGAACACTCTATCCAGCAAGGCTACCATTCATAATAGAAGGAGAGATAAAGAGTTTCCTAATGAAAAGTTAAAGAAATTCATGACCACTAAGCCAGCCTTACGAAAAATGTTAAAGGGGACTCTTTGAGTGGAAAAGAAAGACCAGAAGTAGGAGTCAGAAAAGTAGGAGCCACAAAAGCAGTAAAATTAAGTATATCTATAAAAATCAGTCAAGGGATTCACAAAATAAGAGAATGTAAAGTACACCATGTACCTAAAATGCTGGGGGGAGGAGAGGAGTAAAGAATGGGTTCAAACTTAAGCTGCGATCAACTTTATGATATAGACTGCTGTATGCATAAGATGTTACATACAAACCTAATGGTAACCACAAATCAAAAACCAGGAATAGATATGCAAAAAATAAAGAGAAAGGAATCCAAGTATATCACTAAAGAAAGCCTGCAAACAGTGAGAAAAGAGCAAGAGAAGAAAGGAACAGAGAACTACAAAAACAACCATAAAACTGGGGCGCCTGGGTGGCTCAGTAGGTTGAGCGGCTGACTCTTGAGTTCGGCTCAGGTCACGGTCTCAGGGTCCTGGGAGCAAGCTCCGCATCCAGCTCCCCAAAAAGCGGGGAGTCTGCTTGTCTCCCTCTCCCTCTGCCCTTCCCCCTGCTTGCTCTCTCCCTATTAAATAAATCTTTTTTTTTAAAAACGAACAGCTTCTGCACAGCAAAGGAAACAATCAGCAAAACGAAAAGACAATGTACCGAAAGGGAGAAGATATCTGCAAGGGTTAGTATCCAAAATGTAAAGAACAGGGGCGCCTGGGTGGCTCAGTTGTTAAGTGTCTGCCTTCAGCTCAGGTCATGATCCCAGGGTCCTGGGATCGAACCCTGCGTTGGGACTCCCTGCTCCGCGGGAAGCCTGCTTCTCCCTCTCCCACTCCCCTCCCCCTGCTTATGTTCCCTCTCGCTGTCTCTCTCTGTCAAAATAAATAAATAAAACACTAAAAACAAAAAAAACCAAAATGTAAAGAACTTACACAACACCGAAAAAACCCAAATGATCCAATTAAAAAATGGGCAGAAGACATGGACAGACATTTCTCCAAAGAAGACTTCCAGATGGCCGACAGGCACATGAAAAGATGCTCAACATCACTCATCATCAGGGAAAGGTAAATCAAAACCACAATGAGATATCACCTCACACCTGTCAGAATGGCTAATATAAAAAACACAAGAAACAACAGGTGTTGGCGAGGATGTGGAGAAAAAGGAACACTCGTGCACTAGGGAACACAAACTGGTACAACCAGGATGGAGGTTCCTCAAAAAACTAAAAATAGAATTACCATATGATCCAGTAATTCCACTATTGGGTATTTACCCAAAGAATATGAAAACACTCACTCAAAAAGATACATGCACCCCCATGTTTATTACAGCATTATTTATAATAGCCAAATTATGGAGGCAGCCCAAGTGTCCGATGATAGATGGCTAAAGATGTTGTGGCATACATATATACAATGGAATATTATTCAGCCATAAAAAGAATGAAATCCTGTCATTTGCAACAACATGGATGGAGCTAGAGAGTATTACGCTAAGTAAAATAAGTCAGCGGAAGACAAATACCATATGATTTCACTCATATGTGGAATTTAAGAAACAAAACAAAGAAGAAAAAAAAGAGAAACAAACCAAGAAGCTGACTCTTAACTATAGAGAAAAACAGCTGGTCACCAGAAGGGGGGTAAGTGGGGGGGGGGGCACAGGTGATGGGGATTAAGAGTACATTTATCATGCTGAGCGCTGAGTCATGTACAGAATTGTTGAATCACCATATTGTACACCTGAAGCCGTTTTTACACTGCATTTAGCAATACTGGAATTAAAATAAAGTACAGCAGGAACAATGATGACCCCAGCACAACACGAGCCAGCCAACGAGACACATCTGTGAGCTGAAGCTGGCCCTCACAGTCCGGGGTCCAGGACCTCCCCGCTGGCCACACCTACTTCTATTCATCACTGCATTTCTACTTTTATCTTGAAATCCAGCTTAATTTTTTCAAGTCATAACTAATAAATCCTCTCCTACATGCCCCTATTTTCTCTGAATTGTTTTTTTTCCAGTTTGAAACATATTTTGGTTTTTTTTTATTATGTTATGTTAGTCACCATACAGTACATATTTTGAATGTGAGTAAAGTGAGAAAAATCAAATATGAAGCATTCATATTCATTTTCTTTTTTAAAAAAATTTTTAAAAAGATTTTATTTATTTATTTGACAGAGAGAGACACAGTGAGAGAGGGAACACAAGCAGGGGGAGTGAGAGAGGGAGAAGCAGGCTTCCCATGGAGTGGGGAGCCCAATGCGGGGCTCGATCCCAGGACCCTGGGATCACGACCTGAGCCGAAGGCAGTAGGTTAAGCATCTGCTTTCAGCTCAAGTTATGATCCCAGAGTCCTGGGATCGAGCCCCACATCAGGCTCCCTGCTAAGTGGGGAGCCTGCTTCTCCCTCTCTGTCTGCCCCTCCTCACCCCGCTTGTGCTCTCTTTCTCGCACATGCACCCACTCTTTCTCTCTGTCAAATAAATAAAATCTTTAAAAAGAGAAAGAAAGAAAATATTTCTAAAATATATTTGGACTTTCGTGTCTTCTTAAAACATAATTTAGTCTTTCCTTGATACTAGTGGTCAATTTCTGGATAGAAATTGATCTGTAATAGAGGAGATGCCATCAGGAGCTATTATGGTTTTGTGTCTTTCATTTATTATTTTAACTAATATCCTCTGTCATCTGAGTTTCTGGAAGGACAGGATATGGTTTTGAAGACAAGGGCGGTGCTTTCTCCCATCCCTTTCTGGCTTTTGTAAACCTCTTGGATTTTTGTTGTTGTTTTATTTTGTTTTTTACTTTACAGTTATCTTAATTTTGTATGATGAAGAAGAGATTTTAACTTTGAATTTTAAAATTCCTTTCTTTTATAGTCCCCAGATCTAACCCACAAAGTCCAAATTATCTCCAAAACTTCCCTTCCATATGAGGTAAACTGAAATCTTTAGGCCTTCTGATTCAGAATCACTGAGAATTCTTATGTTAAAAACTATGCTATCTCCTATATACAAATTCCATTAGCTTAAAAAATGAGATTTAAAATACGTATTTCAAACAAATATCCTAAGTGATTCTTATGCATATCAAATTTTGAGATCCACAGCTCTTTTCTTAAAACTGTGGTTCTCAAACATTGCTGCAAAATACAGTCATGTATTTTGGTGCTTAAAACAACAACAACAAAAAACACCATGCCTGAACCCAAACCCAGGATCAGAATCTGAGCCTCTGGAAGGTAGGACCTGTGCATTTGTGTTTGCTTTATTTAGTTAGCTTTTACTTTTTACGTTGTGTGTACTGTAGATTTCGTATGCTATGTGTATGAAACAACAGAGAGAGATACCAGTTTCCCCCATGGTAACACCCTGCATAATTAAAGCACAATAGCACAATCACAAAATTAACATCAATACAATCCTACTAAGCTTTTTCAACTAGGTCTCCTTTTAAACTTTTTCTTTCTTTGCTGATGCTTAGCTCTATTGAAGCAGAGTATCTCCTTAATGTGATAGCTTAAAAAAAAAAAACTTTTTATTTTGAAAAAAAGGTAAAACCCACAGAACACATATCAGAGTAGTATAATGGAAGGGTATAATGAATACCCCAAAACCCTGCACCTACATTCATTGGTTCTTCACCAATTCTCGGAAGACCTGCGAACAAAGACCCTCTCTTACATAAACACAATATAATTATCGAATTCAGGAAATTTAACATCGATACAATATTGTTATCTAACATAGTGAATTTTCAAATTTGTTAATTTCCCCAAACCATCCTTACACTTAGGGCAATTACCACCCCTCTGCCCCCGGCAAGGATCTCATGGCATCTTGTTAGCCTCTTTTATCTGGAATAGCCTTTTTCATACCACTGATAGTTCTGAAGACGCCAGGCCAGCTGTTTTGCAGACAGTCACTCAATTTGGCTTTGTCTGGTTGTTTCCTTACTGGATTTCATTTTTCCCAATTTCCCAAATTTTTCATCAATGTCCCCAGCTCTGGGTTCACTGCGGAGAGGTCTTTTGGATCCTAAGCAAAACTGATAGATGGCCACCTCTCAGCACCTTGCTTCCAGGCATTATCAATCACATTCACAACAGACTGTGCCCCTACAGAGAACTGGGCACTCTGGGGAGCAAAAGCAGCTCGGCACAATTCCCAGCCTATAATCGTTAACTGCAAGAAATAAGGAGTCACGGGGTCTGGGTTTCCAGTCTGGGTTCCTCTGAGGCCTGGGAGAGCCACATCCTTTCTCTACTTCTTAGTTTCCCCAAACTACAAAATGAGAATGAAAATACCTAGCACTTGGGCGCCTGGATGGCTCAGTCAGTTTAGCATCTGCCTTTGGCTCAGGTCATAATCCCAGGGTACTGGGATGGAGTCCCACATCGGGCTCCCTGCTCAGTGGGGAGTCTGCTTCTCCCTCTCCCTCTGCCCCTTCCCCCACTCGTGCTCTCTCACTCTCTCTCTCTCAAATAAATAAATAAAATCTTAAAAAAAAAAGAAAATACCTAGCATTTAACTCAAAGGGTTAATGCAGGAATGGGTGTAACATACTCAACACAGTGCATAGCACTTAGTAAGTGCTCACTTAATATGAGCTTCTACTATGTTTTAAAAAAATAGCATCAAGTCAAATCTCATGTGTATTGTTTTAAATGTAGTGGGTGGGTCCAAGGTTTTTGTGAAAGCCAAATCCTGCTGTGTGACCTGCGCCATCTTCCCAGGTGTAAATGAAGATGGTCTCGTGGGGCTCAACCTCCCGCCCAACTGCTTGGCTCTGGCAGAGACCCTGGCCCTTTGTGGGGTTATGAGGCTGAAATCCATCTTACCATCACATCCTGAATAGTTAAGAGGATCCTTTCTTTGTCTGTATTGCTTGCAGGGTCAGGGCATCCGTGGGCATCCAGAAGGGTGAAATGAAAATCACAGGGCGTGTTGTCGGTGGAAGACTTGGTACCCTAGGGGCAAGCAGAGAGAATGGGCGCAGGAAAAGCAACTTACATCCCTGAAGATGTGCTGGTCCCTCGTCCTCTCTGTTGGTCTCCAGGCCTCCCGTCTCCCTCCTCACCTCCTCCTCCTTCTCTGCTCCCGCTCCCAAAGCGGATCTGGTCAAACTCATCCCTGCCTCACCCACACCACTGCAGGCCCATAGAAAGTAAGCAGACTGGGATTTAAACTCGGGCCACCACCCACCTAAACACTGGCTCAGTGAGGACTGAGTGACGACCGGCGTGGAGGTATGGCCACCACATCTTGCTGAATAAAAAAGGTGGGGTTATCAAATAGAGTGGATGGTATATAATCCCATCTTTGGGAAAGTAACAATAAGAAATAAGGGAGGGGCACCTGGGTGGCTCTGTCAATTAAGCGTCTGACCCATGGTTTCGGCTTAGGTCATGATCTCAGGGTCGTGGGATCGAGCCCCGCATCCGACTCCACGCTCAGTGCTGAGTCTGCCTGAGATTCTCTCTCTCTCCCATCCCCTCTGCCCCCTCCTCAAATAAATAAATACAATCTTAAAAAAAGTCAAGGAAAAAACAGTACTCACTGGGAAGTTATTTATAAGGTCATCTAAAACAGAAGTACCCAAGCAATGGGACGGCCCTAAAAATGATCCTTCATTTTTTAAGCCTCACCATTGAAATTACTGAAGGGGGACTGAAGGGATTTGCTGCGGGGCCCTGCTGGGGACCAGTGGGGCGGCCAGCGATGGCACAATAGAATTTCCACTGTACCCCCAGGTGGGTGAGCCGTCGTGGGCCTCGGCAGAGTCCACAGGGGGCAGAGCTGCTGGGGACACAGCTTGTGACAGGTGTTTAGTTGTTTCCACGTGTCAGCCAGTAACAAAGACTTGAAAACACTGAACGGTAATTGTGGGCAAATAACCAGTTTACCCCACTCCAGGGTCCACACAGTGGAGGGAAAGCTCAGAGCCGATAACTAAACTCGCGGACTACCACTCACTGGGAAGGGGCCAGGACTGGAACATTCCAGATCCACCACCTCCTCTTGGATATAATCAACACATACATAAAATGAATACAAGAAATCTATATTATGAACGGATATACCCATCTATGATCTCTGGGGCAGTGGGATTATGAAAATATTTTATTTTCTTTGCTATCAATTGAATTCTTTATATAGACTGTGCATTATCAGGGGAAAAAAAACACATCTTACTAATAGAAAAGAGTGTGCACTGTTTCATTCCTGATACATAAATGGAGCCCTGTTATGCACTGCAACACAAAGCCTAACATGACTGAGACCTGGCTCTTTGGCAGAACTCTCTGGAAAGAGGCACCCCGTTTTCATCCAAGTTCCTGAGCTGCTCAAAACCCTACAGTGGCTTCCCCCCTGACTCAGAACAGAATCCCTCGCCATTACTACAGCCTCAAAGCCCTGGGCCATCTGAGCCTCGGCCTCACCTCTTTTCCTCGCCCACTTGCTCACCCAGCGCCCAAACACACTAGCGTCCCCGTCCTCCCGCCTCGGGGCCTCCGCACCTGCTGCTCCTGTGCCCGGCATGCTCTTCCCCACATGCCTCACTCCCCGGCTTTCTCGGGAACTGCGCACGGAGCATGTCATCAACGAGAAGCCCCTGCCCGTCTTTCTCCAGCCCTTTGCCATTTCTCTGATAAGCCCCATTGCCTACTGTCTGTTTTATCCTCAGTGTATAGAACAGGGCCCGGGATCTGGAGCGGGGACCGTGGGCCACGCAGTGCATACACCTGTCTCCCAGGGCGGCTGCTCCTCAGGTCCAGCTGCTGCTGTCATGTAAGAATGGGGCCCCGAATGTTCGGGTTCTTCAAGACAAGCCCCCAGTTCACATTTTGACACGGAATCTCCTGATTCTTAAATGTCAGCTAGTAATTCTTTCAAAAGCCCCATGCACGTCAATGGGCTGGGGGCCAACAGAGCATGCCTGCAGCATGCGGGTCTGTGAACTCAGAGGCACCAAGAAATTGAAGATCGCTAAGGGTATGATTGAAGGCAGACAGGCTGGTGTGTTTCAACAGTGAAGGTCAGATGAAAAGTACACACGCAGGCAATGCATTTCCTTTTGCTCCATTTCAGAGCTGCACTTGCAAACAGTGTGAGGTGGCTGAGTATATTTAGCCACATGCCTTTTTTTCCCCTCTCTCTCGTTCAGATTGCATCTCTTACGGCTTCTGCCTTGGCCGAAAACTAGCGTCACCATTTTACTCTTTCACTTAGCAGGAAATAACTCCAAGGGAAAATTGACTGTGAAGACTTACGGAGTGCCCCCTCAAGATGGGGAGGGAAAGGAAAGAAAGAAATACACTCAAGCACTCACGGTGGAGAAAATGAAGTGTTGGCAGGGCAGGGCAATGAGGATTCAAAGCACGCGTGCACACGGGAATGCTAATGGAAGCTTTCATAGCTCGTGAGGGGCAGGTTGTCTGGTGCTGCAGGGAGCTGGGGAGCTTGCCAAGGAAGGACTATATGTTCATTTAATGGGGGTGGGGGTACCAAATGGCCAAAGGAGACGAGGGAACTACCCCACTTCCTGCATGAAGGACGTGCACACGTTCTCTGACAGGCGGCGTGGCTGGGACTGTAACAGACTGAAGTTGGCCGCAGACCAGCCTCCCAAACGAAGGGAGACTGACGGCTATTTGCACAGACATGTGCTCAGATCCTGAGCAGGGACCATTCTGTTGATTCAGAAGCGTGTGTGTGTGTGTGTGTGTGTGTGTATGTTGTGTGGGAGGTGGGTGTTAAAGGCAATAAAGTCCACACTACAATTTTGCCTATTGTAAAATCCCATTTCTAGGGACTGGGTAAGAAACAAGGTCATTGGGTTATTCTATAAAAACAAAAGGGTTTTTTTTTTTTTTTTTTCTTCCAGGAAGACAGAATTTCCAATTTATTTTCAGACTTTTGTAGCCAGGATGTGAACCAAAGTGACCCTTTGCTCCTTACCTGTCCTTCTTTTATGTGCCAAGAAGGACATACAAACAGGCAACACCACAGAGGAATGTTTCCTGGTCACTGTTCGCACGGATTTTATGAGTCATGTGCATTTCTTAAAGGCAGGTTTTTGATACAGAAGCAAGACTTTGTTCTTTGATGGAGGCTGTTGCATCTGCAGCCTGGGGCCACAGCGGAACACACGCCTGGCGAATGGGGCAGGGGCTGGCTTAGGGGCCTGACTTTGTCCTGCTGCCTCCCGGTAATTTTGCTTCTACATAGCCATGGAGACGATCTATGCGCTCATTCTATGTATAAAAGCAATGACCTTGGAATAAAATCCAACCACCCACACTCACCCCTTGCCAGGCTCATTGTGCACCTCCTGGTCTGCCCTACTGCCCTTCCAACCTCACCTCATCCCACACTCCCTCTGGGGCTCACATTGGGCCTACAGTGTGCTCCTTCAACAAGTCCAGCCTCACGGCATCTGTGCATGCTGTTCCATCTGCCTGCAATGCTTTTCCCATCAGGTTTCAGCTAAGTATCAGCTCTGCCCACCTCCCCTTCCCTCCTTGCTCCACACTCTCACCCAGGTTTTAGGACCCTGGCAAATGTCACTTCCTCTAGGAAGCCTTCCTGGATACCCTCTCTCCTGGGCCCACCACACCCTGCCCCACCCCTCAGCTCCCTCCTGTGGTAGAGGGATCCTATGCTGTTGCCTCTCTGGGGTCAGACACCAGCCTTACTGATACCTGGACTCCGGGGGCCCTAGCGGAGCATCTAGCCCGTGGTCTGGGCGCTCACTAGAGTGTGGGAGATGAATGTCGGAGTGAAAGAACTCAGGGGCATAAGGAAGGAAGGTCACAACGCACCCCGAGAGCCACTGAAACACGAGCTGAGGCCCAGTCCTACCTGTGGACGGTCCCCAGAAGCACCCTGTGCCTTGGCGGTCTCATCTCCACATGCCTCAGAATCTTCAGAATAGTCCAGAGGAGGCTCGATGTGGAGCCGTGGGCCAGCTTCCGTTCTGATCTGCACCGATTTCTAGACAAAAGGAGGCTGTTTCAGACACAATGGAACAAGCATCTCGATTCCTCTGAGGGGTGAGCTTCTTAGGGGGCTGACCGCGAGGTGGCATGTCCCTGTACCCCAGCAGTCACGCTACGAGGCACGCTGGCCCGGCAATGGCTCGGAAGGGCCAGCCCAACGGGTCCCGCCACCTCTGCTCAGAAGTCTTTACTGGTTCCTACTGCACAAAGCATGTTCAGTGGAATTTTTTTAAAGCAACTTTTTCGGTTGAAATACCTTAGCAGTAGAACGTTAGTGGGTGATAAACTTCCCCAAATTGGCTTTGTGATCCAATGAGTTTAGGAGACCCTGGGGGTCCTTTTTCCCTCCCGACTTCTCAGAGCTGGGGCCAGGGGGGCATCAGCGAGGCACCACATTTAAGACGGGGCACAAATCCAAGAGCGAGGGCCTCCTTAAAGTTTCTGCTCTGGGCCTCGCTCTAGGGAGGCCCGGCTCTGGAGAGAAGGAAGAGGTCGGCCACGCCTTGTGTACTGAATGCATTACCCCTCCAAGGGACAGAGATTTAGACCCTGCCTTTCTTCTCATGTCCTGGGTTAGAACGCTCCACCCCTGTAAGACTCTGCGTCCCCACAAGCTTGGTGAACTTAGCGGTTATCTTGATGATGAAGGACATGATGCCGAACCTTACCGCCCTGCAGGCCTCTCCCTGGTTAGGACTGAACACCTTTCTCCACCACAGTCACACCGCCCCCCGCCCCCATCAGCACTTTCACACTAGTGTTACTCCTAGTGCTTTAGATGCTCACTTAGTCCTATAGCAACCTGAGGGGGAAACCGAGGCACCAGGCTCCATGCCTCTGGCCCAAGATCACACAACTAGGAAGCCGCAGAGCTTAGATCTGAACCCCAGCAGGATAGCTCCAGAGGCCTTGCTCTAAATCAGGGATGGGTCAACATTTCCTGTAAAAAGAAAGTATTTTCGGTTTTGCCAGCCATATGGTCTCCGTCACAGTACTGAACCGTCCCATTGTAGCTCGAAAGCAGCCACAGATATTGCCTAAGTAAACGGGCATGGCTGGGTCCCCAAAACACTTTATTTTCAAGAACAGGCTGTGGCCAGATTCGGCCCATGAGCTGGAGTTTGCCCACCGACCCCAGTACTAAACTGCCCCACTGTACTGCCCCCAATGGGCATGTGAAGAAGAAATGTGCCCAGCCTCGGCTACCGTGGCCTTTGGGGAGAAGAGAGGGAAATCAAGGAATTTCCTGAGAATATCAAACACTCAAAAAAGTAGGCAGGGGCATGGCTATAGATCATTCGAGAAAAAGATCTTGGCAAGAGAGAGTAAAGAAAAAGAGAGGCTGGAAAAGGCAGGTGGGGAGCCCCCTGTCGGAGAACAGGGAGCAGGCAGAGGGGCAGAAGGAAGGTGCTCGGGACATTTTTCTTTCTTTTTTTTTTTTTCCAAAGATTTTATTTATTTGACAGAGAGGCACACAGCGAGAGAGGGAACACAAGCAGGGGGAGTGGGAGAGGGAGAAGAAGGCTTCCCGCCGAGCAGGGAGCCCGATGCTGGGCTCGATCCCAGGACCCCGAGATCATGATCCGAGCCGAAGGCAGACGCTTAACGACTGAGCCACCCAGGCACCCCACATTTTTCCTTCCCTAGGGCCATCCGTCACTTGGCCATGCCCCCCATGCTCTGACTCCAAGTGTGGCCCTGCTGCCTCCCAGGCTGTGTCAGCTTGCTCTCAGAGCATTTTGGAGGGCGGCTGCAGGGTGTATGGAGGGGAAGCTGCACGTGGAATAGGCCAGGAGACTCTGGAGAGTCTTCTTGCCTTGGGCCAGGATGAAGCTGTAAGGGCTTTGAAGTTCATCTCCAAGAAAGATTTTTCTACCGTAACTCTGGGGAGGGCGGGCTCCCCCCTCCTCCTCAGGAACCATTTAATAGCGTCCAAATGCTGAAATGAGAGAGACAGACAGAGAGAAGGAGGAAGGGCTGGAAAGAGGGCGAGGGGGAGGGAGAGAGGAGGGGGAAGGGGCAGGGGCATGGAGGGAGGGGCACTGGGCATGGGGCACAGCCTGGCCCCTCCATAGTTCTCTGTTCCTTTAGCTAGAAAGGGAAGGCTTGGACCAGGACCTCACTACTGCACGTACAGCCGGTCCGTGCACCAGCAGCCTCGGCTTCTCCTGGGGGATTTGTGAGAAATGCTGAATTTCAAGCCCTGTCTTAGAGCTAGGAATCAGAATCTGCATTTTCACAAGAGCCCCGGTGACATACACACACACTGAAGTTTGAGTAGCATGAGCCTAAGTTTTGTGGTGGGTGCTGCCGTTTCCACCCGTCCCACATGCGCCCCCCGTCTTTGGGCAAAAGCACCCTGATTGTTTTGGGGGAAATCCTCTCCCTCCCTCCCCACCCCCAATCCAAGTGTTCATGTGGAACTGAGTCCACGGGTGGCTGGAGCATATGACAGGCCCAGCCAAACTGAGTGCTAGATCCTGCGGGCCCGGAGTGACTAGATGACTGGTTCAGGGAAGCCAAAGAGATGCAATAGTAGGCTGACAGAATGTAAGGTGGGAGCTGATGGTGGCCACCTTGGTACCACGCAGAGCAGCATTGGGAAAAGCAGAGTTGAGAGATGGAGAACGAGCCCGGCTACACTGTCTGAGCGCCTGGATCCGGCCATGCCTGAACTAGGAATTCCCACGGGCAAGTGAAAGAGCTGGCATTAATGCAGCTCTCCGGGTCTGATCTGAATGATAAATATGAGAAAGACCTCCAGGGTTCAAGAAGGAGAGCCCAGGTATGTCTCTCTCCACTGCTGCTTTCCCATCCTCCCCCTCCCCAGAAGTGTTCCTCGCCCTTCCTGGGAGTTTGGCACAACTGCTTGCCTTGACCAAAGGTCAGGAGATGGGTTTGCAGTAGGCATGAGGGCATGTATAATCAACAAGTCCTTTCTGAATCCTGACTGCATACACGGTTCTGGAAGCATGTCAAGGCAGCAAAAAATGTAACCACCAATGGCCTGGCCTCGGGGAGTTCACACAGCACACACAACAGAAGAACATGTTTAGGAAGCAACATTTGACAAGATTAATGTGGTCCAGAAAGAGTTTTAAATGCTGAGTGGGTGCTGGAGAGGGGAATAAATAGTCCTCCATCTGGCCTGCTCTCCTACCCCAGCCCCAGGGAGGCGCCTCTGCCACCACTGGAGGAGATGGGGAGCCGCCTCACCCACATGAAGACGCCCACCTCCCAATAGGAGCACGAGGCTGGCAGGTTCCAGCCCAGCCCCCAGGAGGCGCCCGCTCCCTGCCTCCCACCTTCACATGCTTGCAAGGATGATGCCCGAGCTCCTGGCTGGCTCCCCGCTTGGCACGCTGCTTTACCCGGAGTGGGTGTTTGTAAGTGGCTGCTCTCTCCTGCCCACTTGCAGCACCCAGACTGGATAGACCCCTGCAGTATCACCCACATACCAGGACAGGATTTAAAAGCCCTGATCCCCGAACACCCATGTTCCAGTTTGCCGGCCCACGGCCAGCTTTTGTCCTCAGCGACACTCAGCCCAAGGCTGTGCCCAGAGTTATCTGTGTGTATCTGCCGCCCCCTTAGCAAAGTGTTCTAAGAGATGTGCGTTCAAGCTACTATAGACTAGAAAGATCAAGGCTAGGGGTTGCCCTGTATGGTTGTTCAGGTTGTGCAGTACGTAAGTAGCTCCCTCTAGAAGTAAGAGAGCTCTGACGATCCTGACAGGCAGGTTTGGGGTGGGGAGTAAATCTACCTTATTTGATATGTTCTTCCCGGATTTGTTTGATCTCTTATAAATAATAGCGCTCAACACTCTGACAGTCTGCGTCATGCAAGGTTGCTGTAAAAGCCGATGCTTTATGGGTTGTTTCATTCATTGTCCTCACGGCAGGGGTTTTCAAAACTCAGAAATAGGAAAACAAAGGAAAGGGCTTCACATTTGTACTCATGAACTTTCCTGGGGGTGCTTCAGCTGCCTGGCCCACAACAGGAAACCGGATACAGCAGTAGAGTGAAAGCAAAGCCTTTGCTTTAAATTGCAATGAACTTGCTTTCTGGGCCTTTAAGGAAAGCCCACCCCACAGTAAATTGCTGAAAGGCCAATCCCTTCACCACCAATTTAATGCTAAGAGCCGATGACGTTCATCAAATCTGACAGCATTTTGGTAAACGACGGCTCTGTTGATTAGGCCGCTGTCCACCCAAGTATTACAAGGCTGAGGAAGCCATAAATCTTAATCCACTGATAGCAGGAGAAAAATCTGAGGCTGAGAAGTGGTGGTGGATAAAGGACAGTACCAACAAGAGCCCATTTATCACCTCCAGCCCAGTCCACGGCGCAGGCAATAGCTCGGAAGCCAACATCGCGCCGTCATCCACCTCCTTGGCTCTCCCACAATTGGAGAGTCCCAAGAAGGGTTTTCCAGGTCAGGCTCTGGGCCAGTATTTGGATGACTCTGTGACCTTCTGGAGCAGGGATCCTTGGGCCTGTGTGCCTGGGGCAACCCCTTCTGTCAGGGGCATCTCTACCGGAAAGTGCTTCCTAGTTGCAGGACAAGACCCTAAGAAGGGAACTTATTCTACTGGAAGAGGCAAAGGTATTGGTCCTGGTCACTGGGAAGGGGACATGTGACCCAGGGGAGTTTAGGGCAACACTCAGAAAAACTGGCAAGCCGGCCCGCTGAAGAGTGCAGGGAGGCCACGGCGAGGGAGCAGTGCTGGCCAGGGGTGGGCTGGGACTTCGGGGCTCCCTGGGCACTGTGACCTCTGTGTCCCCTGCTGACCTGGCCGTGGTCAGCACCAAAACACCAAGTGCCTCTGTGGCCCCCACCTGTCCCTCCTGCTGGGCACAGCCATACAGGAGCAGCCCCAGGACTGGGACCAGGAGGTGGGACCTCTCCTGACGGAGTGGCTTTTGAGAACTGGCCACCACTGGCCACTGGGGATTCTGCCGCCTTGACCACTGCCTACCTCTGGCTGCCTCCAAGGACAGTGGAGCCCACCCAAAAAAGTGAGGTCGAGACGGCCTTCCTTCCTATCCTAAGCACCCCAAAACCTGTCCCTGGGTACTTTCTACCAGGGAGAAACTTCGTACTTAGCTCCACTTGTTGGGGTCAAAGGAAACCCAATCAGTCCCTCTTCCTCCTGGCAACAGTGCAATTGGTACATCGGGTCTATCTATTGTCCTGGATGAGAAGCTGGGGTTCCAGGCCTTGCTCAGGGAACAGCTCCGGGGCAGGCAGGCTTTTCGCTTCTGGTCACAGCCTAGCAAGGCGGGAGCGGGCATCTGGTCCAGGCTGACCAACTGAGAGATTCAGATGGTCTCTCTCCTGGACAATTTCCACAAACGAATACTAAAAGACCGGGGAGATGACACCCCGGGATGGGTCGAGGAAGCTGAGATGATCAGGGGGCTCTGGGGGCCAGGGACAGAGCTGTGAGGTGGAGGCTGGGGGACAAAGAGACACAGGCTGCATTAGGCTCATGGCAGGGATGGGGGGGGGGGGCCCTGCTTCAAAGTCTCCTGCCTGGTCCTCCTGCAGCCACTTGGCCCCATGGGCATCCTTCGGCATGCGGCCACCAGGGATCTTCCTAAAACGTGAGCCCAAACACGTAACTCTCCTATTGAAAACCCTCCAGAAGATTCCTCACATTTAAAATGAAATCTAAACTTCTTCCTGGGGGCTTCCAGGCACTGTGTGATCTGCCCCCTCTGACCTGTGACCCCTGACCCCACACTCACCGTCTCCGTCCCTGCACACTGGCCACCCCAAGGGTCCCTTCAGCCTGACCCGGCTTCCTGCCGCCCCACCGTGCCCTCTGCTGGGAGACTCCCGCCAGACCTTTGTGGGGCTGGCTCTGCTCCTCCCCAGCTGTCAGGTCAGGCTCCACGGTCCTCGTTAACTGCCCGACCAGGCAGGTGCCACTCCTAACCCCACTTGCAGATGAGGAAGCAGCCATCAGACACTGAGCCGCTTCTCCTGGCCGTGCTACTGGATAGTGGTGGAGCCCAGGCTTGGATCTGTGGCCCCTGGGTTCCTGAGTCGGTGCCCTCACTCATCTCTCTGGGCTCGTCTGTCCCCGGCCGCCAGGTGCCCCTCCCCAAAGCAGCGGACGGCCCCTGCTGACAAACCACACACCGAGCACGCACTCCCTCCTGGCAGCCCTGGGAGGTCTGACTGATGATGGACTCAAGGCTCAGACAGGTCCCACTGCCAGCTCCAGGACACACAGCTAGGAAGGAGCTTGTCTGACTCCAAAGCCCATTCCTGTCTTTCCAGGGGCCACAGGTTCAAAGGCCCCAGTGGGCCAGGCGGGAAATGGAGAGGCGGGAAGCCAGCAGGTGGGAGGGAAAGAGCAGCCCAAGCACAATGACAGGCTACAGCCGCCACTTGGCCTCGGCTCGGGGGCTCTAAAGGGAGTGGTGCGGACTGTGGCAAACGGGAGCACGTGTACCCGGCCTGACGGGGCCGCACTCTGCGAATGGCTGCCTCGTGGGGAGGCGAAGCCCAGCAGGACGGCCAGCTCTTTCCATTTTTCCAGGGAAGTCGGAATCGAGCGTTTTAAAAATACAGAAAAACTTTTGAATTTAAATGTTAGCGAGTGACTAAGTCTTTTTTAAACCGTGTGAGTCCAAAAAACATTCTCCGGGGGACAAGTTCAGCCCACAGGCCTCAAGCTGCTCACTTGGAAGTCCGGCAGGCCAGTCCTCCTTATGCTTGGACCGGTTGTCACATCTTCCTTGTGGGCGGGACAGTGCCCCCTACCTGCCGTCTTCACAGCTGGGGCTGCAAGGGCAGGAACCAAGCCTTATGTGATTGTTTGCTTCTAACCCCAGAGCCTCACACAGTGCCTGGCCTGGGGTAATAAATGCTTGCTAAATTAAAAATAAAGGATGAGGGGCGCCTGGGTGGCTCAGTCGTTGGGCGTCTGCCTTCGGCTCAGGTCACGATCCCGGGGTCCTGGGATCGAGCCGCGCATCGGGCTCCCTGCTCGGCGGGAGGCCTGCTTCTCCCTCTGACCCCCCACCCATGCTCTCTCTCTGTCCTTCTCTCTCTCAAATAAATAAAATCTTTAAAAAAAAAAAAGTTAACTGGAGGGGTACCTGGGTGGCTCAGTCGTCAAGCATCTGCCTTCGGCTCAGGTCATGATCCCTCCTGGGATCGAGCCGCGCATCGGGCTCCCTGCTCCGCGGGAGGCCTGCTTCTCCCTCTCCCGCTTCCCCTGCTGTGTTCCCTCTCTCGCTGTGTCTCTCCGTCAAATAAATAAATAAATAAATAAATAAAGGATAATTTCTTTTGGGACATGGCTTCTAGTCCTCTCACCACTACTGAATGCTCCCTGGTTTATCCGTATCGAGAGGGGGTGGTCCCCAAAACATGGCATGTGGGTGGAGCAGAGTCCGTGCAGTAGTGGGGGGGGGGCTGACCCCCCAGAACCCCTTCTACTTTATTCCTAGGATGACTTTGTGTTCAGTAGAGGCCAGAAAGCCAGTCTGTGTTTCCCAGATGCCCTTTCTGTGGACGTTCTGGAAGTGAGCTAGCTACAGCCCGTCAGATGGCCTCCTACAAGCAGGGAGAGCAGAAGTGAGGTGGAAAGAAGGGGACACACGGTGGCCGATGCTGTGCTGGGCACAGTGGCCGAGGCGATGGGTTTTCAAGCGTCCCAGCCTGGCCGCACAGGCTATGGGCAGTGCTGCTCTCGCAGGCACGGTGTCATCGGAGGCCAAGGGTTGTGGCGGTGGTCACCTGCTTCCTGGATGGTCCCTGATGCTGACCCTCCACCCTCCCCACCCTGTCCTAGGTAGCAGATTTCCTGGAAGGCTGGGTGCCATTCCTGGAGGCCCCCAGCTCAGGACCCCTCCTCTTTTGCCGCCCAGAGATCTTGCAAGCACCCACTTCCCTGCGCTCCGTTCATCTCTGATTAAAACAGCCTGCGTGGTCTCTACTGTTAGGCACTGACTGACCCCTGACTGATACAGTGCAGAAGGACAATTACAGCCTTCATGGCATCAGGAAGCCAGGAAATTAGCCATGATTAGGCCCTGTGAAGTGTGAGACCGCAGGGAGAGGCTGGGGAGGGATGCTAATTAATCTTGGGCCAAGTCTTTTAAATTGCACAGGCTCTGGGGCCAGCTGTGAAGTCACAGTCTAAGATGCAAATATGGCTCCTGATAATAGAAGGCACTCGAAACAACTAGGAGGGTCTGAAGTGGGAAGTGGAGAAAGGCCTCCTTAATGAGAAATTAACATTCATTGCCGGGGACAAAAGAAGGCCTCTAGGCTGTGTGCCCTGTAGGCCTTGCTCACCTGCACTAAGATAAGGCTGTGGGAGTCAGCTAGCTGGCCAGGAACACCCTCAGTACTTCATCACAGACCCACAAAGGTAGGGAAGACCAATGGGTTTGGGGGTCACAGGTCCAGGGTTCAAACCTTCCTAGTAGCTCTGTGACTCTGAGAAAGTCAGCTTATCTCTCTGGGCCTCAGTTTCATCAAAGGTACAATGAGGACAGTAATAGACCTACAGGGTTATTGCAAAGACGGCCAATAAAGCTTGCAGAAATATTTCCTACAGACCCACACATACGGCACAGGGCAAAAAATCAATCCAAATCTGGGTGACCACAGGATTAAAAAGGATTACACAACATTGCTTAAGCCTCATTCCAGACCAAGTGAGTCAGAATCTCTGGGGATGGGGCTCCCCAGGTGATGTGAATGCGCTGGGGGGGTTGAGACCCACTGATCCCAGACAAGATGTGAGTAGCCGCAAGGTAAGGACTATACGGGCAAGAATACGGCACTTGGAACAAAGATCTGGGCTTGAGTCCTGCTGCTGTCACTTCTTAGTGGTTGGCCTCGGAGAGCTCACTTGGCTTTTCTGAGCACTCATCTCCTTGGCTTCTTTAAAACAGGAAGAAATTTGGAACTTGCCCTACAGGTGTGCTGTGAGGACAGAGGAGAGGAGTCATGTGGGAACTCAGCCCGCATCTCGTGCCTGGTTGGCACTCAAAACCACAAGCTGCTGAAGCACCCTGAAGTGGCATCTCAGGTCTGTGGGGCAGGGGCTTGGTCTCATTCACCCACTGCATCCCTGGCATCGAAGAACGTGCCTGGCACATAGTAGGTGCTCAGTAAAAGACAGCTGTATAAATGAGTCATCACCACGGGGCTGTGAGTCTGTGCTGGGGTGGCCCCATCCCCCATCTGGAGGGGAGGATCATGCCACACAGAGGGGGCGGGAGGTCCCCAGACTCCTCTACCTTCCAGGGGCCAACACTACATGCAGAGAGGACACCAGTGCGGTGCCCAGCCAGACCCACCACTGCCCACAGGGATTCCCAGTGCTCGGATTATGTTTCTGTTTCCATAAGAACCCTGCTCCTTGTTCTGAAGCACGAGTTAGGGCCGTATGTCTCTACACTGCCCAGGGTTTCCAGACCTGGTGCCATCCTCGGCGCTGGACTTTGCTGGGGGCTGTCCGTGAACTCCGTCTTAAAGCTTCCTCTCCTTCTCGCAACAGGGTTCTCCGTCCGTAATCTGCACCAGGGGTGAGGGAAAGAGACTCAGCGAGGCAGCCGTGACAAGTTCACACCCAAGGAAGATGCGTGACTTCCATCTAAAATGCACACCCCGTGCCCAAAGTCTCGTATGCAAAGCGAGTCCTGTTTGTAGCAGCCGGGCATTAGAAAACAGGCCAAATGCCCAGGAGAAAGGGAAGGGGGAGGAGCAAGTCACCGCTGAACCGGCAGGTCTATATACAAAAGAAACAGTCTCTGAGATAGGGAAGCAGGGTACACACCGTGTGCAGTACAGGCCATCATTTGTGTAGAAGAAGACAGAAGGGAGGGTTATTTGTTGAATGAGTTAAGGTACTGCTGGGGGCCCAAGTACAGAGACGCCTGCTAACTGCACCTCCTTGAAACCTGCACCGGGAAAGGCGTGCTTGTCCCAACTAGCAGCAGGTTGGCCCGACTCCTCCTCCCTGAGAGCTAAGAGAATCATCCCACTTCCCTCGTTGCCCTGGAGGGCTAGGAAGCTCATGCTAAACTCTAAGCTGGACAGCAGTGACTCTCCTAGGTGAAGGTTTGGGGACATCACTTTCTCCTTTTATCTCCTCGTTGTTTTGACTTTTGCTGTCTAGTACGGCTTGGGATATTCCCCATACCTATAAGGCAACGAATGAGAACAACACGAATCAAGATTATTGTGCGATGGGCATTTTACATTTCTTATGTCATTTAACCTTCCTGGCAAGCCGGCAAGGTGGGCTTAATTATTCCCATCTCATAGAAGCGGAGACTGAGGGTCAGAGAGGACCCGACTGCCAGAGGTCTCAAAGCTAGAGAGTGGCAGAAACCCAGCTCTGCCTCATTCCAAATGCTCTTCCCGCCACTCGGTAGCAGGCCGGGTCCTCAGACAAAGCAGCCTGCCTTCAAGGGCACTCTGGTGCCCTAGGGATGGGTGCCCTCGTCAGTCCCAACTGACAGATGAGGAAAGAAAGGCCTGGAGAGACAAAGTAACATGGCCAAATTGGGACCCAACCCCGTGTGCTCAGCCATTTCATTCACTTTCCCGCCAGGTCATTTTTGGAGCCAGCTGCTGGGTGGGGTGCTCCTATTCCAACTTCACAGACTCTCTGAGCTTTTAGTACAGGACACATGGGACCGGTTTAAAGTCTGTGAAGTATGGATTAACTACATTCAGACATGAACTGTGGAGTTAAATATCACACAGGGTTGGGTACTAAAGTGAAGACAGATCCAGTGAAAATCGGGTATAATTTAAATTATTCTAGACATTTCCTTCAATTACTGGCACCGTGAAATGGAAAAGCCAGGAATTTACTGCTCTGGCCACCTTTGCCCTGGGGTAATGGAGGCCAAGGCTAAGTTTTATTTATTTATTTATTATTTTTTTATTTTTTATTTTTTTAAAGATTTTATTTATTTATTCATGAGAGACAGAGAGAGAGAGAGAGAGAGAGGCAGAGGGAGAAGCAGGCTCCCAAGGAGAAGGGAGCCCGATGTGGGACTCGATCCCAGGACTCTGGGATCATGACCTGAGCCGAAGGCAGACGCTTAACCATCTGAGCCACCCAGGCGCCCCAAGGCTAAGTTTTAAAAGGAATAAAAAGGGATTTCTCTTTCTTTCTCACACTCCTGCTCCCTCTTTTTTTTTTAGAGAAAGAAAGAAAGCGCACGTGCATGCCAGCAGGGGAGGGGCAGAGGGAGAGAATCTCAAGCAGTCTCCTCATCCAGTGCAGAGCCCAACAGAGGGCTCAATCTCACGACCCTGGGACCATGACCTGAGCTGAAATCCCGAGTGGGCTGCTTAACCCACTGAGCCACCCAGGTGCCCCCTGCTCTCTTTCTGGCAAAGTGGGTAGAGTTAACTTGAACAGGTTAACTAGTTATTTGCTGGTAAGTTTCAGGGCATGGGACGTAGCTCCACTGCGCCCAGGTGACCCATGCTCACTGTGTGTCCCCTCGGCGTGTGAAGCACTCCTGGTGAAGTCAGAGTGGACAGCTTTCCGGGGGGACGTCTTCAGCTCCGAATTGGCCCCGTTGACGTAGACAGAGAAGCCCTGCTCCAAGTGCTCCAGTCTCAGTTGCATGGGGTCCTTGGTTTTCAGATGCTTTAACACCCTGGAAGAGAAACAATCACTTGCTCCTTGTTATTGGAGCCTGGGCCGCCACCCAGGCCCACGTGGGGAGAGAACTGCGCCTCTGACGGGCAAAGCATCTCTAATCGGAGGCCGGGTGGCGGGTGCCCAGCTGTTCATCGACAAACAGCCTCTAAGAGGCCCATTACACACACAGAGAAGCAGCAAGGGGGAGACTGTTTCGGGCCCTACAGGGGTGTTTCTGCTTTCGTTCTGAGGCTCAAACGCACATTAGCAACAACGCAGGCGCAAGTCATTCCTCTCTCTGCGGTGGCCGACAACAGAAAGCAGGCGTGTGTGAGCGCAATCACCACACAGCCTGGGCCTCCTGGGATGACCCCAACTTCATGCATCTCCACCTCATGTGGATAACGGCACCTTCTCCAGGGCATAACAAAACATGGGTCTAAGGGTCTTAGGTTCTAAGCCTTTGCAAGAGAGTTCAGAGAACATCTACAAATCATAAAACATCCTTCGTCCAACCAGGCAGACTGACTTTTTGCTTCAGTAAATAAGCGTGTTCTCAAAAGCTCACCCCTGATATCTCAAATGTCATCAGTTTATATTCTGATGCAATGAAAGCATATATCAAAGCAGGCTTTAATTCAAGATTAATGATATGATTATCACCTTTTGGCTAAAAGGGTCTTGCCGTGAACATGGCTGGACCTCGAGTTCAAGTTTTCTCGAAAACCCAACTTCACACCTCAGGCTCGATCCTTTCCCAACTCCTGATATTGTCAGTACCATAAACAGCATGCAGCATCCTCACCAGCCCCAAGAGAACCACTCCCATCGGACACCAAATCCCTGTGTCTCTACAACCACCTCTGTGCACCCCGCATCAACTAGCTTTATTTCCGCACAAGAAGAAATACAGACAACCACCTGCGTGGCAACCAGGGTGCACCCCTTTAAATAAGTTCCTGTCAACCTAGCAAAATGCAAATTTTAAAAAATAATAGAAACAGTAATCACATCAAGGGTGTGTACGAGGTGCCAGACTCTGTTCTACCTGCGGTACAGATACGGTAGTTGGTTCTTGTTATTCGCAGTAGTTTTATTTTATGAAGTCACCACAAACATGGAGTTAGTGAATACTGAAACTTTGTTCCTAGGGGAAAATACAGGATTTGGGTCCTGTGAGCCTCTCATAACATTTTCACCAAATGATCAATACAGAACCCTGCTGTGTGTGTGTTTCTTTTTAAAGGCACCTAATTTGATACATAGTTGAGACACTGACATGGAACTCACACACCAGCACTCTGTAACTCAGGCCTGAGGGAAGCTCATCTAACACATGTTTTTTCTCCCTTAAGAGACATCATAGCCTTCTTACATTTAGGAACACTAGAGAGCACTTCAGCACCATGCCTGGTGGCCAGTTTAAACAGCAAAATCACCAACAAAAAGCATAAAAATGTGGAAGACACGGCACTCAGTATACTTATGGGGTAAGAGCTAAAATAAGAAGGTGGAGTATTCCCTTGTTCTACCACAGCTGGGAACGTGTATTTGGTATTGGGCAACCAAAATTTTTTGCCACTCTGCACTTGTCTTTAAATGACCACAAAAGCACTGTAAATATTTAAAATTTACGAATAAATTTTCGTGAGTAGGTGAATTCATATTTAGGGAACCTGTGAATAATAAGGATTGACTATGTTAAGACATTAATCTTCCCCAACAACCCTATGGGGTAATTACTTTTATTATCCCCATGTAATAGATAAGGAGAGTGAGACACAGAGAGGGTAAGTAACTGGCCCAAGGCCACACAGCTGGTATGGTGGTAGGGCTAGGGTGCAAACTTAAGCAATCTGGCTCGAGAGTCTTCACCACAACAAAGACAATCTCTACAGCTAAGCGAGAGGACATTAAACCTGGCCAGCTTAGACATTGCTGGTAACTCACAGAACCTTTTCAGAAGTAATATGAAAATAGAGAAAATGCCATATGCTTGGTCTTCCCCTTAGTGAGCCCATTCTGGCAAATCACTCTTGACCAGGAACAACAGGTCAGTGTTCGGTCATAACAAAACCCTGAAAGCAACCCAAAAGTCCAACCCCAGGGAATGGAACCTGGGATCCCACGCAGCTGAGATCATTATGAAGAGTCTGTCCAAACGTGAGGAATTGCTTGTGATCGGGGCGGGGTGGGGAGCAGAATAACAAAGGGATGTGTGTGGTTAAGTGCAAAGTTGGAAAAAGGTGTGTTTGTGGACGCGGCATGGAAGGTGATACACGTGAAAATCCAATCATGTTGAGGAAGGAGGGTGGCATTTCGGGTGATTTCTTTGTTTGGTTTTTAAATGTTTCTTTAGCTGTTGCTACATCCATCTTTTCAACAATCATGGCAGGAACATTTATTATAGACTTCTTATCTCCTGCCGGCCTTGGAAGCCTGGGAGTTGATTGTTGGGCGGGCAACAGCATAAAACAGAAGGAAAACACAAGTCACTAAGAGACGCTTTCCAAACACAGCCATCCTTGTACTCTCTGGAGCCAACCGCCAAGGGCTGCAGTGGGCAGCAGCAGGCCCTGGGGAGAGAGCACAGGGAGCCCGGGCCCTGGGAGGGGCCCAGAGAGTGGAAAGTCTGACCGCCCAGCCACAGGGTGCCTGCCTCTACCTCCCTCCGGAGGCCGCCCTGTCTCCTGACGCTGCCTGGGTGCTGACAGTGATGTTCCGCTCGCTACGCGGGATCTGGGGCTGGTACTCCGTGTGTGCTTCTCTTTAAGCAGAATGATTGATGAAAATGTGGATTTATGAAACTGATAAATGAGGAGATAATTATCCAGACTGTGAAAGGGATCGCTGAAGGAACTCCCCGGCTGCAGATGAGCCGACAGTGATACGCACTACGCACGTGGCATCAAAGAAAAGTGGTGTCTTTTTTTTTTTTTTAATTGATAGCCTGCTTTGCGTAAAAAGCGGGCCCTCAGTGCAGGGGATTCAGGAAACTCAGACACGGTCCCTGCCCTGTGGAAGATGGAGCCCCTGCCCACCTGCTGCCCCATCATACCCCTAGTCTGGGTTTTGCTGGCTTCAGAGCAGGGGGCTCATGCCTCACACTACGGGAGACTCTCCGTGTGTCTGTCTATTCTCCCTTCCTACCGCGGGCATCAGACCCCTGGATATGGGGTCTGTGCTGAGTGTGAGGAATGCTCTCCATACCTGTTTCTGGAACAAGTGGCTCTAAGGCACTTCAGGTCTAGCAGGGGAGAGAAGACATGGATGCGCATCCTAACACAGCTCCCGTGGACCCATGCTCATCACTGGAGCCTTTCTGTCTGAGCCTGTAGCGACCTGTGGGGCCACCTATACACAGCTCTTTGGACAGAGAGGAAGTGGGAATGTGACAGGGGGACATGACTGGGGGGTCGGGGCACGAGAGGGTGCAGCCAAGCGTGAGGGGTGGTGGCGGGTTGCTCCTGGGCGTGGCCATGCCTGGGTCGATGGCTGAACCACCTCAGCCTCAGAGCGCTGTGGTTGCGATGACCAGGCTAGGTGGCCCCTCGGACCTCAGTCACCCCAGAGGCCAACTGAGGGCTTCTCCAGGGCTCAAGCATTCAAGGAATATCTGGATGTCAGCTCAGGGAGAAGGCGTGTTTAGCATTAATATGGTGATGGTGGTGACGACGATGACACCTGGGTGTTGTCTCTCTTACTCCCTCACTGGTCCTACCATTGGCTTGTTTTACAGATGAACTTGCCCAAGGTCACAGAGCCCAGGAAGCGGCCAAGATTTAAATTCTAGTCCTCGAGGCTCCAGAGCCCATCTCCCAGCCACACCATTCTGCTGTTTCTTGTCTCCTCACCGCTTATCACGCCACAGGGCCTCTGAGCAAGGGGAGTCCGGATGAGGAGCAGTGACTTCCAGCTGAGGGCGTCCTGGAGGTGGTGGCATTTGAGACCAGCCTTGAAGGATAGAGAGGTGAAGGGCAGTGGTGCAGACAGCCTGCTGTTCCTCCCAGAATGTCGGTGCTCACGGGCTCTGGGAATCGCCCTTTAAGGATGTCAGCATCCCCGATCCGTATGGATGGAGATCGCACAGTGTGAGGGATGAAGCTCCTCACAGGAGGCTCTCCCATTTCCTTAGGTTGTGTGACCTTGGGCAAGTCCCGACACCCCCCGGGCCTGTTCCTCTTCTGTAAAATGAGATCAAGAGTGCCTCGACCTCTTTGGGGTGTCATGAGGATGGAATGGGGTACTGGGCTGAAGCTCCAACTCAGAGACTGGCCCATGCCAATGACCCCCTGGGTGCTGGTTCTCCCCTTCCTTCTCTGCCTGAATTTCCTTTTGGGGCAGTGGGTTCACTTCTCTCATGGGTATTTTTTTCCTATACGTTTCCCTCAAACCACCTTTTCCAAAAAAGAAATAATACCACTGCTGGACTCCTGGATCCGGTCCAGCCTCCAGCATCTAGAGGGATGTATTACAGCTCCTCTCGGCTGTCAGCCCTCCAGTACTTGGCCCAGTCTGGTTGATCTGTTGTTGAGTGAATCTGTCGGGCGTGATTACGTCTCTCATGAAGGTGAGTGACCAGAATCACTAAGGATCCTCCGGGGGGTTTGTGCAGGGGTGACTCGGGGCTGTCACATCCTCCTCTACCTCCCCTGGTCCTCTCCTGGAGCACATGATCATGTTCTGCTTCTTCGGGCATAGTTATAAATAGGTGGCCTTGTGCTCACCTGCTGCTGCCCAGGGAGTTCCTCAAGGGCAAGGGCAGACACCTGTTCGTTTTGCCTCGCCAGCAACTCTCCCCCATCTTCCAAACTGAGCCTCTCGGATCCCCTTTCAGAACCACTCCATTCCTTCTCTTCTCCATATGGTTTGGGTAACATCCACTCCACCACCCAGCTTAAGGAGGTGGCCAAGGAGTGGCCCGTCAGACCATGCCACCTCACCAGGCACGGGGGGCGATTGGCTCGGGGCTGGGGCCAGGGCCCACCTCAGAACCTTTGCCAGAACTATCAAGAAGGAAGTGCTCTCTCCTCCTCGAGGCAGGATGTAAGTGTGGGGCCACCGGTGACTGCCTTGGCCCCCCGTGAAGGAAGTACTGGCCTCAGGTGACTCCAACATGGAGTCAGAGCTGAGTACCTGGATACAACTATGCCTGAAGCTGGATTTCTCACTTTCCTGAGCCAATAAGTTTCCTTATTGTTTAAGGTCTATTTACCTTGGGCTTCTGTCGGTTCGACCCCAGAAGCACTAACTAACAAAGTCTGTGCCTTCCTCATCACGATGTTCTTCCCACCGGTGGCAGTGCTAAGCACTGAGAAGGCCCTCAGCAAAATCCTACTGAATGAGTAAAAGAATAACATCACAGGCATCTGTGGTGGCTACGTTCTGGGCAAGTCACTCCTGGGAACTGGCTCCAGTGATTGCACACACCCCCTTTCTCAGGTCACGGGGCAACCCGGATCAGCAGACTGGGTTTTCATTTCCCTCTGTGCACACTATACAGCCCAGAGGCTGGTTTTCTACCAGGTCATACAACTAGATCTCCAATAAACTGCAGTTTATTTCCACAAAACCCCTCGTCATGAAAGTGGCAACTCTGACAGGTTTCTCCCTGCCTGATTATTTATGACAATGTCAAACCAAACAGCAATCAGAAAGTACAGCCCAGCTCCCCCACTTCCTGCCTGGATGACCTTGGACACATGGCTCACTGCTCTGGGTCTTCTTCATCTGGAAAACGGGTGCAAGGAGTGTAGCTACCCCTCATCAGGTAGTGGGAGGATATAATGAAATGATGGGAGTGAGGCGCCTGGCCACGCGGGAAGCACCCCAGAGAAGGTGCCTCTAAAGCAACACCCAGTGATAGCTTGGGGAGCCACCCACTTTTCATGTCTCTATCTGGAGGTGTTTCCAGCTCTACCTTCTGAGCTCCTGTCATCACGCCAGCCCCCTCTCGGTGACAGCGCATCCCCCAAATTTTATGGCAACTCGGCTTGGACATCTTTTTTAATTGCCTTGTGCTACAACCTTGTCTCTGGATATTCTCCTCTATGCTATCGGCTGGTGCCCCTTTGATTGTGCACTTATTGATCTGCTGATTAATGAGAAGCAATTTGCTCCTCAGGAACTATGACAATGTCCTCCCAGACAAGTCACACGGGTATGATTAAACAATCACTCAGGTGTTCGGTGGCACCATCTAGCCTGCCGGGAATGGAATAAAAATGCCCTGCTCCATGGCATTAATGATGATAAAAACCCCTTTGGGCTAATCAGCACGAGCCTCCTACTACCGCAGTTGGAGCCGCCCCTGGGCGGGGGAGACAAGCACAGGGTGGCTGGGCACAGAGGACACGCTGCCTGGCGCTTCTAGCCGCTCCTACAGTTTACCTGTTCAAGAGTTCGCCACTAGGGGTCGCGCTGCCTCAACGGGGGCATCTGGCAACGTGGGCGGGCGTTAGGGATCCTGGGCATCTTGGTAAAGGGGTCGGTGGGCAGGAATGCTGAACTCCTGTAACACCAAGGACTAAACCCATCCATGCAACATGCCAGTGGGGCCCCACCTGACAAGCACAGGGAGTCAGGCCAGTCAGATGAGGGCTGAATGCACATGCAGGATGACAACAACCCCCCCCCTCCCCCCCCCCCCCCCGCCCCGGCTCTCTTGCCTGCAAGACCCCAAAATCATTCCCATTAACCCCAAGGCCCAGATTAGGGCCCCATCCTCCCCACTCCTGCAGGTCTGTTATAGGGGCCTGCAGCATTCTCCCCGTTATTTTGTGTTTTAATCTGAGTGCATTACCAACATTTTAAAACTCCGGGGATTTCAAACCCAAATCCAGATTTCCAGCTTCTCCAGCAACCTTGGAGGATAGGGACCCCTGGGCCCAGGCTCCCACAAACAACAACTGGCCTGAGCTGACAGAGCAGCTGGGAAGTGAGAATCCCAGGTGTCCACCGTCTCCACCGAGCTGGCTTCACTCACTGCCCGGCCCCTCCTCGCATCTGAATTTGCAAACCCAGCTTAACACGCAGCCCGAGGCCTGGTGACAAACCACAATGAACTGAACGTGAATTTCCACGGGCCCCGGGAAGGCAGTGAAGAGGGGACGCCTCCTTCCAGCCAGATCACACTGCTTTGCCCTCGGTCACCAAACACTGCATCTACCGTAGGATTTTTCCGGAGCTAGCATACCAGAGTCAAAATGAGTACCAACTTAACGTTAAATGACATATTGACCAACTTTAAACACAGATGGGAAACGACTCCACCTTGATCTAATGAGGCATGATTATAGGCTCAGATTTCACGGGCCCGTCAGAGCCTGGAAGATCACAGACAGGGCTATTCAGGTGACTAATGCACAGGACCTGCCACGTTAGAGGTTTTCCATGACAAAGCCACCTTCTCCCAGAATGGCAGCAGGGAGGCGAGAGGTGGTACTTACATGTGGAACGGTTTGCTACAGCTCAAAGATGCAATTAAATCAGCGAGTGGAAAAATGGGAGCTGGGATTGCAGATAATATTCCGAGCCCCTGAGTGGAAGCTGCCTGCATCCCATTCCTATGTGAAACAGAGCCTGCATGCTGTTTAATAAATCGAAATAGGGTTTTTATTTGGCTAATATGAAGGGCTGCCGTTGAGCAGCTCATCTTACCGGTTCCTCTGCTGAAGCAATATTAAATACTCATCATGTTTCTCATCGAAGTCTGGCACCATGTCCTTAGTGTAACCCTGAAATGAAGAAACAGAGCAGTATGATACAGGAATGTGGGGAATTATTTACGGAGGCAGGAGGCTGAGAGGCAGAAGCTGAGCTTGACAAAGGCATTGCTCAGGCGACCCAGAGCCCCAGAGATGGTCTGATGGCCCCGTGGGTCTTGAGCATACACAATCAACATCTACGGAAAGGACAAGGCTGGTTTCCTGGTCTCGACACTGTTTGTTCTGCCCATGTCCTATAAGATCAGGAGCTCGGGCCAAGATTTGAACTTTAATGTTTTCTCCACACTCATTATTTAGTTACCTGAATGATCATAACCAGATGTAACCCAAATCAGTTGTTTAAAGGAGGGATCTCATTTTTCTCTTGCCGTGGCAAGAGAAATGCATGCTTATTAGAACACAGTCATTACAAAAATATATGACCCAGACAGTGAGGGCTCCTTTAAGAGCAGACACTTGTGGGCTTAGGCCTCCTCTTCAGGCAACAGAACTCTGGATTTCCTCTAGAGAATCATTCAGCTCCCGTTTTTTCAGTTCACTGGCTTCCTGAGAGGCCCTTGAAAGGTCCTTTGTTGGCCTCTTGGGTTACATGACCTTGGCCTTGGCCTTGCCAATCAATACAGTGCCTCCCCCAGCCACAGTGATTCACTGATCTGTGGATGAGCCCTGGGCCAAACCAGGCCCTTGAAAGTCAGCCCTAGGACTGTGCTGATCCTCTTGGGGGAAGAGCTGCTCTCTTTCCACTGGGGGGTAGGCTGATGAGACGCAGGCCTGGAACTGTCTGAGAATGAGGTCAATAACTGAGACAGCAGGTGCACTGAGAGATTGAGAGAGATCCTTAATGTCATGATTTGACACCTTGGATCCACTCATTTCTGAAGAAGTATCTGCACAATTAAGTTCTTGCTTTAGAAGTTTCTGCTGAGTCTCTGTCATTTGCAGCCAAAAGAATTATGTCATATATACCATAATCTGATCATGAGAGATAACCCCTATTATAATTTTCTACAGCTTTATGGAGGGATAATTAATGTCGACTAAATTACACATATTTAAAGTGACATATGTATATACCAGTGAAACCACCATTATAACTTGAAATATATTCTCCCAGATGTTTTCTTTATCATATACATACATATTTATAAATACACACACCGACACAGACATTCTTTCTTTTTTTTTTTTTGAGAGGGGAGAGAAAGAGGGAGAAGAAGAGAGAATCTTAAGCAGGCTCCACCCCGAGCGTGGAGTCCAACATGGAGCTCAATCTCACGACCCTGAGATCATGACCTGAACCGAAATCAAGAGCTGGATGCTCAACCGACTGAGACATCCAGGCGCCCCCACAGACATTCTTTTAAATAAAGATAGGATCACAGTATAAACAATGCTTTGCAATTTTTTGTTTCTTTTTTTTTTTTTTTAAAGATTTTATTTATTTGACAGAGAGAGCACAAGCAGACAGAGAGAGAGGGAGAAGCAGGTTCCCTGCTGAGCAAGGAGCCTGATGTGGGACTCGATCCCAGGACCCTGGGATCATGACCTGGGCCGAAAGCAGCTGCTTAACCAACTGAGCCACTCAGGCGTCCCGCAATTTTCTGTTTCTTAAATAACTTTTTTGCCAAGGGATGGATTAAAGAGACAATATAGGCTTGGTTCTGGTCACAAGTTATGTGGATTAAGTTTTAAATGGCAAGTAAGACATTTGCAATAGAAATGCAATTTGGGTGAAAATCCTAACTGCCACCATGGGGAGAAGAGAAAAGAAAATCCCCATCATTCTCTTCTTCTCAAAATCTGGCTTTCACACCATTATTCTACCACAATCCTAGCCACAGGTGACCCATAACCTCCTTAGCCAACTATAACAGCTCTTCCCATGTTCATCCTTTTCGATTGCTCTGGGCTGACCCCCCATCCATCCCCAAATTCTCCTTCAGCTTCTGCAGTTGCTAATGGGTCTCTTTCTTCCTATGCCTTGTCTGGCTTCCTTTTCTCCTTGGCCTCAGTTAAGGATGGTCACTGTCTCTGTCCATTTCACCCCTCTGGGTCTCTCTCCCCATCTTCCCTTTCCAGTTACTAGGAAATGGGCCCTCTGGATGGAAACCCAAGGTCGCTCCTGGTCCAGTGCTGACAGCCCAATCCCCTTTCTTGTCCCCTTTCCTGTAGGACTCCCGTTGTTGTTATCTGCTTGCTGGTCACCCCATTTCCCGCAACCACCACTCCCCCCGACATCCCCCTCTCTTTGGGCCCACTTGGGGACAGGATGAAGTACTCCCATCTTCTCTCCTGTCCTGGTGTCCCTGAAACCTTGGAGTTTTGCCAGGGTTTTCCTGCTGGCTCATCTGGCCCAACAATCAGGAAGTAGGGACTCCTAAGGAATGTAAGCAAACAAACTAGCAATAGCTGACCCTAATCGTTTACTTCCCTGGCTTCCTGAGCTGCCCAGAGGTGACTTTGTCCTCTCTGGGACTGAGCCCTGCCTCGCCCTGAATGGGAGAAAAGCGCATACAACCTCAGCCCTCAGAGAGCTGCTTGCAGGACACTGGGTGTGGGGAGGATTCTCAGTCCCTTCCAGAATAACGAGTCCGATGTGGTGCATTTCCATATACATGATTCTCCTTTGATCTTCGCAAGAGCTCTTAAAGTGGTTATTATTACCCCATTTAAGATACAAAGAAACCCATCTCATGCATCTTCCGGGAATAGGCATCCTACTCCACGGCAATGTACATAACCATTTTGAAATATCAGAATGACCACTGATATATTATGGTGTGGAATGGACATTCAGTGACATTTTTAGATGAAACACGAGGCGACAGAGAGATCTCAGCTCCTGAGGGCTGCCCTGGGCTTGCACCTCAAACCCTCCGAGAATGCATTTATTGGCTCTGACAGGAGGGGGGATGTCACCACAAAGAATTGAACAGCACAGGCACGCATCCAGCCAAACTTCTCCCCAACCCCGTGCTTTTCCAAGCTTCTCATATGCTAACTAACGTGCACACAGATCGCCTGGGACTGTGACCAAGTGCAGGTTCCGGCTCAGTAGGATTGGGGAGGGAGGGACCCACATCTGCATTTCTTTATTTTTTTTTTAAGATTATTTATTTGAGAGACCGAGCATGAGCGGGGGGGAGGGGCAGAGGGAGAGGAGAAGCAGGCTCCCCGCTGAGCAGGACCCCACCCTGGGGATCATGACCTGAGCCTAAGGCAGGAGCTTAACTGACTTGAGCCACCTGGGCGCCCCCACACCTGCATTTCTAACAAGCTCCCAAGCAATGCTCCTGGGCCACACTTGGAGTAGCAAGTCCTGAGTCTAGCCCACCTCTAATCAATCAGTCTCTGAAATTGAGCTGGGGAGAACGTGAGTTTTGAGACCAGGCCTGGCTCCCAATAGCAACACTGGCATTAGTTGACTCCTCTGTTAAAATGGAAGTCATAACAGTATCTGTCTGGTTGGATTTTTCTTTCCCGCGCAGGGTTAAATGCGGATTGGAAGCCGTAACAGTGGAAAGGACTTAGCACAGTACCCAGCACTTAGAAAGTTCTCAGTGACTATTAGGTACATTTATATTTATAGAGTTCCATTATTTAAAGAGCATTATCTTAGTTCCTCCCCACACATGCTCATTCCTACCCCACCGCCTTAATCATTCTAATCCCTTTTCCAGAAATCCACCCCATCCTCTCCAGCCTCCACCCAAATCTTCTCCAGGGCCCAGCTGAGTTCCCAAAGTCTCCACGAAGCCTTGCCTTGCCGTTTGCGCCCGACTCCCTTCAGCTCATTCTGAAACCCTGCAATTAGCATGAAATTATATACAATACAATGTGCAATAGTACACAATTAAGTGCTAAGTTGTTAGCATTTAACTATATATGTTGCTCACTAATTATCTGGGAATTTGGAGACTTGGGGGTGGACCCTGAACCCCACTACCTTTGCTGAGCCTCAGTTGTCCTCATCTATAAAAGGGGGGTAAGAAAAGGTGTATGTACCTCCCAGGGCAGCTCTAAGGCACAATTAGGAGAAAAGCAGAAGTGGCTTGGGGTTTTCCTTCTTCTTACCGATTTCGCAGGGGGATTATAAATTCCCGGAGGGCACATCTATGGGGGGGGGGCAGGAGGAGGAGCCTCAGCCTCACCACCATTCAGCTGTAGAAAGGTGAGTGCTAAGGCTGGCTAAGCACCACCTCGGTTCACCCTCGCTCCAGCCCTGGTCAGACGCTGGACACGGGCCCTCCCCAGCACTGCCCACTTGACTTTGCTGAGGCTTTACGTGTCCGGCTAGCAGATGGAGCCATTTGCCTTGGAGGCACCCCGTGAAGGTGTGAGAAGCTTGTGAAGGGCCAACTTTATCTTCATTGTCTTGCAGCAAACATCTATCAAGTGCTTACCCTCGGACCCACTGTGTGTACGTGCCTACAAGCCGTACTCAAAACCACCTGTCAGGGGCCTGCTCCCCACGGTCCTCTCGTGCTTGGGATGAATGCTGTGCATCCAGTCAAGCAAACACCCACTAGCCTGGGGTCCCTAACATCGGGGATGGCCTGCAGGCGGTTCTAGGAACGCCCATTCAATGGCATGCACGAGGGTATTCTGGGAAGAACATCTGTAATTTTCAACAGATTACCAAAGGCATCGGAGACCCCAAAAAGGAGACAAATGATGATAATGAAATGTATAAAATGGGATGCCAAGGATTTGAATGAGGGTCCTGAGAAGGCTCCCCAGGGCACGGCCAGGCCCCAATCTCTAAGGAAAACCACCGGATACCCCAAACCTGACCACTTCTCCCCACCTCCCCACCACCACCCTGGTTCAGGCCCCCTCACTGGCCTCCTGCTCCTGCCCTCACCCCTGCAGTCTCTTCTCCCTGCTGCAGCTCGGGGGTCCTGAGGAGAGCTATGTCCAGTCATGTCATTCCTCTGCTCTGGACTCGGCCATCAGGGCACTGGGCCTCTGATCCACCTACCACTGCACTCCTCCCCGCCCCGGCCGCCCCCCCTCCCCATCCCAGGACCCCTGACACTCAGCATGCTCCAGCCTCAGGGCCCTTGACTCACCAGTCCTGCATGCTGTGCTCTTCTCCCAGTAAACACCCAGATCGCTCACCTCCTTCAAGGCTTACCTTCTCAGGGGGCGTCCTCCCCGGCCACCCTACTTAAAATTGCAAGCTGTGCGTCACACCCCCACTCCCACTCTCCACTAACATACTATCTCCTTTATCTCATTTCCTACACCTTTTATGTATTGATTCCACAGAGGCAGGGACTGGGTCTGTTTTGATTGCTTGTGTATTCCAAGCCCCTAGGACAATGCCTGGCGTGCAGGACGCCCTCCCTAAATACCAGTTGAGTGAATGAATATGTAAGGACGCATTTGAGCTGGGATGTTTAAAGCTGAAATATTTTCTGGGCCACATGAAAAGGGAAAGGCACCGGGTAAAGGTTTGGGGGCGGGGAGGGGGCTTGACAAAGCTTGAAATGTTCACGGACGGGCTAGAAGTTGGGTTTGACTGGAGGTGGGTGCGGAGGCTGCTCGAATTAGCTATGGCGAAGGGTCTAAGGAGTTTGGATGTGACACGGACGCAAAGTTGTCCCTGCTGCTACTGTCATCCTCATCATCCTTATCCCGGACGCTGGCCCCAGAGACAACACAGAACCTTATCAATGGCCAGACTATTCATTCTCTTTGGGGGAAAAATGGAGTTGGAAAGAAATGCCAAGAATCAGTTATGCTTAAAGGTGCTCAACAGAGTCTATATTTCAGGGATCACATACTCCTCTGAGGCCAGAATATTGGAATTCTCCTAAACAGGGCTGATTTAGTGAGTGCCTGCGTGTGAGCTGCATTTCCAAGCAGCTCAGAGCTGCGGAGCTGGTTTCCAGGGCTTGTGAATGCTGGGGACCTAGCCTTGCTGGGGTCAGGTCCCAGCAGAGAAGAACAATAACTGGATGGTTTAATAATGAGGCTGTGGAAACACCATGTCTTGGGGCCTTGCAGAGTTCACAGAACAACCCCCCGCCCCCGCCTCCCCCCAGGCTCATGTCCTACCTGAGGAACAATTTAGGAGAGGAGCAAACACTCCAGGTTACTGGGGCCCAGCTCTGCAGGCTGCCTTAGCTGCCATTGTTTATGCTCTCTGGGGGTGTTTATTGTAGGTGTGTGCAGTAATGCTATGTTCTGGGATCAGTATGCCCATTTTACAGGCTCTGAAAGCTGAGGCAAATGAGTAGAGCTCACGTACATTTGTTGTGTGTATCGGCTCAGCGTCTATCATTTCCTTCTGGTTACATCACCTCAATCTTCCCTTGGGAAACCACTTCTCCTCCACTCTCAATCCATGTGGTACCCTGGCCAACCAGGGAGCTCCATCTCCCTGGCCATGTGATTGGCTCAGGGCTAGGCCAACAGACTCAGCTAAGGGATTGGCTGGATCTGTGGGAAAAATCCCCCAGGCCTCTTCCCCTGGAATTATTAGCTGATAGGAGCAGAGAGCTACAAGGGCCACCACGAAGAAAGAAGTCATCTCTATCAACTGATTAGGTTCACCATTATGAACATCCTTGTATGTTCCATGGAGAGATCTGTCCAAGAGTCACACCAACACAGAGAAAGCTGAATTGAGGACAGACCACATGGAAACCAGATCCTCTTGACCACGTTTAATCCCCCATATCCAGCCATGCCTGAAGCCAGCACTATATTGGACTTTTTAGTCACATACCTTTCTTACTTGGGCCAGTTTGAATTATGTGTGTGTGTGTGTGTGTGTGTGAGAGAGAGAGAGAGAGAGAGAGAGATTCACAACACCTGAGTGAGTTCTGGCTGGTGCAGCAGTAAAATAATACTCAGGAGTGTCTAAATCCAAAGTTTGTCCCATGACCTAGGGCTCAGAGAAGAAAGTAGAGGATTAAAATGACATTCCTTGGGACGCCTGGGCGGCTCAGTCGTTAAGCGTCTGCCTTCGGCTCAGGTCATGATCCCAGGGTCCCGGGATCGAGTCCCCCATCGGGCTCCCTGCTCAGTGGGGAGCCTGCTTCTCCCTCTCCCTCTGCTGCTCCCCCTGCTTGTGCTCTCTCTCTCTCTCTCTGACAAATAAATAAATAAAAATCTTTAAAAAAAATAAAAATAAAATGACATTCCTTAAGGAACGTTCTCAACGATGGCCCTAAACCCACCCACAATGAGAGATGATCCAAATGTATTTCGAAGTACAAAACTCCTATTCTCCCTTCAAAACCCACCCCCAGGGGCCAAATGCTCTGTTCTCCTAGTGATCCTGTTCTTTATGTCCCCGTGCTGTGTAATCCTTAATGCATATTAGTTGAATGAAAAAGGATTGTTCTGAGCTTCCTTTTTACTGTTCTTGCTAACATATCAGGTGTCCTCCCAACCTCAAAAGAGGAACAAAAAAACATTCTGCATTCAGTATGTTACATCATGAAGGAAGCTAAAGCATCAGCTGATACTACCCCCCAGAGGCTGGAGTGAAAATAAGGCAAGGTACAGCAGCAAAGATTTGAGCTTCTCATGCCCTGGGTAGCCTGGGTTAACAAAATCGTATGCTCTGCACACACCAGATGGAGAATCAAAGGAAGAATTTGGCTTATTTCTCAAATACCTTAGACTTACACCGATTACTGCACTACCCTGCTACGTCCCATTATTTATCGCTACCAACACATACCTGGAGATTTTTATACTTAATGCCAGGGTTTGTAGGACCTCGATGTAGATCTAGAATTAGGATTTCCCCCGGTACTTCAGGACACAGTAAGCTGTATCTCTATGAAAATGTTTTTCTTACATACCTCGTGAAAAAAAAAACCATTTTCAATACATATCTGCTAGAGAATAATTAACATTTCTTTGAATTTTCTTTTTATTTCTCAGAAAAGTTTTCTTGTAAGATTGCCATGTGTGTTATAAACTATCTTTCAGGCTGGCAAATACAGATTTTTCTCTTTTTAATCTTGAATGAGTTTACTTTAAAAAAGGAAACTTTATATTAATGCCATAAATGGAAAATCATTATCACTTGCCATAAATAGAAGGCAGACATAAATACGGACCTACTGAAATAGCACACACTTTACGAGCCACCTACCGCGCCACGGAAGTACGCGAACCGCACGCTGGGAAACTCTACACAACCCTGCGAGGTGGACAGCACTGACCTCATTTTACAAATTCATTTGCTCGCTCGATATTTATCGAACGCCTCTTCTGGAGACACACAGTGAGCACATCAAAGTCTCTGCTATTACATTTTAATGAGACGAGACAAGCAATTAAAAAAAAATAAGTAAATAGGCAGTATGTCAGATGGTGCTAAGTGCTGCAGAGAATGGAAGGCAGAGAAAGGCAGGGGGGAGGGGGGACGAGAAGGGCAGGGGAATGGAGAGGGAGGTGCTATTTTAGCCACAGCGGGTCAGAGACAGGCTCTGGTAAGGTGACATTCAAGAGGAGGCTGAAGGAAGTGAAAGAGAAGGTGCGGGAATCTGGACAGAGGGGTTTTCCGGGTGGCAGGAGCAAGTGCAAGGCCCTGAGGTGGGAGCATGATGGCATGTTTGAGGAACAGAGTGAGCAAGGTGGGGGAAGTGGGAAGACTGGGGTGGGATGGGACAGAGGCTACGGTGAGGACTCTGACAGTACTCTGAGGCACCAGGAAGCTCTCGGAGGTTTTGAGCAGAGCTGACATCACGGTACCTAGGTTTTAAGTGAGTTGGGATGGGCTGCTCCCACCCTCCTTCCTGAGGAGAGCTCTGGAGGGGGCTTAGGCCGGCGGGGCCCCTGAAAGCAGGGTCTGCAGCATCAAGGGAAGAAAAGAGGCCTGCCTGCTTTCACACTCGCCAGGCTTGTGCTAAACTGATTCAGGTGGCTGTTATACTGGTCAGAGCCTTCCAATCCCACGGGACTGGCCACTTGGCCTGATGGGAGGAGAGGGGCGGCCTAGCTGGAATTTTCTCTTCTCTGATCTCTGCCGCCACCATTTGATTTGCATCAAGAACTTTTCCTTCTAAGGGAATGAACCTCCCACAGAGCTCCTCCATCCCCTGATTGCCAGAAAGCATGCTCACCCCTCAGGCAGGGGCCACCCCCAGCCCCCTGAAGAGGAAGGGCACTCAGAGGCCCCTTCCTATTTATTCAACAAGTATTCCTTGAGCTTGCCCTGTGGGATGAGCACTGCCTAGAGACAGGCAGAGATGAATGGAATCTGGCTCCACCACCCTCCCTGACCTCACTCCCACCCCCCCACCCCAGCCTCATAGCCCTCTGACTGTTTCTCAGAGAAGCCGAGCCCCTGCTGGAAGGTTTCCTTCTTGCTTGTGGGCATGTGTGGCCCTTCCTGGGGCCCCTCCCGATTCCTTAGGCCTTCTCCTCTCTGAAAGTATCCCCTTTGGGGAGTTTGTGGCTCCCCCCGCGGGGGCACCAGAACCAGGGGAACATTCCAACGCTCACTGCTGTCCCTCTCGGCCCCCAACCAGCGCCTGGCACACACAGGGAGCTCGCAGAGTATTGTGGAAAGGAAGGAACAAGAAAGAAAAGAAGGAAAGGAAGGCAGGAAGGCAGGATCCCTGTCCTCAAAGAATTTAATGGGGCAGCCCCTGAAAGATCCCCTGCCATGGGATCATTGCCACCAAGAGGAGCACGAGGGCCAGGGGCCAGTGGGGGGAGTGGCGGATGCCTGGCGCCACTCAGGGACTGGGTGGGCTCTACGGAGGAGAGAGTACAGCACTGACCTGCAGGGGAGCTCACTAGGTCGCCAGGGCAGGGCATCCAGGCAGGAAACAGGGCGTGCAAAAGCTCAGTGCAAGGAGCCCCGGGAGCTTGTCTGCGGGGTGGGACGGAGAATGCTCAAAGCATGTTGGTCTGATCTCAGGGGATGGCGAGAAGGACCTGGCCTCTGACATTTCAGGTCTGCTTTAGGCTGGTGAAGGGCAAAGCCCACTGTGCCAGTGACAGGTGCTGGGGGCCGGGTGCACCCCATTCCCTCCCTGACCGTGTGGGACCATGCTCCTTTCTTTCCCTCTCTTTCCCCCCACGTCCCCCCTCCTTCCCTTCCTCAGGTTTACTACTTTCAGGCTTACTGAGCCCCTCGAGCCCATGCCAGAACCAGGTCCCTCGCCTTCTGGAGTTGACAGTCTAGGGAGGGGGGCTGATTTTAAACAAATGAGCCCACCACCCAGTATTACATCGTCTACCGTCCCAAGCACTCTGGAGGTGGATGTGGAACACCTTTAAGGGGGACACATGACGATGGCAGGGAGGTAGCCAAGGCTTCATGGACAGGCGACATAGAACCAAAAGGTGAAGGGCAAACAAGGTAATTTGGGGCAGAGAGCAAAGTAGGCACACGCGTGAAGGCCATGTGGCAAGAAGGCGCAAAGGACGGGAGGGGCAAGGACGCTCCGCGGGGCTGGAGCCACCAAGGGAAGGGGAGCGGAGGACGGCGTGGGGCTGAAGGGCCGGGCCACCAACGCCATATGCCCACAGCAAGGAGTTCTGCCCCCAACCCCGACCACTGCGGAGCCACATTGGGTTACTGGGGCAGGGGGGGACATTGGAATCAGAGGTTGGAGGTGGCCAAGAGTGGGTGCTGGAAGCAGGTAGAAGGCTGCTCTGGGTATTCCGACAAGAGGTGTCAACAACATGGAGGAGGCAGGGAGAAGGTGTTTTCAAGGCGAAGGCGCAGGGCTGGGGGACATGGGGGAGGGGAGGCACTGAAGCCCTGCAGTGTCTGGCCGGTGTAACGGGGGGACAGCGTTGCCATTCTTGCGACAGCTGGTGGGCAGCAGGGCCGACTTTGGTTTGGGGCAGCCGTGTGGAGATGCTGAGGCACCCAAGAGGGGTGGTTCATGGGCTGGCAGCGGGGTGTCCAGGTTTGGGAGTTCAAGACTTCATGGCACAGTGAAGACGCCCCTTCCTCCCTGCTCACCCCCATCCCAGGCGGGGTTACGCCCTCCCTCCGCAGTGTTCCTGACACCTTCTCACGGACTGCTCTCTGTCGGGGAGCACTGAGCCAAGCCACTGTGGATGCCGCAAAGATGACTCATTCTCACCCAGGTACTGGGACTGGTGACGGCTGGCAGCTCACAGCTGGGCCCTTCTCAGGAAGAAGCCAGGTGATGCTGGCTCTCAGATATGGGTTGATGCCAAGAGTACAAAGACCCAGGCACCTTGCCTGAACTGGGAACGTCTCTGAAGCGTCACCCATCTCCAGAGTTCCCTTTGGGATTACCTGGGCTGCATCACCATTCAACCCTTCCCTCTGCCCAGTCCCACTTCCCTCCTCCCTCATAGGTGTCATTCCAGAGACCCCACCCCCACCCCCCACAACATATCTCCCTCCCAGAGTCTGCTTCCTCGGGGGACCAAGACAGTACATCTCTCCTCCTTGACCATGAGCTTCCAGGGCAGGGCTGAGTCCTATTACATCAAAGGACGTGGATAAATGCATTTTGGACAGCATGAACAATCAGGACTCAGCCAGAACTTCCTACATGGTCCTGAATGCAAACAAGACAGACCCAAGTCCCAAAAGTATGATGAATTCCTTGCACCATAGGACCCGATTTTTTTTTTAAAAGATCTACTTATTTATTTGAGGGAAAGAGAGAGAAAGAGAGAGGGAGAGTGTGAGCAGGCAGAGAGGCAGAAGGAGAGGGAGAGCGAGAATCCTCAAGCAGACACCTCACTGAGCACAGAGCCCAATGCAGGGCTCAATCCCAGGACCCTGAGATCATGACCTGAGCCAAAATCAAGAGCCAGTGGCCCAACCGACTGAGCCACACAGGCGCCCCCACAGGACCCCATTTTTAATTCTGACGTATGGTTGCCATGGAGGGGTATGACACAGGCCCTTAATTCCCAGGTCTTCATTTGACTGCTGAGCAGCTGGGAGGGGTGGCTGGGACTCGGCTGTGCAGCCAGATGCCTGGGTAGGAAGCCCATCCTGCTTGGGTGAGTGGCAAATGGCACTTGTGCCTGAGTTTCCCTGGCTGTCGAACTGGGGTGATGTTCTAGCAGCCTAGTGCCTAACAGCCAAAAAGCGAAAGCAACCTGGCTCGTCCTTCCGTGGATGAATGGAAACAGGGTGTGCTACCTCCGTACAAGGGAATGTCCTTAGGCCACAGAAAGGAACGCTGTGCTGACACATACTACAATGTGGATGAACTCTGAAAATACTATGTTCAGTGAGAGAAGCCAGACATTTACATGAAATGTCCAGAGCAGGCAAATCCACAGAGACAGAAAGCAGAGTAATGGACACCAGAGCCTGGGGGTAAGGAGGAACAGGGAGTAACTGCTATGGGTACAGGTTTTTATCTGGGGTAATGTACACGTTCTGGGACTAGGTGGCGGTGATGATTGCACAGTGCTATGAATATGCTAAACACCACTCAATTGTACACTCGAACATGGTAAATTTTGTGCTATGGAAATTAGTTCTCCATAAAAAAACAAAGAAATGGGGATAATGAAAAGCATCCCCCTTATAAACATAAACCTCTCAGAATACGGCCTGGCATAGAATGGATGCTCGCTACGTGTTAGCCATGACGACGATGCTGATTAGAAATACTGAGAAGTTTCTAACTCCAACGGCACACACTCTGAGTGCCTGGTGGACCCCGGACCCAGCTCCCTGAGCTACCCCTGAAGGCACCTTCTATCACAGCCAACACCCACCTGAAATTCACATGAAGATGACGTAACCTTTTTTAAGGACGCCACTCTCCTGTGCCCACGTGGGATGTGGCTGAGCTAAACTGTTTCTGGGGAGAGCAGCTGGGTGTAGGATTTGGTCTGCCTCCAGAGAGGGGCTGCTATCACACCCTCAGAACAGGCGCTGGGCTGGTGACAATCACAACCCTGGTTGTGCGCCAACCCTTGGACGTGGCGTTGCGGCGGGGGGCGGGGTGCCGGCAAAGAACACTGGCAGGCTGGTGGTGGAATAAGAGGCCCAAGGATAGAGGGAGCCAGTCTGTTCTAATAAAAATAGCGTTTTTATAATGTCTTGACCGGTGTGTTTGTCAAAAGGGGATGACTTCAAGCTGGCGAGGAGGTCTAGGAATAGAAACTGGCTGGCAGGGAAAAAGCCCGGCTTGCCAGCTGCAGGAGAGAAGGCATTTCGTTTGTGCAGGAGGAAAGGAAGGGGCAAGGAGGGTCTCTTCCAGCCCCTACAGGAGTCTGTGTCCTGTCCCGGGGTGGGTTCTAAGAGTGGGACAGCAGCTCACAGGTTCCATGCTCTCTCAACTTCCTCCTCACTCCTTACAACCCACAGCCCACCACTGAGCTTTGCTGCAAAACAGATCTCTGTGGTTCCCCTCATCACAAACCTGCCAAGGCTGGAGAGTCAGGGGGCAGAGGCACTTGGAGGGGCCAGGTGGCAGACCAAACAGAACCCTACATAGCTTCGATCTACTCAGACTCAGCCTCTTCACTCCTTGGAAGACTCTGGAAAGACACAGGTGCCTAAGGATGAACATACAAAATGCTAACGCTCTCCCACTGGAAAATGGCTAAATAACCCACAAGTTAAAAAAAAAAAAAAAAAAAAGACCTAGGTTTATTTGTAACACCAAGGATGGATCTCCAAGACATAGTTCAGGAAGGATAGTTACAAGTTACAAAAGCACATCGTGGAACAGCACATTCATTATGACATCATTTTGTTAAAATACATACACTCCCCAAATACGACATATATTTTACAGATACGCTTGGGTATATGGAGGCACAGAGAAAGGTCTGGAAGGATGCATGCATGCCAAGCTCCTGACAACAGTTACAACAGAGGGGTAGGCTGGGATTAGGGAAGGGATGGGAATTGGCAAAAGGGATTTTAGCCCTGTCTAGAAGCTTAAAAATAATTTTCTTAAGGAAGTTGTTTTCATGTATTATTTGCATAACTAATGACCTCCACCCATCCTACTTCCCTTCTCAAAAAAGAAAAAACAAGGGGTGCCTAGGTGGCTCAGTCAGTTAAGGCCTCTGGCTCTGGATTTTGGCTCAGGTCATGGTCTCTGGGTCAAAAGATCCAGCCCTGCTGGTCGGCTCCATGCTGAGCGTGGAGCCTGCTTAAGATTCTTTCTCTCCCTCTACGCCTCCCCCCGCAAACCCCCCACCCCATGCTTGCTCTCTCTCTCTCTCAAAAAAAAAACAAAAACAAAAAGAAACAATGGTTTCACTTTCTAGATAGATGAAGCTTGACATGGCTTTCCCTTTGAATTCTAGATTTTCATATCCAGTTGCCTGCTCGAGGTCTTGACAGGTTTTAAGCTGAATTCCTGGTCTTCCCTCTAAAAGCTGCTCCCACTCCTTCCCATTTCAGGAATTAACCAATCTTTGTTTTCTGGTTGCTCAGACAGAACCTTAAAAGCCCTTCTTGACTCCTCTCTTCCTCTCCCACCCATAGCCAACCCAACAACAAATCCACATGGCTCTCCCTTCACCATGCTCAGGATCCAGTACCTTCTCTGCACCTCCGCCACCGCCGCCCCCAATCCCAGGCACCATCACCTCCATGGGGATTCTGCTGGAGCCCCCAGCGATCTCCTGCTTCTGCCCCTGCCCCAAAGTCTATTCGCTGCCACACACAGCCGGAGAGCACATGCTGTTAAAATCTGTTTGGTTCTGGCCCTTTCCTGCTCAAAATGCTCCTGTGGTTCCCTCCTCACTCAGATGAAAGCTCAAGTCCTTCTAAACAGCCACAGGGCCTCCATGACCCAGCCTTTCCCCCTGTGTCCTTGCCTCCCACCCCCCTGCCCCCCTAACACAGCCACATAGCCTCCATTCTTGGGACTCTTGTCCCAGCTCTCTCTCCCTCTTCCTTTAGTCTCTGCTCCCTTCTCAGGGAGGCCATCCTGAGGACCCCCACCCCCTTCCCTGCTCTATTTTTTTTTCTCTGACACTCTTCACATTTCACTTATTCATTTGCCCAGGGTCTGCCTCTAACCACAGGGACACGAGCTCCGCGAGGGTGTGGATTTGTGTGTTTCTTCACCGCAGAATCGACAAGACCCAGGACAGTGCCTGGGACACAGCAGATACTTGACACATATTGGCTAAGTCCATGTATGAATGAGCAAAGTTTTCTCTGTGGCGTCCCCGTCACCCCCTTTGCTCCCAGTACCTCTTCTTTGCTTCTATCACAACAAACTACTTGCTGGTCCCTCAAACTCCTGTATATGTGCATGTGTTTGTACCGGTTCTTTTTCGCCTGTTACCCCAATCCTCCTACCCATTCATTGTTCCAGCTTCAATGTCATTTCCTCCTTGAAACCCTGGCCAACCCATGTTCCCCTCGCTATCCTGTTGGCTCAGTTACAGGCTTTCTCCTCTGGACTCCTGTACTTTCTCCTTGTTCCAGAGTTGATAAACTGCTAACCATTTATAGAATCGATTACTCTATGCTGGCCACATAGTGTTTACACGTATTATCTCACTGAATCATTATAACAACCGATAAAGTAGATATCTGTATAATCTCCACTTTACAGTTACGAAAACTGAGGCACAGAGAGTCACCAGTTAAAAAGTGAAACCCCTGGAATTTGAATCGAGCTTTATTGGACTCCAAAGTCTGTGGTTATACCCTTAAGTATCAGGTCCTTCCACAAAGCTGTGAGTTCTGTAATGGCATCTGCTGAGTCCCTAAAAAAGGCAAACCAGCCAGCCAAAGATCTCAGAGCCCAGGGCTGGAGCTGGACCATGGTGATGACACAAGGTGGTCCTTGAGCTCTGTGGCCTGAGACACTGGCCAGCCCTTACCGACCTCATCATTGAAGCTGACCTGGGACAATGTGGCCCAGTGTACGGAGCATGTCGTATTGACATGAGCTTGAGCATCAGACAAAACCACGATCAAGTCCTGGTCCCTCTACTTACAGGCTGTGTCACTTTGGGTCTCTCTTTCATTTGTAAAATGTGCAGGGGGACTCTGGACATCGGCCTGTCCCATGGCCACAGGTTACAGCACTGAGACTCACACAGGCCACGTCCAGACAGTACGACCCTGCCACTCACTGCACATGCCTGGACCAGGAGCAGGCCCCTGACCCAGGCAGTGCTGCTAATCCTGGGGAACTGGGACTGACAGGCTCAGGGAAGATCTGGCAGCTCTCTTAAAAGGAGCAAAGTGAACTCCGGTGTTGCTTGTGGGACTACTTTTTGCAAGGCGAACTGAGAAAGAGAGAAAACTCATTTGTTCCAAGTGAGAAGAATGACAGATGCTGACAGACATAAAGATAAGAGCCACTGAGAGAGGGTTTTCTGGGACCCTAGAAGGTCGCAGGCTCTGGTTCATCATTCTTGACGCCCAGATGCATCCCTACCCTTGGCTTCTGTGAGATGCCCACACAGCAGAGTCTTTTTTTTTTTTTTTTTAAAGATTTTATCCATTTATTTGACAGAGAGACACAGCGAGAGAGGGAACACAAGCAGCGGGAGCAGGAGAGGGAGAAGCAGGCTTCCTACTGAGCAGGGAGCCCAATGCGGGGCCCGATCCCAGGACTCTGGGATCATGACCTGAGCCGAAGGCAGACGCTTAATACCTGAGCCACCCAGGTGTCCCCCCCACCTTTTTTTTTAAGGTTTATTTATTTCCCAGAGAGAGAGAGAGCGAGTGTTGGGGGTGGGGGGTGGAGATAGAGAAAGAGGGAAAGAAAGAATCCTCAAGCAGACTCCCCACTGAGCACAGAGTCCGACTCGGGGCTCGATCCTAGGACACTGAGATCGTGACCTGGACAGAAATCAAGGGTCGGCCACCCAACTGACTGAGCCACCCAGGAGCCCCCACACTGCAGAGTCTTTTTTTTTTTTTAAGATTTTATTTATTTATTTGAGAGGGAAAGAGAGAGAGAGTGCAAACGAGAGCACAAGAGCAGGGGGAGGGAGAAGCAGGTTTCCCGCTGAGCAGGGAGCCCCATGTGGGGCTCAATCCCAAGATGCTGGGATCATGACCTGAACCAAAGGCAGACACTTATCCAACTGAGCCACCCAGGCGTCCCTACACTGCAGGGTCTTTTAATGAAGTAATATAGTCCTTCTTCTGTTAAAGCTAGATTGAAGGGTTTGTTTTTTGTTTTTAAATGGAGTCCTAGGTAATGTAAATACTTACCCTGCAGACTTGTTATAAGAAACAAAAGTAATATATGAAAAGCGCTTACCTCAGTGCCTGGCCTGTGGCAAACAAGACCGGGTACGTGGTTGCTAATATTATTATTATAATCAAGCCACAAGGACATACGATTACAGGAACTGGACAAATTAATCAACTTTGCGCAGTCATCTAAATTACTCTTCCCCTGAAGGGTGGCATGCCATGGGGTTTTGTCCTTGGTCCTATCCCAAGCTATCATTTTATCAATGGCTAGATCTGGCCGTTGAAGGCTGCTTATGCAGTCTGCAGATGACATTCAGATGGGAGGAACATGGAATAAGCTGGATGACGGAATCTGCATTCAGATCAATTTCTACAGGCTAGAGATGGATCGAGAACAGCTTGATAGAGTGCATCACGGCCAAGGTAAAGTCCTGTACAAGGAGAGGAACGGGGAGAGAAGTCTGGCTGGAGGCAAGTTCATGAGACAAAGACGGAGCTTCTCGCTAATGTGCTCGGTATGAGCTAACAGTGTGGTGTGGTTGCCAGAAACTACCACCACCACAGCACACGCTACGTGTTAGAAATTCATCAGAATAAGAGGAAGGGAAACAACATATTTGGGCACCTACTGTGTGCCAGGCCCCACGTTAAACTCTTGATGTACTGTTTTAGTTTAGTCTCATGAACCTGGGAGGTGGGTATTATGATCATTATTCCCATTCGACAGGTGGGGAGGCGGAGGCTTAGAGAAGTGAATGGACTTGACCAATGGAGTAGAGAGCAGAGTTAGTATCTGAACCCAGTTCGTATTAGGAACTGCACGCCATCTCTATATTCTACGTGGATCAGTTCATAGTTGGAATGTTCGGTTTGGTTCCAACATAGTGTATTTTTAGAGAAAGATGAACTTGTTCAGATGAAGGTGACCAGGAAGGTGAAAGCTGTAACAAGAAGTCACCTTGAGGTTGAATCGAGTTGGGAAGACCGAGGGCAAGTACACACATCAGCCTCTCCTGCCCAAGCCCACAGAAATGCCCCCATTTAAAGGCCATAAGGGCATGGGAAAATAAGGAGGGGTCCTTCTGGCAGATTAAAAATGTCGAGATATTCCTAAGAAAGGGATGGTAGACAGAACTGGATTAATGAAAAGAAACACGGGCCAAATCCGAAGCTAGGAAAGCCTGGTATAAAAGGGGAAGGGAGTCGTGAGCTGTTCCAAACCAGGAGGCGACTCGTTCTCCGGGGAGAGGAGAGGGACTGAAGTCGGAGTTCAAGGACAGGGATTGCAAACTCCTGTGGGGGCACCAACAGGTAGCTCTTTGGTCCACCTAGCTTGGAGGATCTGTGACTGTGGGTCTCTGGGATAGAAAAGCAGGACATATCCAGGAGGAAAAGGAAGATCCTGTGCTCAGAAGACAAACTATTAGCACCTCACTTCTTGTAGCAAGTTCCGCACCTCTGACTTGATCACTGGCAGCTAAAAAGAAATGCATCCAGGGGCACCTGGGTGGCTCAGTCAGCTGAGCGTCTGACTCTTGATTTTGGCTCAGGTCATGACCTTAGGATTGTGAGATCGAAGCCCTGCATCAGCCTCTGCGCTTAGCGTGGAGTCTGCTTGAGATTCTCTCTCTCCCTCTGTCCCTCCCCCACAGCTCGCTCACTCTCTCTCAAAAAAAAAAAGAACTGCATCCACAGAGGAGAAAACAGGAGCTCACAGAACACAGAAGAAGCACATATTCACAAATCACCAAACGTTCCAGGAAAACTCACGCCATCAAAGAGAGGGGCCAACTCAATTAACAGAAGAACCAACAACCAAAGCCTAGGGATAATGATGCAAATAGAGACATTTTAAGTATATTTAATATTCTTAGAGGGATAAAGGGGGACACTGTCTCCATCAGACAAGAATAACCTAGAATGGAAAAGAATTAATTAGAAATCATGAGTGAAAGATTTAATCATCAAAATAAAAAGATCAAAAGACAGTGAAGAGCAACCTAGATACAGATACAGAGAAAATCACTCAGCTGGAAGATCAGGGAGAGGCATTTACCCAAAACGCAGGATTAAGGACAAAGAATACTGGCAAAAATATAAAAGGCTGTTAATACCCACTATTGGTAAGGTTGCAGGCATTCTCAAATATTTTTGGTAGGAATGTGAATTAGGTTTTTCTTATGAGGGTATTTCCAGATTTCTTGCCACTGGAGCCAAACAAATCTCTGCTGTTAAGCCAAGGGTTAGCCAATTACAGCCTATAGGCGAATCTGGCCTGTCACCTATCATTGTAAATAAAGTTTTATCGGAACACAGCCACGCCCCTTCATTTGCATATTGCATATGGCTGCCTTTGGGTTACAATGACAGAGCTGAGTAGTTGTGCCAGGGACAGTGTAGCTTATGAGGCCCAAAACACGTATTATCTGACCTTTTACAGAAAAAGCTTCCTGACCCCTAACTCAAGCCATTATTAGTTGGGTTTTCTGTTACGTGCAGCCAAATACCTCCCAATGGAAACAATGAATAGAATTGTACAAATAGAATGAGGTCTAGAAAGATGAACATTCCACTGAGAGCTGGTTATTTCCAGGGAGAAGAATGAGATTGGGGTAAATTTCAAGGGGAATTTTTATTCAATGCCTAAAGTTGTAATTTTTTAAGTGACAACAATGAACTCAAATTATTTTGCAATTTAATTTTTGTAATAAAAGAACAACTGAATGTCTATACCACAGCAATAAAGAACAAACTACTGATAACTTAAAGACAGATGAATCTCACAAATATGTGGGTTTTTTTTTAAGATTTATTTTAGAGAGAGAGAGAGAGTGCAGGGGGAGGAACAGATAGAGAATATTAAGCAGACTCTGTACTGAGCACAGAGCCCAACGTGGGGCTCAATCTCAAGACCCTGAGATCATGACATGAGCCAAAACCAGGAGTAGGACATTGAACCCACTGCGCCACCCGGGCACCCCTCTCACAAATATGTTTAAAAGAAAACTGGGGCACCTGGGTGGCTCAGTTGGTTAAGCATCTGCATTTGGCCCAGGTCATGATCCCAGAGTCCTGCGATCGAGTCCCACACTGGGTTCCCTGCTCAGCAGGGAGTCTGCTTCTCCCTCTCCCTATGCCCCTACCCACCTCCCCACTCGTGCGTGCTCTCTCTCTCAAATAAATAAACAAAATCTTAAAAAAAAAAAAAGAAAACCAAAAAGACATAAATAAGTATTTACTCTGTGATTCCATTTATATGAAGTTACATACAGGCAAAACTTACTTAAAATCATGACCTGAGCTACAATCAAGAATCGGATGCTTAACTGATGGAGCCACCCAGGCGCCCTGGAAGGTAGGCATTTCTAATGGTCCCATAGCATGATCCTAATCCTGACATATGGGTAGTTGTGCACAAAAAAAAGCCAGAAGGAAACATGAAAGCAAGTGAGCATCATGATCTAGGTGGTAGGATAATGACAGATTGGTGTACCTTTCCATATTTTCTAATTTCTCAACAGTCAGCATCCATTAGTTCTGGAATCAGAAAGAGATGAAAAATGTCTAATGTGGGCCCCAGCCAGGTGGATGCCTGCAGGTGTGGATGGACCAGCCCCACCTCCGGCGCTCTCCATGCTGGTGGCACAGCTGGACAGGACGCCCCAGGGGGGACACACACCTGAACAGCACGTGCAGCTATGGTTCCGACTACTTCACATGCACTGTTCTCTACTTCTCTCGACAACCCCATGCGGAGGTACACCACTTCCACTGCCATTCTGCAGATGGGGAAACCGAGGCATAGAAATATATAATGGAAGCATATAACTTGCCAAAGGCCACACAGCTAGAGCCAGGATGGAAGCGCCGACAGTCTGGGCTAGACCCCTGCCCTGTCCCTGACCACCCTAGCCATTCCATCTCTCTTGTGCCAACCATCTTCCAGGGCATCAACAAAGTATGAGCAACCCAAAGAATATCTTTTTGAAAGCACTTAAGTTTCTATATCAGAAAAAGAAACAGAAAGGAAGTGGAGGACTTCAATGAATGTCCTTATATTTGCTTCACAGTTTTGTGCTGAATCATATAGAGGGGGCAGGGAGGGGCACATACTCTCTTCATCGGCCTCGGGTTGGAATCCAGCAGTCATTAACTGCACTTGGAGACGCAGGGAGTGAGTATCAGACCATCTCGGCTTGGCATGATCTGGCTGTCATTGCCCCTGCCTCCCTATTCACCTGCCCAGTCCTGTGGGCCCAGGAGGATGGATGTGGTCCTCCGGGGTAATTCTGAACCGGCAGTAGGGTCCATGGGGAGAAGAGGGAAAGTGGCCTCTAGGAGAGCCAGTCGGCGACCTGAGTGGGGCTGGGCTTCATGTGTTCATCTCTCTCTACCTCACTGAGTCCTCAGACTGGGGAGGAAGGACCGAAGATGCCCATTTTATAGATCAAGAAACTGATCCTGGCTCTTGGGGCTTTGCTTCCAAGATGGCCAGGGAAAGGCCGCACCACGCGCAGCCTATTTGCTATGCCAACAGCACCCAGTGCGTGCCCCTGGACAAGGACATTAAGAAATCTGTCATTTGCAACACAGCAGAGGCCACAGCCATCAGGGACACTTCCAAAGTGAGTGTTTTGGGCGCCTACGTGCTTCCCACTTCCCACAGTGTGCACAACGTGGAGTATCGGCGCGGTCCTGTGCTCGCTGTGGGGACTGGGCAGCTTGCCTCCTTGCTGGGAGCCTGGGGCCCTCACTTGCAAGATGAGGATAATGTTGCTCACCTCACGGGGTCCCGTGAGGATTTGACAACTGCACTATTGTCAGCCTCACCGTCCCCACTGCAAGGTGGCCGTGTGCTGGACGGCTGTTGCCCTCTGCCTGCTCACTGTCTACCCTGCCCCCCCTTCTTCTGGGAACAGGATCCTGATTCTCCTTTGGGCAAATACCCCTTCCTCAGCATGTGCTTCACATGGGGTCCACCCCCTCCCCAGCCCTGTCCCCGGGGTGCCATAAAACCCTGGGCTGGCCCTAGGTCTCAAACTGCTCTTTGGCTGCAGTTGCTGAGAATTATAATAATGACAGGGAGGAAAGGACAGGAAGAAGCACCTGTCCCTTTCTCAGGGCTTACCACATGCCGGGCACTGCTCAGAGCATCCCTGATGACGTGATGAGGTGGGCGCCGCTAGCATCCCCATTCTACATATGAAGAAACTGAGGCCCACGGGCAGATACACACTTGGTCAGTGAAGAGCTTGGATTCAACCCCAGGGCTTCTGGCTCCAGCACCTGTGCCTCCCCCCGGTGTGTCCTCCCGCCTCTATGCAGCGAGCCAGGGGCGGCTGGCGGCCAGCTTGCTCTGAGATGGAACAGCCTGCTGGGGGGGCGGGGGCTGTCATGGACGAGTCTAGAGGGACGGAAGGAGAGCGCCTGCATCCAGCCACGCCTGGTGTGGTCCACCCCTGAACTTTTCAGCTAGGGGAGGCAACGCATTCCCTTTCTGGCTGAAGCTGGTTTGGGGAGGGCTCCCGTCGCCTGAACAGAATCTGAGAGACAGCCTGTGAACCCTAAGGAAGCAGACATCACACAACCAATGGCTCTTATCAGACCTGGGGGACACAGAGGAAATGGAGGCCCAGCGAGGGGACAGTAAGTGTGCCCACGGTCAGCCGTTGTGGCTGGAGCCCACGTGGCCCGGCACTGTCATGGCCTCTGTCCTGTTCTTCCAGAAGTGTCCACAGACTGAAGGGAGAGTTCTCGCGCTCTCATGGGCCCTTTCCCCCCAGCAGACAGGCCTTTCAAAAGGCATTCGCAGGAAGCTCCTTCTCTTAACACAGTATCATTCTCGTTTCTAACCACATTCTGTATTCTACAAAGTGAATTTGGGGGTGGGGAGGTAGAGGGAGACACTTTCAAGGCAATTTCATGCCTCAGATCTGGAAATAGAGAAAACTTTGATGAAGCTCTGGTGAAGGGCACATTGTTTATCCAAAACAGACCTGGGAAAGGGAAGCTGTCAACATTATCTCTTTCTGGTCACAAACTGCGGCTCTTTGATGGGTTTTTCCTAGAGTTTAATCTTGTGCTGGAAGCTAAGCTGATACCAGGAAGGTTTCCGACGCGTCAATCTCCTTCCTGGCATTTTATCAGAAATTGATTCTCTTTGCTTTCCGACGCTTGCGTCTTGGCCCTGCTGTCAAACGTAGGTTATGGACACCGTGTCTGTAGACACGTCTCCTGGGCTCCCGGCCTGACTGCGGGGGTCTCAGAATAGGCTGGCCATCTGGTGCAATGAGTTTCCATCGCCCCAAGGGGGTGAGGAACACCAGCCCAACTGTGGCCTGTTTTTCCATGGCAAGGCCTCTCATCCACCTCTGACTCTGAAGGGATTAGCCTTCTAAACAGGTGACTTTGCCCCTGCCAGTCCTAAATTATAGCACACAACATTTACTGAGCTCCTAGTAGGTGCCAGGCACCCTTGCAAGCACTTTACACATATGAAATCACTGAATTCTTCCCACGACCGTCTGAGGCAGGCTCTCTACGATCCCTACTCTTTAGAAGAAGAGGTTGAGTTGCAGGCAGGATAGGCAACTGGCGTGAGTGATGGGGGGTAGGCTAGGAATCCAGGCTATTTGCTTCCAGCGTTCCCAGGCTCCACTACTTTGCTAAGTGGCTTCAAACCCCGCCACATGACTTGTTTGCCTTGGAGCGATCAGAGATTGTCAGTGTCACGAGGGCCCCCCCCCCCCCCCCCCCCCCGGGCTCCAAATTCTCGGAGCTGCAGAGACCAAGACCTCAAGGGGCCGAAAGACTGACAATCATAACTTCGCAACTGGGAATGCACTTGGCAATTGGATGGAAAATGGATTTAGTCCTTCTCTGCCCAGAAACATGAACTAAAAAGCTTTCATTACGGGAAAAGTGGATTTAGAATGTCAGCTGTCATATCAGACAGGCTCTTGTAATATAGAACTATCAGCCTGCATTGTCTCCCCACCCCTTCTTCTTCTTCTTTTTTTTTGGTTATTTTTTAAATTTTTATTTTTTTATTAAAAAAAATTTTTTTTTTTAATTTTTAAACAAAGGGATTGAGATCTGTAAATATGGAAGGGCCAGCACCCCATTCCCCAGTAGGCTGAAGTGGCAAGAAGGCTGGGATCTGAAATGAGGAAGGCAAAGGGTCTGTTCACTGCATGACAGTAGGGTCTGAAACTTACAAGTCACCAGTCCCACTGGTGCTCCTGCAACCAGCCAAGCAAGGTGCTCTGAGCCAAGGGCCCGGGGAAAGACGGCTTTTAGATATCGAGGTGCTAGACGTGCCTCCAAATCCTTCTCAGGACAGCTGCCCTGCTCCTACTCCCTTTCTAGTGGACTAGAGAGCATACAGGGGCGGCCACTGAATGGTCCTGGTGTGGGCAGCCACACTCCAATGTGGCCAGCATGCTACAAGGTGGCCTGGAACAAAAGCTCTGCCTCTCTCATGCTGTTGGGAGACAAAATGGAAATGTCCGTTTTTAAAAAAGCTCATACCCTTTGTGCCAGTCATCCGACTTTGGAATTTAACCTTTGGCTATTCCGTGCGTGCACACAAAGACGTCTGCTCTAGGGTATTCTTTAAAGTGTGCTTATGGTAGCAAATTCTCTTAACAGCCTAGAGAGTTGTCAACCACGAACGGTAACATATCTATGGGTGGGTCCACCCTCCCTTACATGCATTTATTTGGTATCAAAACCTGATCTGAACTGACATGAAACTTACAGCCTTTGTCTATCCTACTTAGTATGAATATTCATACTTCCCTGCAGGTATGTTAATGTGTTTGATTATAGGGTGTTGTCCCAGGCCATAGTGGGACGGGATTACTTTCTAAATTCTAAAACAGTGAAACACATTTGGCCCCAAAAGGTTTCAAAGAAAGGACCATGTTTCTGTGCATTCACAGTAGAGCACTATGCAGCCATAAAGAGGAATGGATGAGATCTGTGCACATGTTCTGCTATGGAATGCTCTCCAAGACATGTTATTAAGTGAAAAAAAAAAATCCAAGAAAAAAGCATCATGTGTCACTGTGCTATCACGGGGACAGAGAAGGACAGATAAGCTCTGCACAGTTGCATGTCTATGGAAGATTTCTCGAAGGACACACAAGCCATTGCTTACTGTGGTTGCTTCTTGGGAGGGCATCTGGGGCGCTGATATCAAGAGCACTGTGTCCCCTAAATACCCTTTGGTATCGACTACCAGGTCAATCAGACTCTCTTTCTGCGTCTGAACTGGGAGAGGGAAGGGGAGGGAAGAGCAGGACAATGACGAGGTGCATAGACCAGAAAGGAGTGGTGGCATGTCTGTGATGGTACAGAGAGGGTCATCCGGCTTCCCCCATCCCTGGAGGCAGCCGGAATCCTGGACTCCCTCCTTCGCTGTGTTCTCCTGAAATCCGGTTCCTCTTGGGCGTGGCAAAGATGGAAGGAGTCTCCAGTCTTTGCACTGAAAGGCTTTGCTTAATAGCAGGAAGTGCTCATGTGCACGCGCGTGTGCACGTGCGCTTGGGGATGCGTGCTTGTACGTGCATGCAAAGGGAAAGCTTAACGTTTTCTAGGTGGTTGAGTTAAATGACTTTTGCAGTCCTTTACAAAGTGAGCTCAGCAGATGAGCGTGCTGTTAAGAGCATTTTTCAGAATCTCCGATCAGCTGCAGAAGAAGGCAGTCTATTATCGGGGCGCCTGGGTGGCTCAGTCGGTTGAGCGGCTGCCTTCATCTCAGGTCATGATCCCGGGGTTCTGGGATCGAGCCCCACGTCGGGCTCCCTGCTCAGTGGGGAGCCTGCTTCTCCCTCTGCCTCCCCCCTGGCTTGTGTTCGTGCTCTCTCTCTCAAATAAATAAAATCTTAAAAAAAAAAAAAAAAAAGAAGGCAGTCTATTATCACAGGAGCCTCTCAGACTGGTTCAGAGTAGGGGTGCTGGATCTAGCCTGCCTGGGGCCCACCTGCCTGGGGGCACACAGCCAGGAGACTGGAAGGATGGAATCAGCCCAAAGTCCAGCTGGAGTAAGGGAGACCCCTTCAGTAAGAAGTACAACTGTGCGCCTTCTCTGTCCAAGGACATGAACACCTCTCTGTTAAATATTAGACATGCTAAGAAATGATTAAAATAATGTAACAGCTAACATTTATGGAATGCTTACTACGGGTCTGGCACTGTGCAGAGTCACTTTAACACATTATTGCCTAGTAAACAAAAATCTCAAAAGGCGGCGAGAGGGGTCAAAAGAATCGTCCAAGGTCATACGACCGGGATCTGAGGCAGAAGGAGTACACTGTGGGTACTAATTCAGTGTCTTGGGGCCCCACAGTGCCATGGGCGATAGAATGGACGCTGGCGGGCTGATGAATAAAGATTTTTTTCCACCTTTGTGGTTTTCTTCTTTACCTTTTTAAACACTGTGTGATAAATTTACTTCCTAATGATTTTTGAGTAAACTACAATGACCACAATTTCAAAATCATTAATAATTCATGACCAAGGGCCATAAACACTATATAATCTCCACAGGCAGAAACAATGAATACTTGTTAGAGACAAGGCCGAGAATATTTTTACCAGCTAAGCAGAAAGTATCTACCGGCTTCAAGCTAACCATGAGACACATGTTTCAGAAAGGACTGTAGCCCTTCCAAAGCCTCGGTTCAGGCTGCCTCTTGCAGGGAGCCTGCTCTCCCTCCTGCAGCACCTGCTGGGGGTTCATCTGTGTCTGTGGGAGGCTTGAGAACAGGGGTGCCCCGGGGCCATGCAGGCATGCAGTGCTCAGGGAAGGACCTGAGCTGAGAGCCAGGGGTTACTTAATCCGGACCAGGCACTGGCTCTCACCTGTGGGGGGGGGGGGGGGGGGGGAGGTTATAAAATTTGGAAGCCTGGGTCCCACCCCCCAGAGATTCTGATATAACTGGTTTGGAAAAAGGCCTAAACTCTGGGGTATTTAAAAAGCTCCGGGGTGATTCTAATGTGCAGCAATGTTTGTGACCACTGACACAAAGCCCTTGGCAAGGGGCCTGCCACAATGTGATTGCTGACACCTGTCTGCTACCTAGCAGGTGTGTGTGGAGGGCAAAGATGGCAGAGTGGAGGGCCCCCAAACACCAGCCATTGCCCAGTGTTGCCTTATGGGAATAAGGCTCTGCTGTCATTCTCCATTTTATCAACGAAGCCAGAAGTGTGCGTTTTTTATGTGAAAATTGTAAATGTGGACAGCTAATTTTTGAAAAATGGAATAGGGTCTGGGCCAAATAAAACACATCTTTGGGCTGAATTTGGCCTGGGAGCTCACTGCGAACAGCCTCCCCTCCTCCCTTTGCCATGCTGGCCCATGGACCACACAGAGAACGACACAGTCCCAACCCAGGAAGGAAACAGCCCATTCACCTGCCCCGATGTGAGCAGGCCCATGTCACCTCACCACCAAAACAACATGACGCGCTTGTCTGCCTGTTCCAACCAGCTTGTCTCCTTGCCTTTCATAGTGACAGAGTCTGATCTCTACCTGGCATTCTGTGTGAGGCACAGAGTGTCAGGAAGTGCAGATTTCACAGGTGATGGGGGAGGGGGGGAACGCGGAAGGAGGAAGTGGGCAGGAAAAGCATGTTCTAATAGATCAAGATGAGCATCCTGGCACCTTGCTAGTTGTTTCTTTCTCTTGTTTCTCTAACCAAACAAAAGCCCTGTTAAGAGAGTCAGCACCCTCTTTTTCAGAAAAGGCCTGAAACCATTTTAAATATCTTTCAGGGTAAAACTTAAGGTATTGTGATAAACATCTCACTTTGCAGAGGAAGAGTGATCTGAAATGCTCTCGGGCAACTGGCATGATGGGAGTAGCCAGGAAAGCAGCAATTAGGGAGTCCTGTTGCCAAGGAGAAAGAGAGAGGGGGAAACGAGCAACTCAACTAGTTACCTGCTGCCCTGCTTTGTCGATTCCCAGCAAATCTCTTAAGGTGGATAAATGTGATGATGTTACTCTGTGACCAAAAGCCTCGGTTAGGTTGAAACAGTTCGTTCCTGGCTTTGGGGGGGGGGGGGGGGGGCGGGTCCCCCCCCTAGGTCCCTTCACCGAGGGGGGGCTGGGAGCCTGCGGGCCTGTGCTCACTCCTGTTCCGGCTCTTCTACCCTCCAAGTCCCTGCAAGGACTTTGTGGGAGATACGTGCACCTGCTCCTGCTTCCAGAAAAATGTTCCTACAGGAAGGAGTGACAGAATCCACCCTGGTTCAGTTTCTAGAATGCCCACCAGGGCTGACATTTAGATGTTTTCAGCAGCACCAAAGTCCCAGCCCTCGCCCCAGGTAGGTTGCTTAAATAAGAAGGAAACCCACGCCGGCTGTTCTGGCTACAGCTGAGGAAGGAGACAAGAGGGGACAGGATGACAGCCACTGCAAAGCACCCATGGCCCTTTGCGGTCCAACCCCAACCTGCTTCAGTTGGCTGAGGGTGAGGCCAACTCGGAGGATGCAGCATGTAAGTGCTGATGGATTTCAGGATTGGTGGATACTTATGATGAGCCTCATGCCTTCATACCCTTGTACCCCTACACCCATCTGTGGTTACATAAGACTCAAATTCAAACTCCCGTGAGCTTGAGACTTGATCCAAGGGCCCTGCGGTAACCTCTGGGTCCTTGCTTCCACTTTGTACCCTACAGCTCAGGAATCTTGCAACCTTCCTTACTCATGTCTGACTTTGACCATGCTTTTTAACTTGGCCCGAAAAACTGCTGCTCATTCTTCAAGAGGCAGCCTGCATATCAGCTTTTCCGCACGCCTTTCTAGAGACCACTGGCAGAGTCAGGTAAGCCCTCTTCTGTATTGAAATTCCACTCTCTTTGCCCTTCTCACATGGCATTATAATGACCCCGCTGCACATCCCTTCCATCTATAGTGCACACACCGTGAGATCAGGGCTGTGTCTCTCTCATCCCATCTGCCAGGCACAGAGCAGGCGGGCTCAGTGTGGCAGGTCTCAAGAATGGCCACAAGTATTTGTAGCTTTCCCATGCAGAGGTGAGGCCTATTTCCCCACCCCTTCAATCTGGCCTGAACTTGTGACTTGCTTTAAAGAAAACCAAGTTGGCAGAAGGGACACCATGCTGGTTCTGAGCCCAGGGCTCAAGAGGTGCTGCGGCTTCCACTCTTCATGCTCTTGACCCCCTGAAGCCCCAGGAGAACAAAGCTGGCTGGCTTGCTGGTGGATGAGAAAGCACTGAAAGAGAGCCGAAGCACACTACTAGTACTCAGCCGTCCCCAAGGTGACACAGTGCTCACTGCAAAGGCAGAAGTGAGTCCAGCTGAAATCAACACGACTGCCGAGCCCAAACTGTCGACCCACGGAATCATGAACTAAATGCACCGATGTTGTGTGACATCCCTGAAATGTGGGTTTCATCTGTTACACAAAGTTAACTGATATACTTCGTAAGAGATTGTTACCACCAGTGACACTTTGATTGAGAACTCGAGATGCCAACTATCCTTTCGTCCGGGATTCAAGCTGGAGACTCCGAAACAAGTAGGAGGTCCAGGAATGCTTATTCACCAGCAGGCTCCCTTCAAACAGAGTTGCCTCCCACCCACCCTCACCAGTGACACATTTACCTCCTTTTTCTCCCGTGAGCATGACCGGCCTCTGTCAGCCTTTCGCAGAGTCTGACCTGTAGCAGTTCAAAAGCAGAACCAGAGATTAAGGCTATTTTAAAACAGCTAGTTTATCACCGCAAAAGCTTTTTATTTGCAAACTGAATAGACGGGACCAATCATAATCAAATGATTTTTTTTTTAAGATTTTATTTATTTATTCATGAGAGACAGAGAGAGAGAGAGGCAGAGGGAGAAGCAGGCTCCCAAGGAGCAGGGAGTCCGATGCGGGACTCGATCCCAGGACTCTGAGATCATGACCTGAGCCGAAGGCAGACGCTTAACCATCTGAGCCACCCAGGCGCCCCCATAATCAAATGATTTTAAGAAAATGTAGCCTATTATTATAGTGGGAAAATGGCATACTCTTGAAATAGACCAACGAAAAGGAAATGGTAATTCACACACTCACGTTATTTGACTATAATGAACAAAGCCTCAGCTCCTTAATCTGGAACATTATCTGCACTCTGCAAGGGCCGACAGTAGATTTCCCAGTCGAATTACATTTTTATTAAATTGTTCGGAATTATATAAAATGCCTTCCACAAAAATGCCTTCCACTGTGCGCATACACATAACCTTTGATGAGTGCATACCAATGTGCTTCACCAAACCCCCAAACTCACCACTGAGGTGATGGTACAGATGTGAATTAGCAGTAATCACCCACATTTCCCACATAACGGGCAATTTCAGAGAGAATGTTGATTTTCTTAGAAAACCAAAGACTAGCATTTGAAAGTATGCATAAATTCAACAGCTCAACATCATAAGGTTTAAATATGCTGTTCCAAATGCACTTTTCACAACTTTTATGGAAGTGTCCATTTCAAAAGGATTCCTTGGTGGAAAATTAATGGATTGCCTTTAAATGGGAATGCCATAAAATGGGAACCTCTGTGCATTGTCCATGTGTCTTCCAAATTATCCAGCTTTACTCTCAGGTGGCTATGTGTGAGAAAATCAGTACCACATGTCCCATTAGCCAAGAATACTCCAAAGCAGGAGCAAAAAGACAGCGATGACTTATTGAGAGGCAAGACGTAGGGACTGAGGCTCAGAGGAAAGATGTTTGTCTCTGGATGTGGCCACTTCCAGTAGGTCTACACAGGTGTGGGGGGTGGGGGACCTCATAGCCGGTGATGAAGCACAAGTCACTCTTTCCAAGAAAGTGAGAATAAGGGGAAGAGCGAAGGTCCGAAGATGAACCTCTGGCAATGGCCAGAATTTGGGGCCAATATTAATAAAGAATTTGGAAAAGAGGCAGCTGGAGAATTTATAGGAGACCCTGGATTATACAATATCATGGTATGGTAGACGTCTTTTGGGTTATCTGCTCAGCTCATAAGGACACCCTAAACTGCCTCCTTCTATCTCTCTCTCCTCCCTGTCCTCAGAGGGGAGCTCCAAGACAATATAGGACCCCAACCTCAGTATGGTGCACTGGGGATGGACGCCTGACCCTACCACAGTCAATCAGAATCCCAGCTCCAGGAATTTGAAATTGGTTTGGATAGACAAAGAAGAAAGAGGGCCGGAGCAGGGCTATCTCCATGTACGAACTTTGATGCAGTCAGAAGCCACCTGCCTCGGGGGACAGACTACCAGAGAATGCCAAGGCAGAACGAAGTGATCTGAAACTGACTACATACCTGCCCTTGTGTTCCACAGACACTCACTTAACTGAGTACCACTGAGGTGCTGGATGCCAACAGTGGGGGGAGGCTGTGTGTGTGTGCGCGGACGGGGGATATATGAAAACACTCTGTACTTCCTACCCAACTTTGCTATGGACCTAAAATTGCTCTAAAAAATAAGGTTTATTCATTTAAAAAATTAAGAAAAAGGCCCAGAATTAAGGATCAGGGGATCTGGGTTTTTGGGCCCATTTTATCCCAACCTCCTGACCCCTGATGCTCTGGAGGGAGGAACCAGCGTGGACAGCTCCCAGAAACCTTTGACCGCCCCTGCACTAGCTGTCAGTCGAGGGACTCACTATGGAGAGGATGACATGCCAGGTCATAGGCCACACAGGGCAGAGCCGAGAGCCGGGAGATTGGCCTAGAGCTGGAAGGGGACAGGGAGGGTTGGAGACCAGGGGTCGGACCAGAGTGTTCTACCAACAGAAGCAAGTGTCGAGGCAAGTTAGGATGCCAGCAGGGAAACAGGCCCAGAACAAAGCCAGAGAGCAGAAAGGAAGCAGAGCTAGTCCAGGGGCAAGCACGGTAGTCCCCAGGGTCTGGCTGCAGCCCTTCTAGTGTTGGGCAGACACACGCTTAGGGACCTGGTCCAGTGGACAGCAGACCAGTTACGGGATCTTGGATAAGTCACAGGATCCCACAGGATCCTTCCGGGCCATATTTTCTTCCCTTTCTTTTTTTTTTTTTAATTTTAAATGAGAGGCTGAATCACCTCTGGGGTTGCTTTTCATCTCTAAAATTCTGTTCCACCAACAGAGAACAGTAAGAAAAACATTAAGGTGGGCCATAAAAGCAACACATTAATATAAAGAACACAGAACTTAACTACTGAAATTTGAAAGCAAATCTCTCTACTGGAGTTCATTAGAAGCTGCTTATTCATTAAATTGGAAAATAATTTGCTTATTTTCCAATGAAGATAATTCGCTCTAATTATGTACACTTGTAATCTAACGCCCCGTCCTCACACCACTGAGCCCCTCTCTCCTCTGGGCAGCTCCACGTGGAGGCTGCTCCTTCTTGCCAAGGACAGAAAGAACGAGATTACACTGGACCTGTCTACTGCACTCAGCATCTCTAAGTATCTTCTTACTTATATCTCGTTGTATTCTCATGACACTCAGGGAGGGAGGTGGAAGATGGTGACACTAATATCAATAGATGCTGCTTGCAAAATTGAGGGGGTGTTCCCCTGCATTTTGCAAGGTGACCTGTCAGTTTCAGCCATGAGACGATAAATAAGGCCAAATGTAAATGATACATGTGTAACTCACATTATAAAACAGACGTGTGCCTGGGAAACAGGAAAAAAAAAACCAAAAACGAAAAAGACATGAATGCATATATTCTCCCACTTAGGACATCAGAGATTTTATCCACGCTTTCGATTCATTTTTGATGGTTAGAAGATTCTGACACTTTGGTTTTACTTTGCTCTAGATGCAGATCATAATATTCAGAGCTACCATTCAGAAGGGAGGTGCGTCTTCCTTGGATGTCAGCTTCTGAAACCACCAGGCAAGGGAAAATCAGCATCAGAATGACCCTTAAAAGAGCCTAAGCCTCCTGTGAAGTACAGTCCACAGGACACAGCCTTTTCTATCCATTGCTGTAGTCTACTGGACGTGTGAAATATTTGGTGCATATAGATATGTATGGTACATGATAAAAATACATATGCATAATATCGTTTTGCAGTATTTCTAACTAAATTATTCACATGGTAATTACTCCCTCTGTTTTTCCTATAGGGTAGAAGGAGAGTGGGAGGGGGGAGGGTGAGAACCAGGCACGAAGTTCACGAATGTTAAAGTTCGGGGGACACAGCTCCACTGAACTGGACACCTACTATGTGCCAGGATCAATGCACAGGCTTGATCTCCTGCATCCTCACAACCACTGCTGTGGGGCAGGGGTCAATAAACTTGTCCTGGAAAGGGCCAGGGAGTAAATTTTTTTTTTAATTTTTTTTTTAAAGATTTTATTTATTTATTGGAGAGAGAGTGAAAGCAAGAGAGATCACAGAGGGAGACGGAGGAGCAGACTCGCCGCTGAGCGGAGAGCCCGATGCGGGGCTGGATCCCAGGACCCTGAAATCATGACCTGAGCCAAAGGCAGACACTTAACCTACTGAGCCACCCAGGTGCCCCTGAGAGTAAATATTTTTTACCGTACAGGCCGTAAGTTCATAAAATCATAAAGTCTCTGGTGCAACTACTCGACTCTGCCATTGTGGTGCGAGAGCAGTGCTAGACTGTATGTAAACAAATGGGTGCCGCTGTGTTCCAATAAAACTTTATTCACAAACACAGGCAGCAGGCTGGGGTTCGCTCCCAGGCTGTAGTCTGCTGACTCTTGCTCTAGATGGACAGTACTATCCCCTTGGTACCAACCAAGGAAGAAATGAGAAACAAACTTTGAGGGGATGAATGAGCTGCTTTTTCGAGGTCACAAAAATGTAGCTTGTAAGTGACAGGCTGTTCCTAATGACTATCGTCACTAACATCCTCACCATCACAATCATATTAATCATTGTTATTACCATGTGAGCTCACCTTAAGTCAGGTTTACTCTGTGCCAGGCACTGAGCTCCAGGCTAAGTCCATGAATCAACCCATTTACTCCTCTCAGCTACCCAAGAAATACTATCCTGCTTGTCAGATGCGGTCACTGAGACCCAAAGAGGTTAGGAGGCTTGCCCCAAATTACCCAGCTAGTGAGTTGAGGAGCCTTGATCTGGATCTGAGCAGTCTGGCTCGGGAGCCTGCACTCCCAACCACCGGACCACACTGCTCCTCAGTCAGGGCATTAAAGACAAGTACAGAACACAAGAATAGACCGGGGAGGGAGTCTGATGTAAGCAATTCTTTCTGTGATGCAGCTTCATAATGTACTTTGGGTTCCTAGAGCAATTAGTAAGGGGGTTAGATGAAAATAATTTCCCAACGAACAAAGAAGACGGCGTTGCCAGCCAGCTGGGTAAATGCCGTAAGATGCCAAAAATGGTAAGGCAGGCTTAGCATTAGACACTCATTCCCGTCTACTCAGGTGAAATGCTCAGCCTTGACAGGAAGGGTTGGGCTTTAGAGAATAAATCCAGTGGAAATCTTGCAGGCAGAGAGGGCCCATGTAGGGACCTCCCCACCACAAAGGAGCTTTGAACAAAGAACTTGTTTCTCTCCACTGGGGTGATGGTACCGCCATGAGGTTACAAAAATGAGCTTATTTCTTCCATTGTCCAAATAGGACTTATGTTGCTCTCATTTTATATATCTATGGAATTTAATTTAAATGACAAATATCCCACTGAAATACCACTTAATCTCACTAATCGGACTGCCAAAAATCCGAGGTTTGACAACATACTGTTGGCAAGAGCTAGGAAGCCGGCACTTTTGAGCACTGGCGGGGGGGGGGGAGGGGTAGTGGAGAACAACATAGTCCCTTTCAAAGGTATTTTGACAATATCCTCAAAAGCACAAGTGCATTTTCCTTTTGGGCTAGGAATAATACTTCCAAGGATCCACCACAAAGAATTACCTCCACAAAGAGGACATGGATGTACAAAGGTATTCCCTGTATCAAAACCTGCAATAGCAAATGTTGCAAATGACCCATAAGTCTATCAGTAGGGACTGGTTGAGTAAATACAGCAAATCCACACAATGGTACAGAATACTGTGAAGCTGGAAAAAAGAATAGGCGAGCTCCTTATATATAAGATAGTCATGTTACTTGAAAAAAATCAACAGGCAGAAAGTGTATGTACTATGCAATCTTTTCTCCAACAAAAAGGAAAATAAGAATAAATACTCACGTTGGTTCTATTTGTATAAAGAACCACCCAGAGCTACGTGTACAAGGACAACAAATCACTGTTCCTTTCTATATGTTTTTATTTTGGGTTTTTTTTTTTTTTAAGATTCTATTCATTTATTTGACAGAGAGAGATACAGCGAGAGAGGGAACACAAGCAGGGGGAGTGGGAGAGGGAGAAGCAGGCTTCCCACCGAGCAGGGAGCCCGATGCGGGGCTCGATCCCAGGACTCTGGAATCATGACCTGAGCCGAAGGCAGACGCTTAACGACTCAGCCACCCAGGCGCCCCTATATGTTTTTATTTTTGAATGATGTATCTGGACCTATCTCCTTTTGAAAAAATGAAAAGAAACTTAAAATATTAAATGGCCAAAAGGCAGATTCAAATTTTAAAAAAAAATACAATGGGAAATGCTGTAGACTGTTCCCATCAGGGAATCCAAGAAGGGGTAGTCTGCTGGAGGGAAATGGAGTAGCCTCTGTGAACCTTAGCACCCCAAAGCTTGCCGGAAAGACAACACGGTATTTTAGGAGCACAAACTGTTTTCTTTTAAGAGATCGATTGAGAGAGAAGAATGAAATGATGACAAAATAGGGTTTCTGGAAATTGGAACAATGGTTTCCAGGCTAAGCCAGTTCGCTATTGGCATCCTGCTCCTTTATTTAAGGGCAAAGATTTATGAAATGGCCAGACAAGACGAGAAAGGAAAAAGGAAAAAGGAAGGAAGAGCAAGGAAAGGAAAACTGGGACCTGTGCAGACGGGCTGTCTGGAAATCGTGGTTTCCTCGTGCTTACTGAGCACCTACCCCGACAGCTTCTTCCCCAGGTGACAGCTCTCGGGCCCCCCTGTCATGCACAACAACAAAGCCATGTGGCTCAGAGAAGTAACCTGCCCAAGGTCAGAGTGGGGAAGGGGAAGAACTGGGTTCACAGTCAGTCTGGCTGCTAACCCAGTGTTCACTTCCCTGCTGCCTGCCAGCACCCCCTCGTGTCAAGTCCAGGAATGGGAACACCCCAACGCCACTGTCCGTACTACCCCACCCCCACAGGCCTTTAGCCCCATCCCAGCTTCCTGGACACCCCTCTACAGCCTTTGCAAAGACACCTGTGGCAGAGTAAGGTGGCAGGGTGGGGACAGAGCAGCCTGGGGAGCACCTGCCCAGCCCAAGGGGAATCGCTATTTGGTTTTGTTATCGTTCTGTTTTTTGAGAGAGAGAGAGAGTGCGCCAGAGCTGGGGGGCAGAGGCAGAGGGAGAGAGAGAGAGAATCTTAAGCAGGCTCCACACCCAGCACAGAGCCAGAAGTGGGGCTTGATCTCACGACCCCGAGAACATGACCCCAGCCAAAACCAAGATGGACGCTTAACCAACTGAGCCACCCAGGTGGCCCCGGGGAATCGCTATAAGGCTCCAGCTGCCAGTTTCCGTACAGGAATGTGGGCCCAGTCTCATCAGATCGGATTTTTCCAGAGAAGTCCAGTATTAGGAGAAAGTTTCTAAGTTTTAAATAATGACAAGTAACTAAAAAAATTTTTTTAAAGCTCTATACAGATCCAACAAAGCAGACTTCTAGATTCTAACCTAATAGGTAATGAGGCAGAAGGCTGGAGAATCTCCCATTATTTACCTCGATGCCATGGACCATTTTTGCAGGGGAGCGGGGAGAGCTCTTTAAGGAAATCTCATCGTAATAACAGAAATCTGTTAGACAAAAAGCGTGACTGTTTGGAAGACAGGTAAACAGGGGCTCTGCGACACACTTTCCGATTCCTTCCAATTCCCCATGTGCACCTCCAGGCTGGTTCTGGGGACTTTAAGTCACACTCTCTCTTCTGAAAGCCCGAAACAATAACCCTGTCAGTCTTCCTTTGCATTTTCTGTGTAACTCAAATTCCCGGGGCCCACTTGACTGCCAAATTACCTGAGATAAACAAGTCATGCTAAGCTCCTCTTTTCCTTTCCAAACCCAACAGCAGCTGCCAGCCAGAAATGGTTGTTTATAACCTGCACACTGTTACACGCATTTGCTTGTGCACTTCTAAAAATGCTTAGCCATGCATTCTTTGGCGGCCTTCATAATTACATGAGAGCCTGGGGACAATGCTGTGCAGTGGCAGAGAGGGTAGGCTGTGGGTCAGCCTGTCTGGCTCAGCTTCTCAGTACCTGTTCGGAACCCCTGATAGTGCGATTCCATTTCGGTCTATTGTCGGCGTTAAGACGGTACATGTGAAATGCTTAGAACGGTGCCCTGCACATAGTAGGTGCTTAGCAGTAAGTAGTTCACTCCCCCACAAATGGCTGACTATATGTTCATGGATCTTAGTGAGTTCTGTTGGACTCTGGTTCCCAAACATATCCCGAATCTGTCCCTTCCTCCCCATCACCCCTCTGCGAGGCCCATGATCATTGCAGAGCCATCTGGTTGGACTCCTGCCTCCGTTATTGCTGGGCTTTTCCCATGGTAGCCAACTAAAAATGAGACTGTATCCCTTGCCTGCTTGACCCTCCAGTGCGTTTCCCTCTGCATGGTTCTCTCTCTGCTGGCGCATGCTCACACCCACACCACCCACCCCTGCAGCCCGCCAGTCTTTCCTCAGCTCCTTGGATTCACGATTCCTTCCTTCTCCGGGTCCTTTGCTCTCATGGTCCTCTCCTGTTGGCTCCTTCTTATCAATCAGATCTCAGCCAGAAGGGACTTCCCTTCCTCAGAGAGGACTAGCCCACCATCCTCCCTACTTTTTATCCTCTGCACAGCCCCTGTCTGATCTTTTTCTTGTTAGTGTGGTTGTGGTCTGTCTGCCCCATCCCCTCCCAATATGGCCACTGTTTGGCTTTTTTTTATCACTGAATTTCCCATACCTGGAACAGTGCCTGGAATGGAATGGACATCAGTAGACATACCTGGAATCTGTGAATGAATGAATGAATGAATGAATGACCAAAATTTTGAATGGACAATGCTGGGAGGACAGGAGGCATGAGTATGAACTACTATAAAGACTTCATCTTCTCTCACAATGTATTTTCCTGACCCTATCCCCCTGCTTTTTCTCAGATGGTGAAATGAAATATGACAAAGTGAGTTTAATACACCACTGGAGATAATTGGAAAATATTGATTTTTGTTTTCAATTGAAACAGTAAAGATAAGAAAATGCCACACTTCTGTAATCTAATCAGTGGCTTATGTGACAGCATGCTTCCCAGGCTAAAATGTACTTTGGTCGACCTCTGTATCCATCATAAAGTTCCCAAACTCATTCCAACTACACAGGCCAACCCAGGCCCCCATTGACTACAAGTGGGGAACACTGCGCTTGTGAATCTATGCGAACTTGTGTGTATGTATCCAAATTAAAGTGTCTTTTGAGTATTTGCATTCCACTCCTCCCTTCCCCCCACAATGAGCTGCCAAGTAGTCCTGGAAAACACAGGAAATGATGCATGAGCTCCCCTGGAATCCTAAAGAAAAAGATACGTTCCTTCCTCTGACAGCTAATTTTTACTGAGAGCCTATTAAGTGCTGGGCACCATTTTAAAGGCTTTAAATAGATGGATTCATTTGATTCTCATAGCAGCCCTATGAGGAAGTCCTACTATTAATCTCCATTTTATAATTTCAGAGTCCAGGCACTGAGAGATGAAGGAACGAACCCCCCCCCCCCCGAGGTCATGCGGCCTCAGAACTGAAGCCCCCTGGGTAGGTGTCTACAAGCTCTGCTTCTTCCTCTCCTCCCCAGATGAGGACGGCTCACCTCGTGAGCACCAACTCGAAGACAGGGAGAGCAGGAGAGCAAGTCTAATCCTCTGCCCTGGTTTTTCAGGGTTGCCGTTTTCAGGCTTAAAATAAAATCTCCATCTCAAATCAGGCAAGAGACAGGACTTCCCACTACAAGGGCTCATTAGGAGGTTGGAGGGGGCGGGGCACTGGATAGAAATGGATCTGGGCCTGTTCTCCCATCTCTGTAGGCACGTTAACTCCCCAGGCCACGGCCCCAACATCTGATAAATGACAGCGGTCAGACCAGATCGGAAGTTACTCACTGGCTGAATCCAGCCCACAGATATTTGTTGGGTCTCCATAATGTTTAAAAAGAAAAAAGAAAAAAAAAATTCTTTTTCAGCCAACATTTACAGCTTGGGAGATATCACATTTTAAAATCCTGAGTTCCGGATTATTTTGAAAAACCGAAAGATCTGTCAACACAGGGCTTGCATTCCTGCCTGGCAACAGTTGTCTGAAGCTGAGGACAGTGGGCCGACAGATGGCCTGGTGTCCTCTGGTTCCCAGCCCCCGCTGGCTGGCTGTCTCCCTGCCACTGAGGTCCAGTCCAAGTTGCCATTTATCAGCAGGTCTGATAGGTTTTCCCCTATAGTAAAGATGAAAGTGAAGGTCCTTGTGTCCACATCTCCAGCAAAAGTGAGAATCATTATTGTCATCATCCTAACTGCAGCGAACACATACGTACTTATTATATGCCAGGTCCTGATCTAAGGGCTTTGCATCCATGAATGCTTTTAATTTTCACAATAACTCCAGGGGGTGGGACAACTATTATCTCTATTATACAGATGATGGAGGGATGGAGGAAGCCACATACTTCAAGGAATTAGTAGACAACTGAATTCTTTAAGAAATTGAGGAATAGGGACACCTGGGTGGCTCATCCGGTTAACCAGCTGCCTTCAGCTCAGGTCTTGATCCTAAGGTCCTGGGATCAAGTCCCGCATCAGGCTCTTTGCTCAGCGGGGAGCCTGCTTCTCCCTCTGCCTGCCACTCCCCCTGCTTGTGCTCATTCTCTGTCTCTCTGATTAAAAAAATAAAATAATAATAATAACAAAAGAAATTGAGGAATATTCCCAGGTATGCAAAGTGCATATAGGTGTTGAAAGAATCTGACATAAAGCAGCATAATGAAATAGACCCTGGACACTTATATTACCTGCCTGATCCCAGCAGGCTTCTTTTTTTTTTTTTTTTTAAGCTTTTATCTATTTATTTGACAGAGAGAGAGAGCGCACAAGCAGTGGGAGTGACAGGGAGAGGGAGAAGCAGATTCCCCATTGAGCAAAGAGCCCAGTGTGGAGCTCAATCTCAGGACCCTGGGATCATGACCCAAGCCAAAGGCAAACACCCAGCAGACTGAGCCACCCAGGCGCCCCCTGCAGGCTTCTAAACTTGTATTCTTGCATAGGATCCTTAGAGTTCACAAATCTATCAAGTTCTCTGGACTAGATTTATTAAGTCTCTTCCGGAACTAACTCTCTTTGATTTTAGGTAGGTTCATAAAACGGTATCTAAATAGTTTGGGATCCTTTTTTTTTTAGAGATTTTATTTATTTATTTGACAGAGAGAGCACAAGTAGGCAGAGCTGTATACAGAGGGAGAGGGAGAAGCAGGCTCCCTGCTGAGCAGAGAGCCCGATGTGGGGCTCAATCCCAGGACCCTGGGATCATGACCCGAGCTGAAGGCAGACGCTTAACAGACTGAGCCACTCAGGTTGCCCCTGGGATTCTTTTTTTTGAAGATTTTATTTATTTATTTATTTATTTGAGAGAGAGAGAGAGTGCTTGAGTGAGTTGGGGGAGGAGCAGAAGCGGAGGGAGAGGGACAAGCAGACTCTGTGTTGAGCGCCAAGCCAACGCGGGGCTTGATCTCAGGACCCTAAGATCATGACGTGAGCCCAAACCAGGAGTTGGACACCTAACCAACTGAGCCACCCAAGCACCCCTAAATAGTTTGGGAGTCTTGAGAGAGATCACACGTGCACATGCATGTGCACGTGCATACACACACACACACACACACACCCATGTGGGTGTGCACACACACTGCATGCAAAGTCACTCAGAGTTTATAAGAGCGTGGTGGTCCCTGCATGGGTTGATGACCAGGCATCTGTGGTGGTCCAACTTCCTGCCTGGTGCTGCATTCACCAATGACATGTTATATCCTCCAATGACATGTTAAGTCAGGGGCTGTCCCCAGAGAATCCATCAGCTAAGGGTGGTCAAGGTAGCATCAGAGTCAAAAATGAGGCAGGAGGTGGGAGTGATGGTGACCTTGCTGGGAAAGAAAATGGGAGGACAGGAACACTAACTGAAAAGTAGAGGGAGAACAGGATCACAACAGGGGCTGGGGGTATAGTAAAGGTAGCTAGGTGAAGGCATGTTATTAGGACTCACCTGAACTACTCCAAAGGACAATGTCTGGGGGGACCATACTTTTCTCATTAGCGAAAGAGGAACCAGCCAGATCTCTGGAAGCTTGTCCTGTAGGCTTGGCTGCAAGGGCTTTTTCCCTGCCTGTTTTATGGAGATCAGCCAGCAATTCACTGAAGGGACAAATCAGTTTATCTCTTTCCTGGTTACAATGTCAGCCCAGCAAATACTCATGTACATCTCCCTGTGCCAGTCCTTGGGCCAAGTGCTGGGTATACAAAAGAACGAGAGTGGGTCTCTATCCTCAAGGAAGAGGAAAGGCATGGAGCCCAATACCTGTGATACAGCAGGGTACACGAGGGGGCCATGGGATCCACCATGTGGGAGGAGTTAATTCTGCAGGTGGTATCAGTCACTGTAATCCATGGTGTGGAGGTGACTTGCAGGTGACAGCTGGCAGGGAACACAGCAAGGGGAAGGCAGGGAGATGGGAAAGAATATGGTGTGCACAAGAAATGGCCAACTTCCCAAGATGGCTTGGGCAGTGGTTGAAATTTCAGATGCCTAGAGGCTTAGGCTAATATTCTCAATGCAAGAAAAAGGCATTTGATGACCGGTGTCACTGGCCAGAAGAGGTCAAACTGTCATCACATGTTCAAGGTCAAGGGGGACCAACATTCAGTGCTGGAGGACCGGGGCTTTGTGGAAATGCAGGCCCAGCAGGGCCAAAGCACCCTTCCATGGAGAGACTGAAAAATTCAGGTTTTTATGAGAAATCACTATTTTTAAATACAGAAAACACATCAATGGACCCAGTTCAGCCCACTATAATACCTCTGGACATGAGGCGGGGTGGGTATCTAAACATGAGACTGGAGACCAGCACACCAACCAAGGGATAGGGGAAGGGAGGCACACGGCTTCCCCAGGAAAATTCTCTGATTTAAGGTTCTGTGTCCATGGGGCAACTGCTAAAGTTATAAGGGTCAAGCTGTTCAAATCCATGGGGCAAACAGCAGTGAGTCTGGTGCCACTGAGGACAATGGACACTTCCTTATTCTTACATAAAGTGTGCTGTAAACAGCACCAAGCTCCTCCTCCCAACTAACCACGTTGCTCCTTGTAAGCCCTCTCCTACTTGGAAACAGAAGAGCAGCCACGGGGTCAGATCCCAAGGGAGCCAAGGAGGTAGGCAAGGGCCATGCCTTTTAAACTGTGTTTGTTCTTCAACCAGCCTAAGGGGTAGGCCTTGCCCACAGACTCACTTCCCAAGTGTAACAACCTGGCCACACACCGATGGGGACAAGTTTGAGACAGGTCTTTGATGACATACTCTAGACATATACAAAGTCTAGAGCGTATACTTTATTTGGCTGAGTCCTAGCTCTGCTACCTGCTAGCTGCGGGGTATAAATGGGCCCAATGACAGTGAGTATCATATGGTGCTGTCTCAAGAATCAAACTGGAGGGGTGCCTGGGTGGCTCAGATGGTTAAGCATCTGCCAGGGTCCTGGGATCGAGCCCCGCATCAGGCTCCCAGCTTGGCAGGGAGCCTGCTTCTCCCCCTCCCTCTGCTGCTGCCCCTGCTTGTGCTCTCTCTCTCTCTGTCAAATAAATAAACAAATAAATAATAAATAAATAAATAAATAAAATCTTAAAAAAAAAAAAACTCAACTGGATCCTCTATGGCAGGAGTCAGCAAACTTTTCCAGGGAAGGGCCAGATGGTAAAGAGTTTTGGCTTTATGGACCATATGGTCTCTGCCACAACTAGTCAACTTTGCCACTGAAGCATGAAAATAGCCATGGACTGCATGCATTTATATGCAAGTGGGCATAGCTGTGTTCCAATAAATCTTTATTTACAAAAGCAGGCAGGGAGCCAGATTGCTTTGAGAAAGGGGAAGACCTTTACGAATGCTATCTTCTAGGGACTCCCCTGTTGGAATATAGTTAGCTGTTGATGACTGGCTTTCTCACCAGACTATGAAGTTCTTCAGGGCAGAGAATAGGTCCCCCTTCTTTTTCTTCTTTCAGATTAAAACGAAGAGAACAAACATATATAGCACACTGTGCCACGCAATAGTAACCCATAGGGATTTCCAAAATTGTCCAAGTGAGTACAAGAGCAGGATGGTAACTTCAGATGCCTCTGGGGCCCAGGCAGGGAACACATGCAATGAGGAGGAGGCCAGTCAGGTAGGTGTTGTGGCATCCTGGAAAGTGCACCTCCCTGCTAAAGGGGTGGTCTCCATTTATCTCCAGCTATGAGGAAGCTGTTGCTGCGCACAATTCTGATTCAGTGTTAATAGATTTTATTGATTTTTGTTAAGAAAATACCACAATCAGATATTTATGAGAAATCCCTCAATTTTTCAATGTTGACAAGTCGTTCAAAAATTGAAAAAAATAAAACATTACGGGCCAAGGCAACATGATTGTGGGCTGATTCATCCAGAGGCCCCCAATTTGTAACCTCTGATATAAAGAACTCATTTTCAAATTTGCTACGTCACAATTTTTTTTTTTTTAAGGTGAAAAAATTTTTAACTTCTATGTTCAAAAAAATCAACTTAAAGAAAGTTTTAAGGTAATGCAAGGAAGGGCGCCTGGGTGGCTCAGTCGGTTAAGCATCCGACTCTTGATCTCAGCTCAGGTCTTGATCTCAGAGTCGTGAGTTCAAGCCCCATGTTGGGCTCCATGCTGGGCATCGAGCCTACTTTAAAAGGGGGAAAAAAAAAAAAGAAGAATACAATAAACTCCCATCTACCCTTCACCTGGATCCAGTCTTACTCATCTTGATATCTCTGGGTTCTAGCACACGGAAGGCACTGAAATGTGGAGTTACTAAATGAATGTCCCAAGGAAGAATAAGCAAAACATAGTGTGTCAACTTTCTGTAAGCTAAAAATCACAGGTTGGGATGAATACTGAGAAATACAAGAGGAAAAGAAATGAAACAGATTCAAGGATGGGCGTGAAGAAGGAAGGAAGACAGAACAGACATAGAGACTCCATGGACCACACATTTATTTTGCCGGCTGAATGCTTGCTTTATTTTATTTTACATCATTTTGGGCTTAGTTTATTTTAAGTAGTAAGAGAAATCGACAAATCACTGGGAGCCCAGGTGAACACCGTACCAGAACAGAAGAGACCAGATATGCCGACGGCGTACTTTCAACAAAACCTTACTAATTCAACTGTCACCTATTTTGCAGTTTGGGATTATTTAGACAAGCTAGGCTAAATTTCATCTTGGCATTATTAATTCTTTGAGAAAGTGTACTAAGCAAATGAACAGGATAAGCGGGGGAAATGTTGAATATTTGCTCTGGGGAGAGCAAAAGCAAATGAACAGCTTTAAAATCCTTTCTAATTACATTGATGTGTTGAACTTTTGTCTAATTATTATGTTCCTTGAAAACTGAGTAGAAATATTTTTTTTTCTTGAACCATCTCATATTTTTAAAGCACTGGAGGAAATGTGACTTTAACGTAAAGGTGAACACTTCATAGCAGGAGACTCACACGTTGCTAGTTCACATTCAGGTATAAAAAATGTCACGTTGGCTTTTCTTTTAAACAAACAGTGAGCTAATTACAGAGATTATTATTTGCTAGAGAGCTTCATCAGATTCCCTCCTCCTTCTTCTGCCAGCTGAAGTCTGCCCATTTGCAGATAATAACAGCATTAGCTACCACGTTGAAGCACTTTTTATATGCCAGACTTGGTGTTAAGTGCGTTCATGCATAGTCTCGTTGAATTCACCAGTGGATTACCAGTCAAAACAAAGTAAGCCTTATCATCAGCTCAATTTTATTGACAGGAAAACTGAGGCTCAGAGAGGTCAGAGGACACAGTTGAGATGTGAATCCACCAGTATATAGCCCCCCAAATATATCAACATTACATCATGCCACATTGCAGAGCCAGATAAAACATGCTCCAAATCAAAACCAATGGGCCAGGAAAAATGTTGTGAAAAACCATGGTGATTTGGACATGCAGAATCAACCAAATTACAGTCCAGTTTGGGGATACTTGGTAGATACTTAGGCTTTGTAAGTTTGGAAAGTAAATATTTTTTCAATAAGGCCAGGCTTGGCTTATCTAGTTGGCTAGACTTACAATTTATCATGGTATGCTTCACTTTAACAGGTATATGCCTATAAAACTGTTGTGTAAATTTTTAGTTTTTAGTTTTAAAAGCTGTAATGGAAAAGGGATCCTTTGAATGCTAAATCTAATCTTAGGGCAAATGCTTTCTTTCTTTCTTTCTTTTTTAAGATTTTATTTATTCATTTGAGACACGAGATACAGGGAGAGACAGCATGAGCAGGGGGAGAGGCAGAGGGAGAGAGAGAGAAGCAGACTCCCTGCCGAGCCAGGAGCCTGAAGCGGGGCTCAATCCAGGACCCTGGGATCATGACCTGAGCCGAAGGCAGATGCCTAACCATCTGAGCCACCCAGGCGCCACAGGGCAAATGCTTTCTTAAAGAGAACAAGTTTTTCCTTTTTGTAACCAATCTGAAAATTAACAGGTGCCTTGATTGGGCCATGATAATGCTCCAGGAGTGAGCGAGATGATGACAGAGCTGACTTCTTGAAAATGGTCTAGAGGCACCTGGGTGGCTCAGTCGGTTGGGCATCTGCCTTCGGCTCAGGTCCTGATCCCAGGGTCCTGGGATGGAGCCCCACATCGGGCTCCCTGCTCAGTGGGGAGTCTGCTTCTCTCTCTCCCTCTGCCCCTGCTTGTGTGTGTGCTCTCTCTCTTGCTCACTCTCTCTCTCAAATAAATAAATAAAATCTCCCCAAAAAAAAGAAAGAAAGAAAGAAAGAAAATGGTCTATAGCGATGTTTCTCAAATGTTTTCCCCACACCCTGGGAGGAAGAGGGGTTCACAAGGACAAAACTATTTTCATCACAATTCTAAGACATCTTCACTGTGTTGATATTTGCACTGATGATGGGAAAGCAACAGTAGGTAAAACTGCTTGTGGCCTGAGTTGCTACAAGACAGCAGCACCAAACTGTCCTAGTAATCATTATATTCTTTACTGCCATGTATTCACAGTAAAACAAAACAACAAAATCACTTTCACCTAAGAATATCCCTATGAAATTTTAAAAATTAATTTTATTCAATTTCATCTCAGGAGTACACATCTTTTTAATATTCTGTGTGACAAAATGGGAAGTGCACATCAAGCACTTCTGCTACGAGCCAAAGAAAACACTCGTGTGCTTGTTTGAGTTACCAGCTGAACTAGCCACATACGTACAGAATGCCATTTTTACTTGAATGCATAACTAACAAACTATAGTTATTCAGACTTGGGTGTTTCACAGACATTTTCTCAAATATGTAAAAAAAGTGAGTCAGTCCTTTCAAGGAAACAACTGATAGTGTTTGTTGCCCAAATGAAAACTTGTTTCTACTACTTTGAGTTTAGCAGCTTAAACTTTTTTCTAAAAAAATGAGATAGGTGGTGATATTAACAAATGGGATTTTCTTGATATTGTATAATAACATTTCACTTGATATTACATAACGGAATTTGAAATGTCAACATGTGGAAGATCTGCATAACTCAGTAAGCCAACATTTTCCAAATGACCAATGCCTAATGTACTAAAATCATACATGGGTAAAATATCTGAAAAAAGGGCAAGATAAACCAATGGATTTTAATGTAACAGAGTACAAAAGTTCACCAATCTGGTTTCAGATGGCACACACAGTACATACCCTTCAAGAAACTACCACTTGCTAAGTTTTGGTGTAGTATCAAAAAAGAATGTCTACCATTAAAATCTGTGAGGCCAGACTTTCTGCATATACATTAGCCAAAAGACACAACAATTTGGTTGCTGAAGCAGAAATGAGAGTCTAACTATTTCCTATCAAGCCAGACATTGAAGAGATTTAAGACCATGTAAAATAACGCTACTCTTCCTACTAGTTTTTTTGGACGGGGGGCATAGCTATTTTTCATTAAAATTATTAATTATATTCAAAAGTAATGGGTTTACTGTTATTTTTTTAAGATTTATTTTATTGAGAGAGAGAGAGCACATGTGAGCATGGGAAGGGACAGAGGAAGAAAATCTTAAGCAGACTCCCTGCTGAGTGTGGAGCCCAACGTGGGGCTCAGTCTCACAACCCATGAGATCATGACCTGAGACGAAACCAAGATCTGGATGCTTAACCAAGTAAGCCACCCAAGCACCCCAAATTTACTGTTATTTTTAAGTAACTGATAAATGAATGTTTTAAGATTTTCTAAGCTTTAATTCCTGATATGGTAAATATCATAGATCTATGATACATAAAGCTCTTTTGAGGTAAGAGCATAAAGGTGTCCTGAGATCAAAAATATTTGAGAACTGTTGTTCTGTAGCAATGTTACATTGATCTTTCCACAAGGCAAACTGCAAATGACATTTTATAGTACCTCTGAAGTACAAAGGGCAAAGACGTCTTTTAAGTACTTATGAGACTGTTCAATTAAAAAAAATTTTTCCCCACACTGCATTAAGTGGGTACAAAGAACACATTCCCAGAAGTAAGGGATGGTGGTGAAATGAGAACAATGATCTGGATTCTAGCACAGATCCTAACAGTCTGTCTAGACATTAGTCTTCCTACCTTCAAAATGAGATTAGAGTAGCCTATTTTTAGATTGTTTTGAATGGTCAATTCCATGATTCTAATCAGGGACCCCAAAATAGTGGCCCACAGGCAGCATCTGGCCATCTGGCCCTCAGACTGATTGGCTGCCATGGTATTTAGAGAAGTGCCCCAGGAAAATAATTGGTTGGAACCGAGTGAGAAGCTTTCCTTTCAAAAAGGTAATTGATTTTCAGTCACAGCCCAATCCAGCCCACCAGATTTGCCTCTGCAGATATCACCATTTGCAACGTCTGGAATGAAGGGCCTCTGAAATCCGTTCCAAATCTCAAAGCTCTATAATTCAGCTCCAGAGACAGAGTGTCTGGGTTTCTTACTCTGCCACTTGCTGGCTGTTTGATTTGGGGCAAGTTAACTTCTTTGAGCCTCAGTTTCTTCATTTGCAAAACAGGGTAACACCACTGACCTCAAAGGGCTGTTATGAAGCTAACGAGGTGTTACCTGACAGTCTTACAGAGTTCCTGGCACTGAACAGTACTAATTACTAACATCAAAGCTCAGGAAAAAGAGTATGCCCTCGACTTGGTCCACCCACTTTATCAACTCCGTTTGCCCAGTAGCTGACGACCGCACTCCCCAGGATGACGCATACCCCCATACCAACTCCCAGATTTCACAGTTCCGCACCCGAGGAAGACACACAAGATCCCCCTTCAGACTTCTACCTCTCCTTTCCACTCCGAACCTCTTCTGAGCCCCCGGCCTGTACCGGGTTCCTACATCAACACAGCTCTGCACAGTGGCCAAACCACTGACCACTCCCCCCCAGCCTCTTCTTCCCATCCCGGACGACTAGGGCTCCCTTTCCCTCCGACCAGAGACCACCCTGGGTCAGTCAGTGGCGGCCCAGGGCTCTCTTGCCTAGGATTCTGTCCGAGGGAGCCGAGGGAGAGATGGGAGAATAACTGCCCGACCGCCCGGAGGGGCCCACGGACACTCACCGTCCATCCCTAGAGGCGGCGGTTCCGGGTGCTCGAACCGGAAGCGGCCCCTACAGTGTTTGCAGTTCCCCTGGTTACTGCGGGGTTCCGGACCAATGGCGATGGAGTCCCGCGGGCTGATCCCGCCCCCAAAGGTCGTGACGTCACGCCGGAGCTCTGGAACTCCTCCTCCTATCTCTAGGTCCAACCCACCTCCCAGGGCTGCCAATCGTTGTGCGCAGGCGCGCTGGAGGGCCCTTAGTGTCCTGGTGCGCAGGCGCCTGGGGAGCTGCAAACAGAAGTAGCAATGGACGCGCTGGAGTCGTTGTTGGACGAGGTGGCCCTGGAGGGGCTTGATGGCCTGTGTCTGCCCGCGCTGTGGAGCCGTCTGGAGACGCGAGTGCCTCCCTTCCCGCTGCCTTTGGAGCCCTACACGCAGGAGTTCCTCTGGCGGGCCCTTGCCACTCACCCGGGCATCAGCTTCTATGAAGAGCCTCGGGAGCGACCCGACCTCCAGCTCCAGGACCGGTCAGCGGCCTGGCCCTGAGGCGGGCGGGCGGGCGGGCGCAGAGCCCGGCGTCCGATGGCGCTGGGAGGGGCCCAGGTTCTGATGGGAGGGGGCGGGGGAAAGGAGTGGCGCCGGGGGAGGACCGCGAGTCTGATGGGGGGCGCGGTGTAAGGGTGGCTGGGGGTCCCTCGGGCCTGGCAGAGCTCGGACGTCTGATGGAGTTTGGGGTCGTCTAATGATGTCCCATTCGGTCCGTGTAGGTGCTTGGGTGGTGGCGAGCAGGACTGGCGGGGGGGGCGGTATTCTTCAAGCTTCAGAGTACTCCTCTTTCGTGGTGGATAGGAAGTCAGTTTAGATCAAGACTGGAGACCGTTGAATTTAGCCGCCCTTTGTGGGGCATTCATTCAGTGCTGGGCTAGAGAGCCTAAGGCAACTAGAGATCTGCAGAACAGCAAGTTTAGCGGTAGTAATAATAACAACAGCGGCTAGCATTTATTGAGTGCTTATTTTTGGCTTGGTACTGTATTATAAGCTCCTGTTCTGGCAGTTTCAGGAGATTGAACTCACTTGATCCTCAGCAATAGGTGCTGTTATTTTCCCCATTTTGCAGAAGAAGAAGCTTGAGTCGTAGATTAAGTAACCTGTCCAACGTTACAGAGATTATAAGTGACCGAGTGTTGATTTGAACCCAGGCAGTCTGTCCCTATAGTCTGTGCTGTTATGCCGAATTGAGAGAAGTTCCCAGAGGTAATATTGTCTAAAACAAGACTTAAAGATTGGATTTAGGTGACCAGTTGGCAGAGTATTCTGGAGAGAGAATAGCAAATGTGAAAGCCTCAAGGAAGAGAAATAAGTTAAGTTTGGTTGAAGTGTAGGATTGGGGAATGGGGAATAATAGTTGGCACTTACATATGTGTATTGTGAGCTGGGACTTGCTAAGATCCTGACATATAGCAAGTTAATTTTTACAATAACCTTAGGAGGTGGGTATTATGACCCCCATTTTCCCGAAGAGGAAATTCGGGCACAGAAAGGATAAGCGACTTGTTCAAGGTTATCAACTAGCAAGAGCAGGACCCAGAATTTGAATCCTTTAAGTTTGGGGTACAGAATCTTCTCTGTCCTTAACGAGATTAGACTGAAGAGGTCATCAGTGGTCTTTTAATCCACTTCAAGAGTTTATCCTTTACCAAAAGAACAGTTGGAAGTTCCCCCCTCCCCCCACCGCACCCAAAGGAGGGTCAGACTGAGGGCAAACTGTGAAGTTGAGAGATTTTAGTAATCCAATCACAAACAACCAATCATGGTTTTGATGTGGTTTGTAGGTTGGGATTCGGAGCCAGTGGGGGAGAAAGAATTCTGCAGGAGTCTTTGGTGCTAGAAGGCTTTGGTTAAAGCCCGGGGGACAGGGCCGACAGGCAGAAAGAGCTGCACTGGGGTTGTGAGGAGGGACTGATTTATACACTTTGAAGGTGGGGGAAGTAAAGACAAAGGGAGGTTTCCAAAAGGACTCCTATGCTAAAGAAGACTCACCAGGACCCTGGAGGCCTAGCTGTTTGCAAGCTAAGGTGGTTTTTCCCTCTAGAGAAGCATTAACTTTAAGACAGTTGGGAGCTTTCTGGAGGAGCTATATACTCTGCCTGCCTTAAGTGACAATGGGCTGCAGGTTATAAAGAAATTTCCTTCTTGCCTTTGTTCTCCACATCAGTTTTGCTTACTGTGGTGCAGGGGAGAATAAATAAGAGAAGCAAATGGAATCAAGACATATGAAGCAGAAGAATCAAGAGGATTTGGTGACTGGATGTGGGGTATAAGGAGAGGGGGGAATCAGGGATAATGGCTTCTGGTTCCTGATATTTGGGTTCCTGAGTGAATATTGATGTCCTTCGCTGTTAGTAGGGAACACAGAAGAGCAGCATGGTGGTTGAGTCTCGGGGGAGGTGGGCAAGGTGCTGAATATACTTTGAGACACATTGAGTTCAAGGTTCATTTGGGTGATCCAAGTGGAGATTCTGTTTAGTAAACATGTGGCTTCATGGGCGAAAGCAGGCCAGAGGGAGGGATGGGGCTGGACATGGGGAGTCATCCGTATGGCTGGATATTAGAGCTGTGGGCCAGGATCATCCCTGGAAGAGAATGTGGTGTGATGGGAGGCCTAAGACATGGCCCTCCGGTGCACCTATGTGGAAAGGCTGGGTGGTCAACTAGGAAGGTCAAAGAAGCCTAGGAAGGTGTGACTGGAGAGGGAGGACAGCAGTCCACAGCTGCCTCCTGGCAGATGGCCTAAGATGTGATTTGGGAATGGAGAGTAAAGCAGGGCAGAGGTCACAGAGAAGGCGAGGAAGGAAAGAGCTGATAAATATAAGTGGGTTTTAGCCTCAACTAGACTAGCTGTGAGCAGGGTTTGTAAGGAAAGCCTTACAAACTTGGCTAACTCGATAAGGGAAGAAACGCAAGTCAAAGATGTCCCCGTGGCATTGATAACGATAACGGCCGTAACTGGGAGAAAGTGGAAAGGAGGGACTTCATTGGAGGCGGGGAGAGGCAGTCATAACTTTGATTTGGATCTCCTTGAATTCAAGGTGTTTGGAGGAAAAGACAGGACTGAGGATTCCGAGGTGAAAATTGTTAACGTGCAGGCACCGGATTTGGAGGGAAACTGAAAGGCCGTGACTTGGGCCAGTAAGATGGTTCTGGTTCTAGCATTCAGCTTCTGGGGTGGATTTTGGGGACCCTGGAAAGGTCTGTGTTCTCTGGGGTAGAAAGGCAGGAATGCTGCTCTAATCTGCATTTGCAAGGCTGGAGGACCGAGTGAGCTCACTCCTCTCTGATCTCAGTGGGAGGTTGTCAGAAGAATGCGCCAGGGGCGCCTGGGTGGCTCTGTCAGTTAAGCATCCGGCTCTTGGTTTCTGGTTTCAGCCCAGGTCATGATCTCAGGGTCGTGAGATCCAGCCCTGTGTTGGGCTCCCAGCATGAAGTCTGCCTGAGATTCTTTACCTCTTTCTCTCCCTCCTGGAGCGCTCACTCTCTAAAAATAAATAAAATCTTTAATTAAAAAAAAAAAAAAGGAAGGAAGAATGCGCTAAGTATGTATTATTTGAAAAGCTGAGTTGTAGTTTGGTATTTGTTGCTTTCTCCCTTTTAGGTATGAAGAGATTGACTTGGAAACCGGAATTTTGGAGTCCCGGAGGGATCCAGTCGCTTTGGAGGATGTCTACCCCATTCACATGATCTTAGAGAATAAGGACGGCATCCAGGGCTCATGCCGGTACTTCAAGGAGAGGAAAAACATAACCAGTGACATCAGGACCAAGTCTCTACAGCCCCGTTGTATGATGGTAGAAGCCTTTGGCAGGTAACCGATCCGCACCCAGAGAGCCTCACAGGCCTTCTGCTGCCTTGAGCCAGGGGGGACCAGTCAGAGCCTGGACACTGGTCTGTGTGTCAGCCCCGTGCCAAGCCTCCACCTTCTGCAGTCCACTTTCGGTGGCGCTGATTTTGCTCAGGGGCCTCCCTTCCTCTTTCCCTTGGGTCCGCAGTCCTGGCACAGTTGGGCAGAGCAGCCGGCTCTCATTTGGATCAGTGCCTTTCCTTCTCTTGCCCAGGCTGGGGGGGTCCAGTTGCCCGGAGTGGCTAATCCGAGCTCTCACCTTCTCCAGCCTGTCCCCACTCCCACCTCTCTCCCTTCCCACTTCACGGAACAGGGAAAAGCTGCTGACTTCCATCTCCTTCCGCTTGCAGCTTTGCCACATCTATTTCCCCTTTCCATCAGCTCAGAGGCAGCGAGAAGCCCCGGCCCCGGCCCAGGCCTCCTCCCCTCCGCATTTCTCCGGCCCAGCTCCCTGCACCTCCCGCGCTTTCCTGCCGGTGCTCTCTCCTCAGCCCTAATGACTCGGCCATCTTACAACAGGACCACCTCTTGACCTCAGATCCCTCGTGACCCCAGGTCACTCTGTGCCACTTGGGGCTGTGCTTCCTGGAAGAAATAGCCACCCTCGCTCTTTCTCCCCTTCACTCCTCTGCCCGCTGATGTCTGCCATTATTACTTCACTGAAATCTTATCCTCTGAGATTCCCAGTAATAAGCCTGTGGACGCTGTTTGGCCCTTAAGCTCCTTGACCCCTCTGCCCCGTAAGGGAGTTTTAAAGCTCTTGCCCCATGGCTTCCCGCTTTGTTTTTCTGGCCGAGCCTCACCAGCTTCCTCATGGGCTCCCTGACTTCCGTCCACCCCTTAAACGTTGGGCTGCTCCCAAGGGCTCTGTCTCTTCCCCAGGCGGCCCCCAAGTGCCACAGACGGAGTTCAGTAACCTCTTGCTCAGTGTGCCCAGAGGTCAGAGTGTCACACTCCTTCCCCCCAAACCTGCCTCCTCTTCCCTTCCTTGCCTCTTTTGTGATTTCCTCTGCTCTGGGTGTTCCCATGTGCCTGCTGTACAAGCTGCAAACTTGGGACTCCTGGGCCCCTTTTCTCCGTGCTTCTGCATGCAACTGGCCACCAAGTCCTGTGGACTTGACCTTCTAGCTTTATCTCAAACCCCCTTTGGCCTCAGAATAGTGCAAGAGTCTCCTGCCTCCCTTCTTGCTGTCTCTCTCCCCCTCTCTCGCTCTCTTTTTTTTTATAATTCATTTATTTATTTTAGAGAGAGAGAATCCCAAGCAGCCTCCCCACTAATGACAGATCCTGACACGGAGCTTGATCCCATGACCCTGAGATCATGACCTGAGCCGAAATCAAGAGTCAGACGCTCAGACAGATGCCCCTGTCTCTCCTCTTTGGAACTTTCCATACCACATGGCACATTTTTCTCTAAGATGGAATTGTGATGAATAGTGCCTTGGTCACTCGGGAGAGATGTTTCCGACTGGGCACATATGTCCCATACACATGCTTTGTTTAGCCAGCACGGTGTTTTGTTTTTAATTTTATTTCATTGCTCATATTTAAAATCTGGATATCTAGCTCCTCTGAAAAAAATCACAGGATCTAGCTGCACTGGACTGATTTTTACTTGGTGACATAGGCCAGAGCCATGAGCCGTGTCCCACCTAGTGCTCCATGCCCTGCAGCTGCCTGCCTGCTGACCTGAACCCATCAGGCTCTGTAGCACCTACCCTCTGCACCCCCAGCTCTCCGACTGTAGTCCCTCAACTTGCCTGAGTCTTCTCTATGCTGTGGCCCAAATATGCAGGGCTCATTTCTGTCTCAGGGCTATAGCATGTGCTATTCTTTCTGCTTAGAATGTTCTGCCTCAAATCTTCACATCTCCACCCCTCCTCTTCATTCAGTCTTCAACTTGGCTCCTCAAAAAAAAAGTGTCCCTGTTGCCCAGGCACCATTATGTTACTCATTATCGTACCAAAAATGGTCATTTATTTATCTATTGAGAGAGAGAGAACAAGAGAGCACGAGTATGTGTGCACGAGGTGGGGAGGGGCAAAGGGAGAGGGAATGAATCTTGAGCAGGCTCTATGCCCCGTGCGGAGCCCCACGCGGAACTTGAGCTCATGACCCTGGTATTATCACCTGACCCAAAATCAAGAGTCAGATGCTTAACTGACTGAGCCACCCAGGTGCCCCCGTACCAAAAGTGGTCTGAAGTGTTTATTCACGTCACCCCTTCCTCACCAAACCGTAAACTCTTGAGGGCAGAAACTCTGTCTTGTTCATGGCTGTATCTCTAGGATCTAGAATATACCTGGCACAACATCAACTCCTAAAAATGCATGTTGACTGATTGATGATCCTGTTGGGTGTTGGAGTTACAGCCCCTGACCTGCATCATGACATATAAACTCCCCATGATGGCATTGCAGGGCCCTTCAGGATGTGGACTCCCACCGACCTCTTGAGCTCTCCTTCTTTCTGCTTTCTTGCTTGCGAGCCCACCCCAGACTTTCCAGGCCACACCACTTGCCTCCCAGGACATGCGTGCTCCTTCATGCCTTTGGAAACTTGCAGGTTCTGCTTCCTTGTTCTTCACCCACCCCACTGACTGCTAACTCTAGAATCCCCTCCTATGAGAGTGTTCCCTGGTTACGATGCACACGTTCTGTTCATACACACAGGTTGGAATGGAGGCTGTGCACATAATGGCATTTCATAGGCTCGACCACCAGAGTTGCTGTCTACCAGCTCTTGGGCCATAGCGTAATTGCTCACTCTCTCGACTTTCTCCTTCAGTGGACTGTGAGCTCCTTGCCGGGAGATCACACTTTTATTTATCTTGGTATCTCTGGTACTTTGCATTGTGCTTAATCAGTATTTGACATCCCGTCTGATGACCACACTCAGCAGTTTCAGCCTAGCAGGAGTCACTGAGTCAGCTAACTGGAAATGTTGGGATTATAATATACCGTGTAGTAAACAAATCTGAGTGCATTTGGAAAACAGCAGACCTGTTCCCCTGTTTTCAAACTTGCTTTTCCCGGCTGACCTCTTCCAATTTAACTTGTCAGCCTGTTTTGAGATGAGAGAACATAGATCCTAAGTCTGTGACATGCAGACACAGGAAGTGGACTGTCTCTCTCTCATGTGTATTCACAGCCTAACATTTCTTCCTGAGGATGGATTCTGCAGACCTCCATGACTGCAGAAGACTCATTGTAGGTCACAAACAATGCCAAGGAACCTGCAGTGAGTTAAAAGGAAGACAACCTCTTCTTTGCTCTTTTGGCCCAGTTGGTGGTAGAAGTGAAGTCTGCTGGTGTGGGGTAGGAGGAGGGGGAATGATCAGACCAAGGGATATGATGGAAGAAATTCATTTTCTCTGCCCAGTCTCCACCACTTATGACTGAGACTCCATCACAGTGCCTTATCTGCTAATCTAAGCTGACACCTTGGGCAGATTGGCCCACTCCATTCACACACTCTCAGGGTTCAAGCCTGGCAGCCGAGATCCCATGAGGGTGTGCTGGCAGAGAACCCACCACTCACTCACTCCTTGGCATCGAGATAACACCCACTTGGAAGCACTCCCTTTCCCAGATGAGTCACCCAGGGTCCATGCATAAGAGCTCATGAGCTACCAACCTCTCTCGTCTTGGGCCAGCATCTACTCTATTTCATTGCTCTGTTGTTTAAACACCTGACCACAAGGCTGTCTTCCATCACGTCACTCAGTCTGAAATACCTTGCTAGGCAGGACATATTCTTTCTATCTATTTTCACACCCCAGGTCAGTAGGTAGGAACTGATGGTCTTCAGCAGACTACAAAGCCACTGATTATATAGTTGGGGACAGGCATACCTCGTATCTTACTGTGCTCACAGACGCTGTGTTTTTTATAAATTGAAAGATTGTGTCAACCCTGCATGAAGCAAATCAGCTGGCACCATTTTTTCCAACAGCATTTGCTTACTCATGTTTCTGTATCACATTTTGGCCATTTTACAACATTTTGAACTTTTTCATTACTATATTTGTTATGGTGATCTGGGATCCATGATTACACTTTCCTGAAAGCTCAGATGATGGTTAGCATTTTTTAGCAATAAATATTTTTTAACTAAGGTATGCACATTGTTTTTTTTTTTAGACATAATGTCATTACACACTAAATAGACTACAATGTAGTGTAAACATACTTTTATATGCACTGGAAACCAAAAAATTCATTTGACTAGCTTTATCACGATACTCACTTTATTACCGTATTTGCTTTATTGCAGTGGTCTGGAATCAAACCCACAATAGCTCAGCCACGCCTGTATTTTTGACTCTGAAATTTATGTCTAGTTCCGTAGGTTCGTTCACTCACTTAACAAATATTTACTGAGCCCATACTCCACACCACAATCATTCTAGGCACTGAAGGTGTCCTAGTGAACAAGTCAACAACGTGCCTACTCTTACGCACTTAAATTTGAAGGGAGGAGACAGACAAGAATGTCTGCAAAAAAAAAAAAAACATATGTATATATATATGTATATATATAATAGCCATTTTTAAGTGTGCTGGGTACTGTGAAGAATATGACACGGAGGTAGGGAATAGACTCTGGCTAGACTTTGAGGAAGGCCTGTGGAGATGATGTCTAAGCAGTGGCCAGAATGATGAGAAGGAATCAGTCTCCTACAGACGGGGGGAGGAGCACCCAGGCAGAGGAAGCAGCTTGTTTTGGGAGCAGCAGGACGATGGAGGGTAAGAGGCAGAGCTGTGGAGGGTGCATAGAACATTCCAGGCCCTGGTGAGGAGCTGGGGCTATGGTCTGAGTGTCCTGGCAAGACCGTGGAGGGCTTCACACAAGATGACAAGGTTGGCTCTGTTCACCCCAAACACTGTGCCGTTTGGGGACGGAAACCTTCTTGCCAGGGGCATTGTAAACCCCTAAGAAGCGGCACAAAATGACAATCCTCTAAGGTTCTGTTTTTCTTCACATTCTGATTTTTCTTAAAATCACTTAAAGTTATTTCTTCCATGCGGTTGTTTCTGATTTGCAGGTGGGGAAAGAGACTGATCATCGTTGCCTCCCAGGACATGCGTTACAGGGCCTTGATAGGCTTGGAGGGGGACCCCGACCTGAAGCTCCCCGACTTCTCCTACTGCATTTTGGAGCGATTAGGCCGGTCCCGGTGGCAAGGGGAGCTCCAGCGAGACCTCCATACCACTGCTTTCAAGTGAGGGGATGATTTGCTTCTCTCCTGAAATGCTAGGACTCCCCAGTGATTGTGCCCTGCCCCCCAGCATAGGTCTTGGTGACTTCCCTTCCCCATTCCTCTCCACCCCTTTGCAGCTGGGGCAGTCTGCAATCCATGATGATTGGGCTTCAGTGCTTTGTTTCTGAAGAGACCCTGGGGCAGCCGTATAATTTAGTGTCTAAACCAGACCTCCCTCCAGTGGGAGGCCGGGGCAGTGGGCATAAATTGGGACCATCAGGCAAACTGGGATGTAGAGTAACCTTACTCATTGGCCACTGCAGGACTGGAGACCCATATTTGACGGCGTCTTCACTAACCCTCATCAATCATCACCCACCCCAGCCATCCCGTCCCGCTCCATTTCCCCAGGCCTCTACCCGCATCTCCCATCCACCTCTGCTGGGGGCCTGGGTGGGGGGGCGCTCAGGCTGAGGCAGGCCTGTTCCTTTCAAGGCCATTGTCTCACGGCGACTGTTCCCTTGGAGAGGCTGGGTAGGAAGTGTGTGTCTTGAGCACTTAACATTCAAGTGAGAGGCCCTCTACTGTTGGGTGAAAGCCACCGGCAAAGCAAAATGACACAGCCACACACTTCCTCTCCTCCAGGGTTGATGCTGGGAAGCTCCACTATCACCGGAAAATTCTGAACAAAAACGGGCTCATTACGATGCAGTCACATGTGATCCGATTACCCACGGGAGCCCAGCAGCACTCAATTCTCCTCCTCCTGAATCGGTTTCATGTGGACAGGTAACAGCGTGCAGACACCAAAACACTTTGTTCCGGGGATATTTCAGCCGTGTGGATTAGACCTGTGTAAATTGGAGAGGCAAAATCACATAATGACTACAGCTTTTTAAGAAAGATACTTAGGTCTCTTTCTGATTATGAAAATAAGTCATGCTGATTTAGAAAATTTGGAGATTATACAGAAAAGGAGAAAAAAATCCTATAACCCCACAACCCGGCAATAGGAACTGTTAACGTGTTGGTGAAATTTTGGGGGAGTGTAAAAAGAATAAGTCAAATTAGATTTGTTACAGTGGCAGAATGGAGATTGAATGGTTTCCAATTTAAAATTGGCACGTTTTTCCGACATGCAATTCTTAAAATCAGCCTGGATGGTGAGATGGGGAGGTTTCTGCTAAGTGAGTCCTATGCGTGATGTTGCTGTTTAGCTTTGTGTCCTAGTCCGGATGGTATAGCAAGGTGGTGAGATGTGCACATTATCAGAGAGTCCCTGGGAGTGAGTCTCTGACTCTCTGCTACTCCCTGTTGGGGTGACTGCCTGGCATAGGAATGGGGGAAAGAAGTGGTCCACCACCCTTTAGAGAGGCCTCAGCCTGCACTCCAGCACCTCGTGCTCTCCTTGATGGGGGAGGTGCAGTGAGCAGGGTGGGAAAGGGTCGAGCTCGTGAAGGACCTAGAATACGTGGCCCTTGGGTGAGTAAGCTGTGCCCCCGAGTGCGTGGCCACCAGTGCCCTGTAGTGGAGGGTAGGCAGTGTCACGGGAGACTTGAGGGGCAGTAGGCATTCCCCCTTCTCTGGGCCACGGAGAACAACTCTGAGTCTCCCCTAGACAAGTGACAGACGTCTGGGTGAACACTCAGGAGTCAGTGTAAGTTTTACAGTTTACAGTGCCCGCTACATAGCACTGGCCTGGACCCAAAGAAAGTCCTTAATATACATGTCTAGACAGACTATTGACTGGATTTCCAGGAGTAATGATATCACTGTATTCCTTTTTTTTTTTTTTTTTAAAGATTTTATTTATTTATTTATTCATGAGGGACAGAGAGAGAGGCAGAGGGAGAAGCAGGCTCCCAAGGAGCAGGGAGCCCGATGCAGGACTCAATCCCAGGACCCCGGGATCATGACCTGAGCCGAAGGCAGACGCTTAACCGTCTGAGCCACCCAGGCGCCCCGATATCACTGTATTCCTGTCAAAATTCCAAATTTGTCTTCAAACCTGTGTTTTAGAATTCCTACATTAGAGAGAATCGTGCTTCGAGAATTTGCATTTTATTTATTTATCTTACTGTCCATTGGCTAAATACCAGTATCAGCAGACCTAACCCTAACCCTAACCCTGGTGTGTGGCCTGTGTCTACAGAGAATATAGGTGGCAGCCATGGGTGGCAGAGAGAACAATGGACTAAGTCATTTGTACTTGACTTGGGCAAAGTCACATGAGCTCTCTGAAGCATGGTTTCCTCTTCTGGAGCATGGCCACGACACAGTGCCCAGTACTAGTCCATGTACAGTAAACATCTGCACCTGCCTTTATTCATGCGTTGAGAGGCAGTCAAAGTGGAGATGTGGGCATCAACTCTGAATCCCATGCCTATGCCCTCCCTGCCCCCAGGCCTGCAGGCACTTAAAGCCAAGGTCACCTTCCCCAGGCACCCACAGTCCAGGAGCCTTCACTCTCTTCCATAGCTTCCTGGGTGGCCATTAGCTTGGAAGCAGTCATGATCCTACACAATGAAAATGGGGTAGAAGGTGGGGTCGCTCGTGCCAGGGAAGTCAAAGTAGAAGCCATACTTGAGGATCAGAGACATCAGGACGGCAAAGAGAGCCCTGGATGTGGACGAAGACCTAGGTTCACCTCTTGAGTCTGAGTTTTAGAAAAGCCCGTTCATGTCTTTATGAAATAATCCATTCCTTCACCAAGTGAATCGTACAGAAATATAGAAGGTGCTTCCTAAACTTTATGGTATTACAAAAATGTAAGGCGTTTTCAAGGATCACGACAGCTGCAGCCGAAGAGTCTAGTCTGTACGCTGTCACTGCTTAGGTGCCCTTGGCCGTGTGACTGAACCACTCAGAGCCACGGTCTCTACCCCGCCAAGTGCGGAATGTGCCCGGACGATGGCTGAGACGTAGGACCAAGGTCGTCTGGTCTGGCATGTTGTCATTTAAGTCTTGCCTTCTCATCTTTAAAAAACAGGCGCTCTTTAGCAATAGGTTTGAAAAGAGAACTGTTTCGTGTTTCTCACAGGAGGAGCAAATACGACATCCTCATGGAGAAGCTCTCCGGTGTGCTGAGCACACGGAGTAACCAGATGGAGACCCTGGGCAGGCTGAGGGAAGAACTGGTGAGTGCCCGGGGACACCCGTGTGCTGGGCTGGAATGATCTGTGCCGCAGCCTGGACCTCCTTGTCCAGTATGGGTTAGATGACTGGCAGTTGGAAGCCGTTAATGGATTTGACTGCCCCTAATCTTGAAACAAATGGGGTCTTCCTTAGTTTCACAGGATCAGAAAGTGCTCAGTCCTTTGTTGAAGGCCCATTCCCCTCCCCCCTCCCCCCACAGTTTGCTCTAGGACGTGCTGTACAAGTTCATGCGGACTGGGAGGTCTGGGCATTTAGGGGTGCTGCCGTAAGCACACTTCTAATTCTGTCCCCCCTGGCTTGATACGGAAAAGGCATCGTGACTTTGCAGAGAGGCAGGTGAGATGGTGCAGGGAGAAAGCATGGACTGGCCACCTTGGTCTCTGGGCCCCTGGAGTAGAGACAGGGATGAAGGGGGAAGAGGAGGAAAGCATGGAGGTGCCTCTTGCTGTCTCCAGGCTGATGAGAACAGTCCTCGGCGGAAGCTAGGGAAGAGCCGGCATGGGAGAGGGGAGAGAAGCATGGCCCTGTAGGTTGGACGGCAGAACTGAAAACCTAAAGTTTAAAGTCAGGCTGCTTGGGTCATAGTGATTAGTCCACAAAGGGACTCGGTTTGGAGTCTTGATTATTGGCCCCAGGATAATCCTTGTTCCTCTCCTTGTGCTGCATTGTGGGTGAAGCCCTAGTCTTTAATTCCATCGTAGAGGGAAAGGGGCCTCTTCTCTAATGCCAGGTCTACTACATGCCCAAGTCTCTTTAAAAGATTTTATTTATCAGGAAGTGTGGGTGGCTCAGTCGGTTAAGCATCTGCCTTTGGCTCAGGTCACGATCCCAGGGTCCTGGGATCGAGTCCCATGTCCGGCTCCTTGCTCAGTGTGGAGGCTGCTTCTCCCTCTGCCTGCTGCTTCCCCTGCTGTGGTTGCTCGCTTGCTTGCTCTCTGTCTCTCTGACAAATCAATAAATAAAATCAAAAAAAGATTTCATTTACTTAGTGTGTGTGAGCAGAGGCAGGGGCGGAGGGAGAGAATCCCAAGCAGACTCCCTGCTGAGCATGGAGCCCAACCCAGGGCTCGATCCCATGACCCTGAGATCCTGACCTGAGCTGAAATCAAGAGCTGGACACTTAACTGACTAAGCCACCCAGGCGCCCCATCCCAAGTCTCTTTAAAGCAGAGCTTATGAGGCTTAAGGGTCAGATTTGGCCTACATGTTGTTAAAAGTACATTTGACCTAGCATTTTTTTTAAATTGAGATTTCACATAAAAATCTAAGTTTCCAGCTTCCTTTGAAATATCAGGGGCTCTGGCAAGCCCTGAGCCTGGCCTGCAGTCTCTCATGACAGTGGTCAGCTTGAGGCAGCTATGCAATGTCGTTGTTCCCCCCCCCCCCCCCCCCCCCCCGCTCGGCCCCTTCCTTCCTGTCACCTCTCAGACAGCAGGCCCGTGTCATTTGTCATTACACATGCACTGCTGTTTGTGGTAAGAGAGATTTTTCAGTATTTGAGTCTCTATCAAAAGTGGAAAATGAAAGGCCGATAAAGCTTCCTCAGGGACCCTAGTAGAAATTAAGAAAATTCCTACTTGCTTACAAAACAAATTCTGCCCACTCTGTTCCTTATATTTCTTGTCCAGCAGACATTGCAGAATGAAGCCCTCTGCCCACCTGGGTCACTCAGGCATGGGGAGAGCGGGCTAGTCTGGTCTCAGGTCAGCCCTGGGGACTAGCTCAGGAGAGTGCGTTGTTCCATTATTTATCCGGCAGGTACTTTGGTGAGCTTCTGCTCGGAGTCAGAACTGTGTGCTGCACCACCATGACAAAAGTTAGTGAGGGTGACAGGTCTCACGATCTAATGGAGCGGTGGCACCAGAGGGGCGGTTATGTGAACACACACTTAGGCTCGAAGCCTCTTTCAGAGGATGATGTCCGAGCTCCATGAGGGATGCACTTTCTTCAGAGAGCTGGGAGAAGCTTTAGAGAGCAAGTTCCGGTTGAGCGAGGCTTTGAAGATGAAGTGTTCCCCACGTGGACGAGAAATGGCATTTCAGGCCCGGGAAAGCGGCTGGAGTGGATGTGTAGGAGGTGCAGTAACCCAGCCACGGTGTGCTCAGGCGGGAGCCGTGGAGATGCGGCTGGGGAGGGCAGTTGGGCCAGGTGAGAGAGGTCTAGAGCGCCAGGCCGAGGAGTTGGGTTGTGGCCTTCAGCCTCATAAAGTTGCAAGGAGAGGAGAATGTGACGGAAACAGGAGAAGGAAGAGAGATTGGAGGTGCAGGTGGGAGGTGGTTGCTTCTGCCTCAGTCCGGGCCCCAGGTGGCTGGCTGCTAGAATCCTTTGGGATGTCTCGATGTGGTGAGTGACTGAGGCCAGGATGCTGGGGGGAGGAGGGGGGGTGAATGAAGGAGGAGGAGTCTTGCTCTCGGGCCGGAGCGATTGCACCTCACTGAAATTGGACAGGGCTCAGGAGAGCGGGGAGCGGGCCTGCTTGTTTACTGCTGAAGCCCCACCAGGCGGATGGCCAGGGCCAGGCCCACGGTCGGTGCTCAGTAAATGTTTGTGGAATGAATGCCTGAATAAAGTAGGGAGTACAGAAAAAGGAACATGTTTGCGAGAGGACGAGGCGCATGACAATTTGACTTCAGGATTTATTGAATGTGAAGATCTTCTGGGACTTTTCACTTGGCGAGGTCTCATGGGCAACTGGAAATAGGGTCAGAGAGAGCTGAGCAGGACTTAGTGAATAATTAGCCAATCCATGAGGTTGATGCCATGAATATGGATGCTGTCTTTTTTGGGGAGTGGGGGAGGCTCACACTGCTCCTTTCCCTTTTTTGCTGGGCAGATTGTGTGAGTCCCTGATGGCAGCCCCCCAGAAGGTGGGACTGCATCATCCTCCCTCGCTTCGGATGGTCCAGGACTTAGGACCATATGTTAGGGCCTGGGGTTTGATGGATGAGCTTCCATAGGGTCTTTCCACGGTGCTGGGGGCACAGCTAGATTAACGACAGATCCCATTTGCAAGTCGGTGTGTTTGGATAAGCCATATGTGAGTCATCTGTATTTTTTTGATAGCCATATGTTCCCCTGCCCAAGGGCTGGAGCACTGGTGAGTCTGAGAGTTGATCACACATACGTGGCAGCCACAGCCCTCAGACATTTGCTCCCTCTCTCTCCCCCTGGGGTAAGAGGAAAGCCGTAAGACTCCACTGACAGCTCTTAGCGGTGAGGGCCTCCTGTGGTTCTGTCCACAGCTTACAGCAGCCGGAACTGGCCTCACGACTCCGCCGGTTACAAAGGCAAACGCCAGTAGCGGCCAGGATGGATTTATGAATGAATGCAACGGGCCAAGTATAAGAAATGGTTTTGCTCTTGGTATGGATTCAAGAAATACTTAATTTTCCTCCTGACTATTGTAAGAGAAGACAGCACATAACTGGTGACAGGTAGGGACTGACCTTTAGCCCCGACACGCAGGGAGCCCACGGGGCCACTCTTGAGTGGGCATGCCTGTCCTGGCTCCCGCTGACGGCTGCAGATCCGCAGTTCCAGGATTTGTTGCCGGATTTTTTCTGAGTGAAGCCAGAACCTACTTTTTGTTTTTTTAATTAAAATTTCACTTTTCAACGTTGGCAAATAAATCACTTATTTTCACAAACGTGTGCTGGGAAAATGATGTCCTACGCTGGAAGCTGCTTGTTGGTGACCCCTGCAGTTAGGAGCACATAGGGTCATTTTGAATACATCGCCTCGCAGAGCTGTGAGTGGTACGGTGCACGCACTCCTCATTTTGTGGAAACTTCACTGATAAACTGTTTTTTTACAGTCCATTTTTTTTCTATTTGTTCCATTGCCCTGGGGAGCTGTGTGCGTGCTCTGTGAGAGTGTGTGCGCGTGTGCACATGTGTGTTAATGGCACACTTTGATGGTTAGAAAACCAAACACTGAAAAAGTACACAGTGAAAAGCTGCCTTCTTGCTCTGCCCCCCCCCCCCCCCCCCCCAGTCTGCCTCACTCCCATCCCTATGTATCCTTTCAGGATCTTTGAGCAAATAAATCTCTTCCCTGCTCTTGTAATAGAAACCATTTATAGAATCGTTTATTTAGTGCTCTGGACTTTGTTTTGTTTCCTTGACAACAGAGCTTGGAGTCTTTCCTCCTCAGCCCCTCCGGTGTTTCCTCGTTCAAGAGAATCTAGCCGACTCAGGTCCTGAACTTGGGTTCATGGACGTGACTGTAGTGGTCGCAAATGCCCCACCCGCATCTGATGGCAGCTGTCACATTGTGTTTTGGCAGGGGCTGTGCGAAAGGACGTTCAAGCGGTTGTACCAGTACATGCTGAACGCTGGCCTTGCGAAGGTGGTGTCCCTCCCCTTGCAAGAGATCCACCCGGAGTGTGGGCCTTGTAAGACAAAGAAAGGTAAAGGCCGTCTCAACCTCTGTCCCCTGGGCTGTGCAGACAGCTTTCACTTCTCCCTTCCAAGTCCCAGCCTTTCTCTCTTCCCACATTCAGCCTTGCAGTGGGCCCATTTCACGTTTGTTCAACTCTTCATTCCTCAGTGCCTCTCTTAGGATCTCCTATAGCGAAAGTGCTCGGGGAATGTTCGCTGAATGAAAGTAATCCTAAGTGCCCGCACACGTCTCTCTGTAGCTGTCCCTCCAACATCGCAGCTTCGTGGTGTCCAAAACCAAGTTCGTCTTTTCCTTCTTACACTAAACCACTCTTCTTTCCGGCATTTTGAAAGTACCGCAGCTGTGTTGCATGATCTCGATATTCTGTAGCCCTTGCAAGGTACGTGGTAGTATCACCTTTTACATACAAGAAAATTGAAGTTAAGAGATGCGAAATCATTTACATAAGGCTGAGCAATCAGTAAGTGACAGATGTGGGATTTGAACCTTCCAGGAAAGGTCAGCTGAGGACCATAGACTGTAAAACTTTAAAAACCTTCCTTAGTCCTTTATTTTTCTCTATTCGTGATTTTTTTTTTTAATGCCATGCTGTTCCTGACCAACCGAAGTCATTTAAAAAATTGAGGTCAGAGCTTTCAGTAGAAGATGATAGATGGGATATATGCGTATATCCGCACTTTTCCCAAACTCTTCCCTAGTGATGACAAGGGATATAAAAGGAATCAACCTGCAGGTACAAAGAGACCAGGACAGAAATGACAGCAGAGAGTTGTCATCAGGATTCAGATAATAACAGACTGAGCCGGCTGGGGAAGCTTAATGCCAGCGAAGGGCAATAGCCAACAATTGGTGCCTCAAAACCTGAAATAAACGAAAAATGTGGGGATTCCAGGTACCTTTGAGCACAAGTTTGGATGGCGCGAGAGACAAGCAGGTTGGTTGGCAGTGTGTATGAGAAGCTGCTGCTTCCCCAGGTCCTCTCCCCTACTTTGCATAGCCAGGTAAGAAGCCCTTTCCCACAAAAGTCTGGCCTTCTCTACTTTCAAGATAAGATGCATTGGAAGCTTTCTGGATTCACAGACCCAGCTGGGGACAGGGTGGCATGCTGAAAATGGGGACACTGAAAACGGGAGGGTCCTCTCACTGTGGTTCCAAATTTGGCTCCTGAACAGTGGTGGTGAGGCTGGAGGCTGCTTTTCTGTAGAAACTGACCAGTCCAAGAAAAGAGTCTTCTAGATACTGAAATTTATGGGTATCCCAACAAAACAGCTGGCCCCTGGCCCGCTCACCCTACACGGAAGCCCACACAATGGCTCCCTCCCCCTCCCCCTGCACAACACCCAAAACGCAGGCTTTGGGCAGCAATTTAATGCTTCACCAAACAAGAGCTCTAATAGGAATGTAACAGAAACAAACATAGGAAATAGAAACAAAGTGAGGAGCAGAGGAAAACCTGAAAGAACTGGCAGAGAGAAGACATTGCATCCATGAAAACACAGCGAGAAGCTCTAAAGGAGGGATGTGCAGAAAATAAAAAAGAGCTCTTGGAAATAGAAGAAATATGACTATTGCAATAAAAGATTTAGCAGAAGGGAAGGTAGTGAGATAAAGTAGAGAAAAATCTCTCAGAAAAACTCAAAAGAGGTGAGAACAGAGCTAAGTTGAAAATAAGACGCTAAGCCTAGAAGGTCCAACATCTACACAAGGGGCTCAGGGGGAGAGACAGACCGTGTGCAGAGGAAGAGAGGAGACAATGAGGAATGACACAAGTGATTCTCCCAGATATGTAGGACGTAAGTTATAGAGCAAAAGGCGGCCCATCAGGTGCCTAGCACGAAGAACACACAGAACCCCACACCAAAACCCAACATCTTGGGACTTCAGAAACCTGGAGCAAAGGAGCCTCCAAAGAGGAGACAGCAGACTTCCTGGTAGTAAAAGCTGGGTGGTCTTGAAGCAGCACTTTTATTTTAAAAGGAATGGACTTTCTATCTGGAGCGCTCTTTTCAGCTTTTGCCTTGATCCACTGTGAGAATGCGGGGATTTCCATACGTGCAGATCTGAAACAGTTCATCTCCCATCTCCCGTGTTCCCTTTCAGGAAGCTGCAGGAGGATGTAGACCATTGAACAGCAGACTGAAACGAGGCGGGAAAAGTGGGGTCTGGGTCGTGGGGGAGACCAGGAAAAATGTGGGGAGATGGTGAAGGGAAATCACGTGACAGGCACCACGGCAACCCGTCCACACGGGAGCAGGGCAAGAGGGCTCTGGAGGGATGGAAGTCCGTGCGAAGGATCAGCTGCCTAGTGAGTATGAATGTGTTTAGGGAAGGCTGTAGGTCAGCAGAGAGTCTGTGTTTGAATTAGTGGCAGGTACACACAAAACCAAGCCAATGGGAAAAAACGAAGTTATTAACGTCAAAGAAAACCAAAAGGGGTACAAGAAAAGAAGGTCAGGGCCTGTATGCTTGACTTTCTGGGCATAGGAAACAACCTAAGGAGGCCGGCTTCATTACCACAGCTCAGGAGAGAGTGTGCTGAAGGGGGACAGACCACGGCCTGCCCAGTGAGTGGCTCGGTGTGTACGGGGGGTCCGCAGTGATGTTTGTCGAGTGACTGTGAACTGCCAGTCTGAGGGGCTCTGTCTCGTCCTTCACCTCCGCGTCTGGCTTCCCCGTGTCTGAGCAAGTTTACGGAGGAGACATTAACACAACAGGTGAATAAGCCAAGGAAGGTCCCCCCCGGGGGTCGGGAAAGCCCCTAGAGGGGACCTCACCTTGGAGTCCGTTCAGTGCCAAGGGCACGTGTGACTGGTCAAATGCCTGGAATCCCTCCAGAAAGGCGGCCCCAGCCTTGTCAGTAGAAAGAAAACCAGGAAGTACCGCCGGGTCCTGTGGCAGGGAGAAGAGTCCCAGAGGTGTCCTGGGGACTTCTGGGGTCTGTTAATCATTTTTATTTCCTAATTTATTGGAAGGAAGACAGTAAAAATAAACAGACTGGAATGGTTTTATTTTTAAAGAGAAACTATGAAGGAAATGGCCTTAAGGAACCTTTCTTGCTGGGCAGGTAGCCACAGAGCGAAGCTTCTACCAGGCTTGGGGTCCCTGGATATTCAAGCCAGCCCCTTGCAACTAAGACACCAACCAGAGTGAACTTTGATGTAAGACAGCCCTGGGTCCGAATTCTCACTTCCTGTCGGGTGACCTTCTGCAAGTTTTGGCCCCTCTCCGCCTCAGCAGGATTATCTGGGGATGATAACGCAACTTTGCAGAGTGTCGTGGGGCTTACGGAAGACAGCGGACGCAGCAGGGGCCACAGACTGGCATGGTCACATGGAGCAATGTATTTGGCTTGGCTCACGGTGTTTATTTTCATTGAATTCATTGCTGGGCATTTAAAAATCAGAAATCGTACCTAAAAGTCAGCCTTTCAGCTTCCCTGCAAAAAATGAAATTAGGCAACATTAAACTGCATTTCTTCAATAGCCATCGGCCAGGCAGAGAGATGCTGCCTCCTTTCTACGGGGCCCACCTTCCCCATCCCCCCAGGACGCCCTGCCTCCAGCTGTGTCGCCCATCGCCGGCTTTACTCTGGTGTGTCCATGTCACACAGAGAGTGGTCCCCATTTTCTCGAGGCCAAGTGCTGGGAGGAGAAGCCCCCCGAGACTGACCAACTGATGATCGTGATGGCTTTAACTCCTTAATGCGGGGTTAAGTGGGCAGAACCCTAAGACAGTGACCATCAGAAGTTTTAGATTGTCACACAGGCAGCACGGTGAGCCCGTTCTGACTGTTCAGGAGGCTCCTCTCATTGCGGCATGGTCTTGTTACCCACCACCTGCTGCTCAGGCTCATCGGCTGGGTTCCCCTCACTCCTTGTGTCACACCGTGACTCGGGTATTTATAGCTGTGTGACTTGTTTCCAGCTAGGTCGGGAGCTCCTTGAGAGTGGTGGCCTCGCCCCTCACGTACTTTTATCCTTGAGGCCTTTTCAGTATCTGCTCGGAACAGAGTAGGTGCTAAGTAAATGCTTAGCAAATTTAATTGAATTAGGCACCACTTCAGTTCCTCTCCTTGTGCAGGAGACAAGGGATGAAGGCGCAGTTTTAGTCTTTTTTGCCTTGTGCTTTATCATCCCAGTTTAGAGAATTAACATAAACCTTCCCTCTAAGGCATTATAGAGCAGACAAGACTTAAATAATAAATAAAGATGATGGATTACTTCATGTAAATTTACAGGTGTGCCTGGATATATACGAGTTGTTTCTAAAAGCTGTATATAAAGAGTTTGGATTTGGGCATATTTCAAGTATATTACAGGAAGATGCAGTGATCTGCTTTGCAAAAAGAAAAAAGAAAAAGGAAAAGAGCCTTGGTAATGAAAACAGTCACCCTGAACTGATCTGTTTTGCAAAATTTGGATTATATTCAAGTGTTTACTAGTCATACTGTGTTATTCATTTGGGCTGAGAACAGAAGGGAAGAGAAATAGAAGTTAACTTTGTGATTCTTCTGAAAATGAGCGCCAACTGGAAGCAGGTAACAGAAGTTGTATGCCCTGGGGCCAATGATGGACACACGCAGTCCGCAGGTTGTCCAGGGTCAGGCCAGCACGTCCAGCACTGAAAAGGATGGGGAAGGGGTCCGAGCTCCTGTATTCCCCTGTTTATGATGTAGACTCTCCCCATTGCTATTAACTCATGATCCTTAAAAAGAAAGAACAAATTCAACAAGATTACAGGACACAAGGTCAATATACAAAATTCAGTTGTATTAACAATCTGAAAACAAAATTAAGAAAACAGTTCTCCTGTTAGCATCACAAAGAATACAATATTTAGGAATGATATATCCAAGCAAGAGTATAAAACGTATAATCTGAGAACTACAGAACATTGTTGACAGAAATGTAAGATCTAAGCAAATGGGAACATCCCTTGTTCATGGATCTGGAGATTTATTTATTTTTTAAGATTTTATTTATTTGAGAGGAAGAGAGCGTGAGCGGGGGTGGGGGGAGGAGCAGAGGGAGAAGCAGACTCGCCGCTGAGCAGGGAGCCCAACGTGGGGCTCAGTCCCAGGATCCTGAGATCCTGACCTGAGCCAAAGGCAGACGCTTAACCGACTGGGCCACCCAGCCTCTCTGGATCTGGAGATTTAATGTAGTTAAGATGGCAGCACTCCCCAGACTGGGAGAATCCCAGGGGACTTGTGTGTAGACACTGACAAGCTAATTCTAAAGTTCATAGGGAATTGCAGGGTACCCAGAAAGTTAAAGCAATCCTGGGAAACAAGAATCAAGTATTGTAGGAAGACTTAAAACTTCCCAGTTTTGAAACTACTGCAAAGCAATAATAAGCCAGCATGGTAGGGGCACAAGGATAGACCGATCAAGGAGTAGACTTGAGAGTCCAGATGTACACCCACATGCCGGCGGTCAGCTGATTTTCAACAAGGGTGCCAATGCCAAGACCGTCCCACGGAGAAAGAAGCCAGTCGCAAAAGGCTATTGCTGTAGGATCCGTTTAGAGGAAAATCCAGAGTGGGGAATCTAGAAGTAGATTAGTGTTTGGGGCTGGGATGGGGGCACCCAGGGTGCCAGCTACCAGATCTGAGGTGGGGAAGATGTTCATATTGGACTGGTGACCGACGCACCTACCTGGGGAAGCACTAAACCATGGATGCATGCAGTGCACGAGGTGAATGGTGCGGAATGTGAATCATAACCAGTAAAGCTATTAAAAGTGAACACCAAGAAACACTTGTAACAGGGTACAGCAAACTAAATTAAGGTCATTAAAATGGCAAAAAGCGACATTTGAAAAGTTATAGTAGGATTAAAGTATACAAGCTCAGGAAAAAGAAATGAGCCGTATCAAGGAGGATTAAAACACAATAAAATAAAGGTTTGAAAGAGCTTTGAAACCAGGAGAGTAGAATTAAAAAGAATGAAGATCAGAAACACAAAAAGGGTAAAGGGTGAACATAAACATGAAAAGAATAGAAAAAGATTGTCAGAGCTGAGTTTAAGGTCTAGAAAATTAGTGGCGGGGGGAGGGGGTTGGAACCAGTAAAATCAGTTAAAAATAGCAAGATCTCTTTCAGTTAAAAGTGGCAAAGTTGATAAAGGATGCCAGCTCAAAAATGAAGGGGAATTACTCTCTATTTAAGACAAATAAAAGAAACAGACATTTTAATATGGCAAAAAAAAGCTATTAGAGGCAAGCACCTAAAAGGTAGAATAAGGAGTAAGATCCTCCATGGCGTTAATTCCAGACCTTGAGTCATGTCACGCAGGGCCCCAGGCAGCCCTCCCGCTCCCGAGGGTCTCAGTACCTGGGGACAGGGTCCTTGCTGGGAAATAGTCCTTTCCTTGTGGCTCCTCTGCGGCTCTCCCCAGGAGGGAACCTGTCCTTAAGCCTGCTGTGACCTTAAGGGAACGTCCCTCGACCTCCCTGAGCAGGAGAACATGCCCGTCCCCGCTGCGCTGTGGGAGGTGCAGGCGGGCGGCACGGGCGAGGGGCGGGGGGGCGGGGTATTCTGCAGAGTTGGGCGGGGGCAGGTGGCAGTAGGTGTGCCACACACAGGACTGGGGTGGGGAGGGCCTGGCGAGGTTGCCCTCGGACTTGGAAGAGGCCAGCGCAGGGATGGGTGAGCGGGTGCCCGGCCTCCCAGGTGACCAGCTGGCCACAGGTTGGCAGGGGACCAGTAAAGTGACAGATGTGTCCGTGCTGGGCGCCGCTCCATTCTTAACCGGTGCCTGGCTCAGAGTCCTCAAGAATGGTTCGCTGCTGTCATGCTCAGCCCAGCACAGTTTCCACCAGCCCTTTCCTTCTGTGGGTCTCTAAGAACTTTCAGGGACCTGAACGAGTCAGTCCCTGACTCAGCCTAAGGGTTTGGGAGGTGGTTCTTGCACTGGGTATTTAATGGTGGCTCTGGAACTCTCGCCCGGCCGAGATCATTTCTCCAGTGTCCTAAAGCTTGTGAGCCCTCTTGTATGGACATGATTTGTCAGCACCCTTGTTACCTTGTACAGTTAGCAAGGGGAACTTAGGTTCCATGGGCTTATCTTAGGCCATGAGAAAGAGGAAGGCACCAGGGGAGATTCTGCCATTTTGTTAGGTCATTTTGTGGACAGTCTTGGAACCCAGGGAGAGGTGGAAAAGCCATCCAGATAATATGCCAGGTTCTGTGCCAAGTGTTAGTGCTTGATTCTGATCCTTTGGGCTACCCCATCAAGTGGGCGCTCTTCTTCTCCTTCCCTCCACTGATAAGAAAACCAAAGCACAGATCCCTTGCCTCAGGTCATAGAGCAAGGAAGGGCCGGTGTGGAGGTTTGAGCACAGAAGGTGTGAGTCTCTAGCCAGGGCCCTCTTTACCTCCATCAGAGAAGGAAGGGGCAGAACTGATGGGCCGAGGGGGCTGGTCGGTGAGCGCCTGGGGCCTGGGCAGGGGCAGGGGCTGAAGGTGGGGCCAGCCTAGGACAGCTGTCCCAGGGGCAGGGGAGTCGGAAGATGTGGGCTCCCCCTGCCAGCCTTCTCTCCAGTCCATCTTCCACGTCCACCACAGAAATAACTTCGAGTCGTGCCTACGGAATAAAGGCAAACCGGGCTACAGAATAAAAAATACAAGATTCATTGCTTGGCCTCTAAAACTTCAACAGTCGGCCTTCCCCTTCATCCCCACCCTCCCACCAGCCTTTGCCCACATCTGCCTAGTCGATTCCCATGTGTCCTCTAGCATCCTCCTCCAGAGTCCCCCCTCTCAAGCTTCCCCTGCCTAGCCCCGCGTGCCGCCTCATTTCCCAGCACTTCTTGCCAGTAGAGCCAAGCCTCCTGGCTCCTTTCTCTGTAATCAGGGAGCATTTAGTGTGCTTAGTTCGTGAGGCTGAGCACCTTGCCTGCATTCACTCCTCTGGTCTTTCCCAGCAGGTGAGTCCAGCCCTGCTGTTAGGATTATGCCCATTTTACAGAGGAGGAGCCTGAGGCTCAGAACGCTTAGCTGATTGCCCATGGTAGAGCCAGAACTCAAACCCTGGCTTGTGTGAAACCCAAGCCGACTGCTCACCTCCTCTCCCCTCCCCTCCTCTCTCTCAGACACCACCCTTTGCAGGGCAGGAACCCTGTCTTCTTCATCTTTATGTGTTCCAGGCCCAACACAGAACAAATGCTTGAAATTGAAGTAGAGGCCCCACGCAATCTGATATTTTCAGCCCCGGTGATGAGGTATGACCCTTGATCCTCAAGAACTTGAATTTTCCAAGGTTGCAGTAATGACCATGGTAATGATAAGAACAGGAGCAAGCGCTGCCTATTGAGCATGCTTGTTCGCCAGGCGCCACGGTACTGAGCACTCTGAGGAAGATACTGTTCCCGTCCCCATTTTCTAGCTGAACTCACTTAGCCGTGGTTATTCAGCTGGTAGGTGGCAAGGGCAGGTTCTCACCAGAGACGCTCCAGAGCCCCTATTTCTTTCTTTTTTAAGATTTATTTATTTATTTTAGAGAGAGAGCAGGGGGAGGGGCTGAGGGAGAGGGAGAAAGAAACCTTAGCAGACTCCATGCTGAGTGTGGAGCCCGATGCAGGGCCCCATCTCTTAGCCCTGAGATCATGACCTGAGCAAACCGACTGTGCCGCCCAGGGGTCCCCAGAGCCCAGATTTCTAACTGGTTCTATCACCCTGGGGTATGGGCTGCAGCACCCTCCCTCATTGGGAGTACAACCCTGAATTCCGTGTATCTAGCAGTTACTGAAGGCTGTTTTCTCCTTAGAATGTCCCATGGGCTGTTTTCTCATTTCAGTTTCCAGACTACCTGAATGACGCCCTGGCACTGACCATCCTAGGCTCATCCAGGGGTGTGGGGGGTGGGGCAGGACGGGAGTGTATACTGAGTATACATATATACATAATATGAATATACATAACCTCTCCCTGGCTTACCAGTAGGACTGTCCCTTCGTTGGTGACTTCCAAGAGTGAGTCTGCCATGGTGCTCATTTGTTCCCGTCCTGTTTTTGTTCTCTCCTCTCCTGGGTTCATCACATGGAGAGCCCCAGTCTGCTAGGTGGCCAGGTGAGATCTTGGTTGGGAGTGTGAGAAACACAGGCTGTTGGTCCCACTTCACAGCAGCTCAGGATTTCCATTTACAGGGAATGGTGTTTTCTGGTAGAAATTGGGAGTTGCAGCCCCGCCAGGTGGCCCAGTGTGGGAGAAAGGCCACTTTCTAGGTCTGAGACATCCATTAGGTCACTTGACCCCTCTGAGCCTGCTTTCCTTTTTCATAAGATGGCAGTAGTCATGTGCAGAATCTGCACGATGATTAAAACAGTTTCTGCAACTACCTAACACAGTGCCTGGTGCATCCTAGGTGCTCAGGAAGGATTCACTCCTTCCCCTCTTCCTTTCTGGGTCTTCAGAATGTTGAAATGAAGCCATTCTTCCTTCATGCCATGGCGAGCCCATCCTGGATCTTTGGCACAAAAGTACTGTGTGCTTGGTTTGTGTGAAACTGTGGACATTAGTGCACACTGTATATTTTTTTAATTTTTTTTTTTAAGATTTTATTTATTTGAGAGAGTGAGTGAGAGAGAGCATGAGAGGGAGGAGGGTCAGAGGGACAAGGAGACTCCTTGCTGAGCAGGGAGCCCGATGCAGGGCTCGATCCCAGGACCCTGGAATCATGACCTGAGCCGAAGGCAGATGCTTAACCGACTGAGCCACCCAGCTGCCCCTTTAAGATGCCGAGAACGTGTGCAGTGATCTGGTTGGTTCTCTCTTGCCTTTTGTTCCTGGAAAGTAAGCCCTGCACCTGGGCATCCGTGGTTGCTATTAACAGGCCTGTGATTCCTCCGATAAGGGTTGCTGGTCACTGAGGTGGCAGACACAAGTTTGGGTAAAGGATCGGGGTTTCCTTGTCTGATGGATCCAGTGCTATTGGGATTTGTGGCAGGGAAATCAGCCATGCTGTGTGGGATGGGCAGAGCTGCAGACCCCGTGGCCCCAGACCTCACCAGCAGCCCTCTGGATGGCCTTCTGGAAGCACAGCGGCCTCGCGCTGAGCCCAGTCTGAGCTGCTTGAGCCGAACCCTCCACTGAAAGTACGCTGTCGTGGGGCTTACAGGGGCCTCCAGCCTCAGACTGTGCGATCTGAGGGGTCAGTTCCCTTAAGGCCCACGACACAGCAAGGGCTCGCTGGTAGGGTCAACTGCTGCATGCCCCCCTCCACAGACATCCTGTCCGGACATCTTACTGCTGACGCGGGGGGTAGAGAACCTCGGCCTCTCACTTTGCGGAGCTGAACACAAAGAGCTCTGCTCAGTCATTTCCCCAGAGTCTCAGGTCGTGGAGCTGAGATAACCCGTGTCTGTGTGACCCTGGAGCCCAGCTTGGTCCCGGTGCTCCTCTGTAGGTCCGGCCATCCTGGCTGCCGCCAATGGGGCCGTCAGGACAAGGCTGTGACGGGGGACGAGCATCGAGTGCTGTCGAAGCAGAGGGGAGCCCGGGTGCCGACTGGAGGCTGTGAGGAGCAGAAGCGGGAAGGCCGAGAGGGGTTTCCTTCCTGGCCCTTTGGATCCACGAGGGTGTAGTAGCCTTTCTCCCCCACCGCCTGTGCTGATGTTGCGTGCTGCCAGGTGTATCTTTTTCGTGGCCGGTTAATCTCTTAAGGAAGTTAAAACGGGGTGGAAGACCTACGCCGGGCTGTTGCTGAGCATGCTGGTCTGCCGCCCCTACGTGCTGCATTGGGCCACCGCTCCCGCAGAAGCCAGCGTTCCCCGCCCCGGGTCACCCACTGCCCTCGGTCACATGGATGCCTCTGAATTAGGGGCCGTATGTCGTCTGAGGTTTTGGACCTGGGCTCGGAAACCAGACTGCCTGGTAAATCCCAGCTCCTCCCTTGCTAAGGAGCAGGAGCTTGGGCAAATGCCTTAGCTCCTGGTGTCCTCAAGTGGGGAACGGGATGGTAGCCGCCACCTCCTCAGGCCGCGGTGAGGACCAGCTTGTATATTAACACGGAGAGCTTCGATCGGTGTCCGGCACGCTGCATGCGTTCAAGCAATGGTAATCGTTTTTATGTTAGGAGCAGTCTCTGCGGGCCCTGTCTGAGAGGTGAGAGGGGGGCTGAAAGGCGTGGGAGGGGCTTGGGTAGAGAACGGGGGATGGGGGGAGACCAAGTGGGGAGTGACTCGGTGGTTGGTGTTCTGCCCGTGTGTTGGTGTGCTGGCTACTAGGAGGAAATCCCAATGAACCATGCAGTTCTGGTCACTTGAGCCTTGAAATAATTTTCACCCATACAGGCGGGCCCAAGGCTCCCCTCGTCGCCATGCCTCCCCTCCTGGTCGTTTTAGGCTCCCATTTGGGGAGGGAGAAATGGAGGGAGAGTACAGGGGAGGGACCCCGAGCAAAGGGCAGAGCCTTGGGAAGCAGGAGAACGTGAGAGGGCCTGGCAGGTGTGGAAGCCAGGGCTGTGACATCATGTTTCTTCTCTTGAAAAATCACGAACCGGGGCGGGGGGGGGACTTCCTGTCACTTTGAAGAGTGCAGGCAAATCAGCACCAGCCTGAGGCTTCCCACACTTCTGCGACCATTTGCCCTAGGCCTGCCCTCCGGGAGGGTTCTGCTGGATCGGCCTAGGCCGGACCCTGCTCTGAGGGTAAGTCTGATGAGTTCAGGGCCCTGAGATGCATTACCGTTTGTGAGTTTCACCTGCAAGCCACATGCTCTGCCCCACTTGGGGTATTGTGCCTGCTCTTGCCCAGGGGTCAGTCTGCAGTGCTCGGTGCGAGCATTTCCCACCCCACGGGAGGGCCCTTGGTGGCCACAGCTCCTGCGCAGAGGCACTGGGTGGCAGAGACCAGCTTTACTCCTTGTACTGGTACCTGGGTTATGCCCCTCGGTGTCCAGGTGGAGAAACCATCTGCATCCCTGCTCTAACAATTGCTGCAGACTTAGTGACTGCAAACAGCACTGTTTTACGGTTTCACAATTCTGGAAGTCTGAGATGGGTTTCCTAGGGCTAAACTCAACAATGTCGGCAGGGCTTTGCTCCTTCGGCAGGCTCTAGGAGAGAACCCGTTTCTTGGCCATTTCCAGTTCTACAGGCCCCCTGCATTCCTTGGCTCCTACTCTCTCCCTCCACCTTCAAAGCCAGCAGCCTGGCATCTTCCAGTCTCTTGCTCTGATCTTCCTGCCTCCCTCTCTAAAGGACTCTGACATTGGCCCACCCGGATTCTCCAGGATAAGACCATCCCCACAGCAAAAAGCCTTAACTCACTCACGCCTGCAAGTCCCTCTTGCCACAGAGGGTAACGTATTCGCAGGCTCCAGGTTGTGGGACTTGGCCGCCCTCGAGGGGTCCTTATTCTGCCCCCACCACACTCCAATGTCCTAGCACCTCTTAGTGAGGGATCATTTCTTCCACAGTGGAGACCTGTGACGCCGCCCGAGTACCTTTGCCCTTGTTGCTTACAAGCTCCAGAGAGCTTGGGCAAGTCATGTCGTCCTCTGAACCTCAGTTTCCCCATCTATATAATGCCTCCTGGCATTGTCAGGATCACACGAGTGAGTTCGCACCAGTAAACTGTTGAGATGTTTTTGCTCTCCCTTGCAGCTTTTCTCTTGGTACAGCCATGGCCCAAGCTTGTTACTTTTCTCACATGGTGCTTGCGTGGGTTGGGTGTAGGCTCACTGTGAGTGTCTGAAGGGCCGCGCTAGCCCACAGAGCGGTGGCTTGTCAGTGCCCCACCGCTCAGTCCCTCACTGTTTGTGTGGTTCTGGAAAGCTAGCGCACAGAATGCTGTGTGGACCTCTTCGGGCTGGCAGCTTTTGCCTCCTTCCGGAGTTTTCTTGGAATAAATTCCCACTCTTGGCATCACTGGTGAAAGCCTTCCAGCAACGCGCCCAGAGGGTTCTAGAACGCGTTTACCCTGCCGCCGCGACTTACTGGCAGTGGGGCTCCCCTTAAAGGGGGAGAAGTGGCTTTCACCCTTTGGGCAGCGCTGCTCGTGTGCTGGGCACCGTGCTGGGTGCTGGGGAGCCGGCGTGGACAGATGGCCCGCTTCCTCCTGTCACAGAGCTTGCCTCGAGCAGGAGAGGGCTGCTGTTTGGTTAATAGGACTGACGCAGTGCTCATTATTCTTCTCATTTGCATTTCCTTGTTTACTAATTATATGGAACACAGAACGGTTCTATGGAGGACACGTTCAGGTCTCGTGCCCCGGGACGTGCCGTTTTCAATATTCTGAACTCCATCCGTTCTCTGGGTCTCTGTCTCAGCTCTGCCCCCGG